>NW_026907965.1:152500-452500 GCF_033978785.1 Entelurus aequoreus | reverse complement strand
AAGTGTCTGATCGAGAGAAGGAAAAAGAGGTGATTTTTAGCCACTCTCGATTTTGTACTTAGAAAAAATCCAAATTTTTTTTTTTTTTTTTTCCGTTTTTTTTCTAAGTGTCTGATCGAGAGAAGGAAAAAGAGGTGATTTTTAGCCCGATTTTGTACTTAGAAAAAATCCAAATTTTTTTTTTTTTTTTTTCCGTTTTTTTTCTAAGTGTCTGATCGAGAGAAGGAAAAAGAGGTGATTTTTAGCCACTCTCGATTTTGTACTTAGAAAAAATCCAAATTTTTATTTTTTTTTTTCCGTTTTTTTTCTAAGTGTCTGATCGAGAGAAGGAAAAAGAGGTGATTTTTAGCCACTCTCGATTTTGTACTTAGAAAAAATCCAAATTTTTTTTTTTTTTTTTTCTTTTTTTTTTCTAAGTGTCTGATCGAGAGAAGGAAAAAGAGGTGATTTTTAGCCACTCTCGATTTTGTACTTAGAAAAAATCCAAATTTTTTTTTTTTTTTTTCTGTTTTTTTTCTAAGTGTCTGATCGAGAGAAGGAAAAAGAGGTGATTTTTAGCCTCTCTTGATTTTGTACTTAGAAAAAATCCAATTTTTTTTTTTTTTTTTTCATTTTTTTTTCTAAGTGTCTGATCGAGAGAAGGAAAAAGAGGTGATTTTTAGCCACTCTCGATTTTGTACTTAGAAAAAATCCAATTTTTTTTTTTTTTTTTTCCGTTTTTTTTCTAAGTGTCTGATCGAGAGAAGGAAAAAGTGGTGATTTTTAGCCACTCTCGATTTTGTACTTAGAAAAAATCCAAATTTTTTTTTTTTTTTTTTCCGTTTTTTTTCTAAGTGTCTGATCGAGAGAAGGAAAAAGAGGTGATTTTTAGCCACTCTCGATTTTGTACTTAGAAAAAATCCAAATTTTTTTTTTTTTTTTTTTCATTTTTTTTTCTAAGTGTCTGATCGAGAGAAGGAAAAAGAGGTGATTTTTAGCCACTCTCGATTTTGTACTTAGAAAAAATCCAAATTTTATTTTTTTTTTTTTCAGTTTTTTTTCTAAGTGTCTGATCGAGAGAAGGAAAAAGAGGTGATTTTTAGCCACTCTCCATTTTGTACTTAGAAAAAATCCAAATTTTTTTTTTTTTTTTTTCATTTTTTTTTCTAAGTGTCTGATCGAGAGAAGGAAAAAGAGGTGATTTTTAGCCACTCTCGATTTTGTACTTAGAAAAAATCCA
This sequence comes from Entelurus aequoreus, assembly GCF_033978785.1. Taxonomy (NCBI): domain Eukaryota; kingdom Metazoa; phylum Chordata; class Actinopteri; order Syngnathiformes; family Syngnathidae; genus Entelurus; species Entelurus aequoreus. The sequence continues at coordinate 451,281 of NW_026907965.1, read as the reverse complement.
AATTTTATTTTTTTTTTTTCCGTTTTTTTTCTAAGTGTCTGATCGAGAGAAGGAAAAAGAGGTGATTTTTAGCCACTCTCGATTTTGTACTTAGAAAAAATCCAAATTTTTTTTTTTTTTTTTTCGTTTTTTTTCTAAGTGTCTGATCGAGAGAAGGAAAAAGAGGTGATTTTTAGCCACTCTCGATTTTGTACTAAAAAAAATCCAAATTTTTTTTTTTTTTTTTTCATTTTTTTTTCTAAGTGTCTGATCGAGAGAAGGAAAAAGAGGTGATTTTTAGCCACTCTCGATTTTGTACTTAGAAAAAATCCAAATTTTTTTTTTTTTTTTCTGTTTTTTTTCTAAGTGTCTGATCGAGAGAAGGAAAAAGAGGTGATTTTTAGCCTCTCTTGATTTTGTACTTAGAAAAAATCCAATTTTTTTTTTTTTTTTTAAATTTTTTTTTCTAAGTGTCTGATCGAGAGAAGGAAAAAGAGGTGATTCTTAGCCACTCTCGATTTTGTACTTAGAAAAAATCCAAATTTTTTTTTTTTTTTTCCCGTTTTTTTTCTAAGTGTCTGATCGAGAGAAGGAAAAAGAGGTGATTTTTAGCCTCTCTTGATTTTGTACTTAGAAAAAATCCAATTTTTTTTTTTTTTTTTTCATTTTTTTTTCTAAGTGTCTGATCGAGAGAAGGAAAGGTGATTTTTAGCCACTCTCGATTTTGTACTTAGAAAAAATCCAAATTTTTTTTTTTTTTTTTTCCGTTTTTTTTCTAAGTGTCTGATCGAGAGAAGGAAAAAGAGGTGATTTTTAGCCACTCTCGATTTTGTACTTAGAAAAAATCCAAATTTTTTTTTTTTTTTTTTCCGTTTTTTTTCTAAGTGTCTGATCGAGAGTAGGAAAAAGAGGTGATTTTTAGCCACTCTCGATTTTGTACTTAGAAAAAATCCAAATTTTTTTTTTTTTTTTTTTCATTTTTTTTTCTAAGTGTCTGATCGAGAGAAGGAAAAAGAGGTGATTTTTAGCCACTTTCGATTTTGTACTTAGAAAAAATCCAATTTTTTTTTTTTTTTTTTCCGTTTTTTTTCTAAGTGTCTGATCGAGAGAAGGAAAAAGAGGTGATTTTTAGCCACTCTCGATTTTGTACTTAGAAAAAATCCAAATTTTTTTTTTTTTTTTTTCCGTTTTTTTTCTAAGTGTCTGATCGAGAGAAGGAAAAAGAGGTGATTTTTAGCCCGATTTTGTACTTAGAAAAAATCCAATTTTTTTTTTTTTTTTTTCCGTTTTTTTTCTAAGTGTCTGATCGAGAGAAGGAAAAAGAGGTGATTTTTAGCCACTCTCGATTTTGTACTTAGAAAAAATCCAAATTTTTATTTTTTTTTTTCCGTTTTTTTTCTAAGTGTCTGATCGAGAGAAGGAAAAAGAGGTGATTTTTAGCCACTCTCGATTTTGTACTTAGAAAAAATCCAAATTTTTTTTTTTTTTTTTTTCTTTTTTTTTTCTAAGTGTCTGATCGAGAGAAGGAAAAAGAGGTGATTTTTAGCCACTCTCGATTTTGTACTTAGAAAAAATCCAAATTTTTTTTTTTTTTTTTTCTGTTTTTTTTCTAAGTGTCTGATCGAGAGAAGGAAAAAGAGGTGATTTTTAGCCTCTCTTGATTTTGTACTTAGAAAAAATCCAATTTTTTTTTTTTTTTTTTCTTTTTTTTTTCTAAGTGTCTGATCGAGAGAAGGAAAAAGAGGTGATTTTTAGCCACTCTCGATTTTGTACTTAGAAAAAATCCAAATTTTTTTTTTTTTTTTTCTGTTTTTTTTCTAAGTGTCTGATCGAGAGAAGGAAAAAGAGGTGATTTTTAGCCTCTCTTGATTTTGTACTTAGAAAAAATCCAATTTTTTTTTTTTTTTTTTCATTTTTTTTTCTAAGTGTCTGATCGAGAGAAGGAAAAAGAGGTGATTTTTAGCCACTCTCGATTTTGTACTTAGAAAAAATCCAAATTTTTTTTTTTTTTTTTTCCGTTTTTTTTCTAAGTGTCTGATCGAGAGAAGGAAAAAGAGGTGATTTTTAACCTCTCTTGATTTTGTACTTAGAAAAAATCCAATTTTTTTTTTTTTTTTTTCATTTTTTTTTCTAAGTGTCTGATCGAGAGAAGGAAAAAGAGGTGATTTTTAGCCACTCTCGATTTTGTACTTAGAAAAAATCCAAATTTTTTTTTTTTTTTTTTCCGTTTTTTTTCTAAGTGTCTGATCGAGAGAAGGAAAAAGTGGTGATTTTTAGCCACTCTCGATTTTGTACTTAGAAAAAATCCAAATTTTTTTTTTTTTTTTTTCCGTTTTTTTTCTAAGTGTCTGATCGAGAGAAGGAAAAAGAGGTGATTTTTAGCCACTCTCGATTTTGTACTTAGAAAAAATCCAAATTTTTTTTTTTTTTTTTTTCATTTTTTTTTCTAAGTGTCTGATCGAGAGAAGGAAAAAGAGGTGATTTTTAGCCACTCTCGATTTTGTACTTAGAAAAAATCCAAATTATTATTTTTTTTTTTTCAGTTTTTTTTCAAGTGTCTGATCGAGAGAACGAAAAAGAGGTGATTTTTAGCCACTCTCCATTTTGTACTTAGAAAAAATCCAAATTTTTTTTTTTTTTTTCTGTTTTTTTTCTAAGTGTCTGATCGAGAGAAGGAAAAAGAGGTGATTTTTAGCCACTCTCGATTTTGTACTTAGAAAAAATCCAAATTTTTTATTTTTTTTTTCCGTTTTTTTTCTAAGTGTCTGATCGAGAGAAGGAAAAAGAGGTGATTTTTAACCTCTCTTGATTTTGTACTTAGAAAAAATCCAATTTTTTTTTTTTTTTTTCATTTTTTTTTCTAAGTGTCTGATTGAGAGAAGGAAAAAGAGGTGATTTTTAGCCACTCTCGATTTTGTACTTAGAAAAAATCCAAATTTTTTTTTTTTTTTTTCCGTTTTTTTTCTAAGTGTCTGATCGAGAGAAGGAAAAAGAGGTGATTTTTAGCCACTCTCGATTTTGTACTTAGAAAAAATCCAATTTTTTTTTTTTTTTTTTCATTTTTTTTTCTAAGTGTCTGATCGAGAGAAGGAAAAAGAGGTGATTTTTAGCCTCTCTCGATTTTGTACTTAGAAAAAATCCAAATTTTTTTTTTTTTTTTTTCATTTTTTTTTCTAAGTGTCTGATCGAGAGAAGGAAAAAGAGGTGATTTTTAGCCACTCTCGATTTTGTACTTAGAAAAAATCCAAATTTTATTTTTTTTTTTTTCCGTTTTTTTTCTAAGTGTCTGATCGAGAGAAGGAAAAAGAGGTGATTTTTAGCCACTCTCGATTTTGTACTAAAAAAAATCCAAATTTTTTTTTTTTTCATTTTTTTTTCTAAGTGTCTGATCGAGAGAAGGAAAAAGAGGTGATTTTTAGCCACTCTCGATTTTGTACTTAGAAAAAATCCAAATTTTTTTTTTTTTTTTTCTGTTTTTTTTCTAAGTGTCTGATCGAGAGAAGGAAAAAGAGGTGATTTTTAGCCTCTCTTGATTTTGTACTTAGAAAAAATCCAATTTTTTTTATTTTTTTTAAAAAAAATTTTCTAAGTGTCTGATCGAGAGAAGGAAAAAGAGGTGATTCTTAGCCACTCTCGATTTTGTACTTAGAAAAAATCCAAATTTTTTTTTTTTTTTTTCCGTTTTTTTTCTAAGTGTCTGATCGAGAGAAGGAAAAAGAGGTGATTTTTAGCCTCTCTTGATTTTGTACTTAGAAAAAATCCAATTTTTTTTTTTTTTTTTTCATTTTTTTTTCTAAGTGTCTGATCGAGAGAAGGAAAAAGAGGTGATTTTTAGCCACTCTCGATTTTGTACTTAGAAAAAATCCAAATTTTTTTTTTTTTTTTTTCCGTTTTTTTTCTAAGTGTCTGATCGAGAGAAGGAAAAAGAGGTGATTTTTAGCCACTCTCGATTTTGTACTTAGAAAAAATCAAAATTTTTTTTTTTTTTTTTCCGTTTTTTTTCTAAGTGTCTGATCGAGAGTAGGAAAAAGAGGTGATTTTTAGCCACTCTCGATTTTGTACTTAGAAAAAATCCAAATTTTTTTTTTTTTTTTTTTCATTTTTTTTTCTAAGTGTCTGATCGAGAGAAGGAAAAAGAGGTGATTTTTAGCCACTTTCGATTTTGTACTTAGAAAAAATCCAAATTTTTTTTTTTTTTGTTTCCGTTTTTTTTCTAAGTGTCTGATCGAGAGAAGGAAAAAGAGGTGATTTTTAGCCACTCTCGATTTTGTACTTAGAAAAAATCCAAATTTTTTTTTTTTTTTTTTCCGTTTTTTTTCTAAGTGTCTGATCGAGAGAAGGAAAAAGAGGTGATTTTTAGCCCGATTTTGTACTTAGAAAAAATCCAAATTTTTTTTTTTTTTTTTCCCGTTTTTTTTCTAAGTGTCTGATCGAGAGAAGGAAAAAGAGGTGATTTTTAGCCACTCTCGATTTTGTACTTAGAAAAAATCCAAATTTTTATTTTTTTTTTTCCGTTTTTTTTCTAAGTGTCTGATCGAGAGAAGGAAAAAGAGGTGATTTTTAGCCACTCTCGATTTTGTACTTAGAAAAAATCCAAATTTTTTTCTTTTTTTTTTCTTTTTTTTTTCTAAGTGTCTGATCGAGAGAAGGAAAAAGAGGTGATTTTTAGCCACTCTCGATTTTGTACTTAGAAAAAATCCAAATTTTTTTTTTTTTTTTTTCTGTTTTTTTTCTAAGTGTCTGATCGAGAGAAGGAAAAAGAGGTGATTTTTAGCCTCTCTTGATTTTGTACTTAGAAAAAATCCAATTTTTTTTTTTTTTTTTTCATTTTTTTTTCTAAGTGTCTGATCGAGAGAAGGAAAAAGAGGTGATTTTTAGCCACTCTCGATTTTGTACTTAGAAAAAATCCAATTTTTTTTTTTTTTTTTTTCCCGTTTTTTTTCTAAGTGTCTGATCGAGAGAAGGAAAAAGAGGTGATTTTTAACCTCTCTTGATTTTGTACTTAGAAAAAATCCAATTTTTTTTTTTTTTTTTCATTTTTTTTTCTAAGTGTCTGATCGAGAGAAGGAAAAAGAGGTGATTTTTAGCCACTCTCGATTTTGTACTTAGAAAAAATCCAAATTTTTTTTTTTTTTTTTCCGTTTTTTTTCTAAGTGTCTGATCGAGAGAAGGAAAAAGTGGTGATTTTTAGCCACTCTCGATTTTGTACTTAGAAAAAATCCAAAAATTTTTTTTTTTTTTTCCGTTTTTTTTCTAAGTGTCTGATCGAGAGAAGGAAAAAGAGGTGATTTTTAGCCACTCTCGATTTTGTACTTAGAAAAAATCCAAATTTTATTTTTTTTTTTTCAGTTTTTTTTCTAAGTGTCTGATCGAGAGAAGGAAAAAGAGGTGATTTTTAGCCACTCTCCATTTTGTACTTAGAAAAAATCCAAATTTTTTTTTTTTTTTTTCATTTTTTTTTCTAAGTGTCTGATCGAGAGAAGGAAAAAGAGGTGATTTTTAGCCACTCTCGATTTTGTACTTAGAAAAAATCCAAATTTTATTTATTTTTTTTTCCGTTTTTTTTCTAAGTGTCTGATCGAGAGAAGGAAAAAGAGGTGATTTTTAGCCACTCTCGATTTTGTACTTAGAAAAAATCCAAATTTTTTTTTTTTTTTTTTCGTTTTTTTTCTAAGTGTCTGATCGAGAGAAGGAAAAAGAGGTGATTTTTAGCCACTCTCGATTTTGTACTAAAAAAAATCCAAATTTTTTTTTTTTTTTTTTCATTTTTTTTTCTAAGTGTCTGATCGAGAGAAGGAAAAAGAGGTGATTTTTAGCCACTCTCGATTTTGTACTTAGAAAAAATCCAATTTTTTTTTTTTTTTTTCTGTTTTTTTTCTAAGTGTCTGATCGAGAGAAGGAAAAAGAGGTGATTTTTAGCCTCTCTTGATTTTGTACTTAGAAAAAATCCAATTTTTTTTTTTTTTTTTAAATTTTTTTTTCTAAGTGTCTGATCGAGAGAAGGAAAAAGAGGTGATTCTTAGCCACTCTCGATTTTGTACTTAGAAAAAATCCAATTTTTTTTTTTTTTTCCCGTTTTTTTTCTAAGTGTCTGATCGAGAGAAGGAAAAAGAGGTGATTTTTAGCCTCTCTTGATTTTGTACTTAGAAAAAATCCAATTTTTTTTTTTTTTTTTTCATTTTTTTTTCTAAGTGTCTGATCGAGAGAAGGAAAAAGAGGTGATTTTTAGCCACTCTCGATTTTGTACTTAGAAAAAATCCAAATTTTTTTTTTTTTTTTTTCCGTTTTTTTTCTAAGTGTCTGATCGAGAGAAGGAAAAAGAGGTGATTTTTAGCCACTCTCGATTTTGTACTTAGAAAAAATCCAAATTTTTTTTTTTTTTTTTTCCGTTTTTTTTCTAAGTGTCTGATCGAGAGTAGGAAAAAGAGGTGATTTTTAGCCACTCTCGATTTTGTACTTAGAAAAAATCCAAATTTTTTTTTTTTTTTTTTTCATTTTTTTTTCTAAGTGTCTGATCGAGAGAAGGAAAAAGAGGTGATTTTTAGCCACTTTCGATTTTGTACTTAGAAAAAATCCAAATTTTTTTTTTTTTTTTTTCCGTTTTTTTTCTAAGTGTCTGATCGAGAGAAGGAAAAAGAGGTGATTTTTAGCCACTCTCGATTTTGTACTTAGAAAAAATCCAAATTTTTTTTTTTTTTTTTTCCGTTTTTTTTCTAAGTGTCTGATCGAGAGAAGGAAAAAGAGGTGATTTTTAGCCCGATTTTGTACTTAGAAAAAATCCAATTTTTTTTTTTTTTTTTTCCGTTTTTTTTCTAAGTGTCTGATCGAGAGAAGGAAAAAGAGGTGATTTTTAGCCACTCTCGATTTTGTACTTAGAAAAAATCCAAATTTTTATTTTTTTTTTTCCGTTTTTTTTCTAAGTGTCTGATCGAGAGAAGGAAAAAGAGGTGATTTTTAGCCACTCTCGATTTTGTACTTAGAAAAAATCCAAATTTTTTTTTTTTTTTTTTTCTTTTTTTTTTCTAAGTGTCTGATCGAGAGAAGGAAAAAGAGGTGATTTTTAGCCACTCTCGATTTTGTACTTAGAAAAAATCCAAATTTTTTTTTTTTTTTTTTCTGTTTTTTTTCTAAGTGTCTGATCGAGAGAAGGAAAAAGAGGTGATTTTTAGCCTCTCTTGATTTTGTACTTAGAAAAAATCCAATTTTTTTTTTTTTTTTTTCATTTTTTTTTCTAAGTGTCTGATCGAGAGAAGGAAAAAGAGGTGATTTTTAGCCACTCTCGATTTTGTACTTAGAAAAAATCCAAATTTTTTTTTTTTTTTTTCCGTTTTTTTTCTAAGTGTCTGATCGAGAGAAGGAAAAAGTGGTGATTTTTAGCCACTCTCGATTTTGTACTTAGAAAAAATCCAAATTTTTTTTTTTTTCCGTTTTTTTTCTAAGTGTCTGATCGAGAGAAGGAAAAAGAGGTGATTTTTAGCCACTCTCGATTTTGTACTTAGAAAAAATCCAAATTTTTTTTTTTTTTTTTTTCATTTTTTTTTCTAAGTGTCTGATCGAGAGAAGGAAAAAGAGGTGATTTTTAGCCACTCTCGATTTTGTACTTAGAAAAAATCCAAATTTTATTTTTTTTTTTTTCAGTTTTTTTTCTAAGTGTCTGATCGAGAGAAGGAAAAAGAGGTGATTTTTAGCCACTCTCCATTTTGTACTTAGAAAAAATCCAAATTTTTTTTTTTTTTTTTTCATTTTTTTTTCTAAGTGTCTGATCGAGAGAAGGAAAAAGAGGTGATTTTTAGCCACTCTCGATTTTGTACTTAGAAAAAATCCAAATTTTATTTTTTTTTTTTTCCGTTTTTTTTCTAAGTGTCTGATCGAGAGAAGGAAAAAGAGGTGATTTTTAGCCACTCTCGATTTTGTACTTAGAAAAAATCCAAATTTTTTTTTTTTTTTTTTTCGTTTTTTTTCTAAGTGTCTGATCGAGAGAAGGAAAAAGAGGTGATTTTTAGCCACTCTCGATTTTGTACTAAAAAAAATCCAAATTTTTTTTTTTTTTTTTTCATTTTTTTTTCTAAGTGTCTGATCGAGAGAAGGAAAAAGAGGTGATTTTTAGCCACTCTCGATTTTGTACTTAGAAAAAATCCAAATTTTTTTTTTTTTTTTCTGTTTTTTTTCTAAGTGTCTGATCGAGAGAAGGAAAAAGAGGTGATTTTTAGCCTCTCTTGATTTTGTACTTAGAAAAAATCCAATTTTTTTTTTTTTTTTAAATTTTTTTTTCTAAGTGTCTGATCGAGAGAAGGAAAAAGAGGTGATTCTTAGCCACTCTCGATTTTGTACTTAGAAAAAATCCAATTTTTTTTTTTTTTTTTTCCGTTTTTTTTCTAAGTGTCTGATCGAGAGAAGGAAAAAGAGGTGATTTTTAGCCTCTCTTGATTTTGTACTTAGAAAAAATCCAATTTTTTTTTTTTTTTTTTCATTTTTTTTTCTAAGTGTCTGATCGAGAGAAGGAAAAAGAGGTGATTTTTAGCCACTCTCGATTTTGTACTTAGAAAAAATCCAAATTTTTTTTTTTTTTTTTCCGTTTTTTTTCTAAGTGTCTGATCGAGAGAAGGAAAAAGAGGTGATTTTTAGCCACTCTCGATTTTGTACTTAAAAAAAATCCAAATTTTTTTTTTTTTTTTTTCCGTTTTTTTTCTAAGTGTCTGATCGAGAGTAGGAAAAAGAGGTGATTTTTAGCCACTCTCGATTTTGTACTTAGAAAAAATCCAAATTTTTTTTTTTTTTTTTTTCATTTTTTTTTCTAAGTGTCTGATCGAGAGAAGGAAAAAGAGGTGATTTTTAGCCACTTTCGATTTTGTACTTAGAAAAAATCCAAATTTTTTTTTTTTTTGTTTCCGTTTTTTTTCTAAGTGTCTGATCGAGAGAAGGAAAAAGAGGTGATTTTTAGCCACTCTCGATTTTGTACTTAGAAAAAATCCAAATTTTTTTTTTTTTTTTTTCCGTTTTTTTTCTAAGTGTCTGATCGAGAGAAGGAAAAAGAGGTGATTTTTAGCCCGATTTTGTACTTAGAAAAAATCCAAATTTTTTTTTTTTTTTTTTCCGTTTTTTTTCTAAGTGTCTGATCGAGAGAAGGAAAAAGAGGTGATTTTTAGCCACTCTCGATTTTGTACTTAGAAAAAATCCAAATTTTTATTTTTTTTTCCGTTTTTTTTCTAAGTGTCTGATCGAGAGAAGGAAAAAGAGGTGATTTTTAGCCACTCTCGATTTTGTACTTAGAAAAAATCCAAATTTTTTTTTTTTTTTTTTTCATTTTTTTTTCTAAGTGTCTGATCGAGAGAAGGAAAAAGAGGTGATTTTTAGCCACTCTCGATTTTGTACTTAGAAAAAATCCAAATTTTTTCTTTTTTTTTTCTGTTTTTTTTCTAAGTGTCTGATCGAGAGAAGGAAAAAGAGGTGATTTTTAGCCTCTCTTGATTTTGTACTTAGAAAAAATCCAATTTTTTTTTTTTTTTTTTCATTTTTTTTTCTAAGTGTCTGATCGAGAGAAGGAAAAAGAGGTGATTTTTAGCCACTCTCGATTTTGTACTTAGAAAAAATCCAAATTTTTTTTTTTTTTTTTCCGTTTTTTTTCTAAGTGTCTGATCGAGAGAAGGAAAAAGAGGTGCTTTTTAACCTCTCTTGATTTTGTACTTAGAAAAAATCCAATTTTTTTTTTTTTTTTTTCATTTTTTTTTCTAAGTGTCTGATCGAGAGAAGGAAAAAGAGGTGATTTTTAGCCACTCTCGATTTTGTACTTAGAAAAAATCCAAATTTTTTTTTTTTTTTTTTCCGTTTTTTTTCTAAGTGTCTGATCGAGAGAAGGAAAAAGTGGTGATTTTTAGCCACTCTCGATTTTGTACTTAGAAAAAATCCAAATTTTTTTTTTTTTTTTTTTCCGTTTTTTTTCTAAGTGTCTGATCGAGAGAAGGAAAAAGAGGTGATTTTTAGCCACTCTCGATTTTGTACTTAGAAAAAATCCAAATTTTTTTTTTTTTTTTTTCATTTTTTTTTCTAAGTGTCTGATCGAGAGAAGGAAAAAGAGGTGATTTTTAGCCACTCTCGATTTTGTACTTAGAAAAAATCCAAATTTTATTTTTTTTTTTTTCAGTTTTTTTTCTAAGTGTCTGATCGAGAGAAGGAAAAAGAGGTGATTTTTAGCCACTCTCCATTTTGTACTTAGAAAAAATCCAAATTTTTTTTTTTTTTTTTTCCGTTTTTTTTCTAAGTGTCTGATCGAGAGAAGGAAAAAGAGGTGATTTTTAGCCACTCTCGATTTTGTACTTAGAAAAAATCCAAATTTTTTTTTTTTTTTTTTTCATTTTTTTTTCTAAGTGTCTGATCGAGAGAAGGAAAAAGAGGTGATTTTTAGCCACTCTCGATTTTGTACTTAGAAAAAATCCAAATTTTTTTTTTTTTTTTTTTCTGTTTTTTTTCTAAGTGTCTGATCGAGAGAAGGAAAAAGAGGTGATTTTTAGCCACTCTCAATTTTGTACTTAGAAAAAATCCAAATTTTTTTTTTTTTTTTCTGTTTTTTTTCTAAGTGTCTGATCGAGAGAAGGAAAAAGAGGTGATTTTTAGCCACTCTCGATTTTGTACTTAGAAAAAATCCAAATTTTTTTTTTTTTTTTTCAGTTTTTTTTCTAAGTGTCTGATCGAGAGAAGGAAAAAGAGGTGATTTTTAGCCACTCTCCATTTTGTACTTAGAAAAAATCCAAATTTTTTTTTTTTTTTTTTCCGTTTTTTTTCTAAGTGTCTGATCGAGAGAAGGAAAAAGAGGTGATTTTTAACCTCTCTTGATTTTGTACTTAGAAAAAATCCAATTTTTTTTTTTTTTTTTTCATTTTTTTTTCTAAGTGTCTGATCGAGAGAAGGAAAAAGAGGTGATTTTTAGCCACTCTCGATTTTGTACTTAGAAAAAATCCAAATTTTTTTTTTTTTTTTTCCGTTTTTTTTCTAAGTGTCTGATCGAGAGAAGGAAAAATTGGTGATTTTTAGCCACTCTCGATTTTGTACTTAGAAAAAATCCAAATTTTTTTTTTTTTTTTTTCCGTTTTTTTTCTAAGTGTCTGATCGAGAGAAGGAAAAAGAGGTGATTTTTAGCCACTCTCGATTTTGTACTTAGAAAAAATCCAAATTTTTTTTTTTTTTTTTTTCATTTTTTTTTCTAAGTGTCTGATCGAGAGAAGGAAAAAGAGGTGATTTTTAGCCACTCTCGATTTTGTACTTAGAAAAAATCCAAATTTTATTTTTTTATTTTTCAGTTTTTTTTCTAAGTGTCTGATCGAGAGAAGGAAAAAGAGGTGATTTTTAGCCACTCTCCATTTTGTACTTAGAAAAAATCCAAATTTTTTTTTTTTTTTTTTCATTTTTTTTTCTAAGTGTCTGATCGAGAGAAGGAAAAAGAGGTGATTTTTAGCCACTCTCGATTTTGTACTTAGAAAAAATCCAAATTTTATTTTATTTTTTTTCCGTTTTTTTTCTAAGTGTCTGATCGAGAGAAGGAAAAAGAGGTGATTTTTAGCCACTCTCGATTTTGTACTTAGAAAAAATCCAAATTTTTTTTTTTTTTTTTTTCGTTTTTTTTCTAAGTGTCTGATCGAGAGAAGGAAAAAGAGGTGATTTTTAGCCACTCTCGATTTTGTACTAAAAAAAATCCAAATTTTTTTTTTTTTTTTTTCATTTTTTTTTCTAAGTGTCTGATCGAGAGAAGGAAAAAGAGGTGATTTTTAGCCACTCTCGATTTTGTACTTAGAAAAAATCCAAATTTTTTTTTTTTTTTTCTGTTTTTTTTCTAAGTGTCTGATCGAGAGAAGGAAAAAGAGGTGATTTTTAGCCTCTCTTGATTTTGTACTTAGAAAAAATCCATTTTTTTTTTTTTTTTTTAAATTTTTTTTTCTAAGTGTCTGATCGAGAGAAGGAAAAAGAGGTGATTCTTAGCCACTCTCGATTTTGTACTTAGAAAAAATCCAATTTTTTTTTTTTTTTTTTCCGTTTTTTTTCTAAGTGTCTGATCGAGAGAAGGAAAAAGAGGTGATTTTTAGCCTCTCTTGATTTTGTACTTAGAAAAAATCCAATTTATTTTTTTTTTTTTTCATTTTTTTTTCTAAGTGTCTGATCGAGAGAAGGAAAAAGAGGTGATTTTTAGCCACTCTCGATTTTGTACTTAGAAAAAATCCAAATTTTTTTTTTTTTTTTTTCCGTTTTTTTTCTAAGTGTCTGATCGAGAGAAGGAAAAAGAGGTGATTTTTAGCCACTCTCGATTTTGTACTAAAAAAAACCAAATTTTTTTTTTTTTTTTTCCGTTTTTTTTCTAAGTGTCTGATCGAGAGTAGGAAAAAGAGGTGATTTTTAGCCACTCTCGATTTTGTACTTAGAAAAAATCCAAATTTTTTTTTTTTTTTTTTTCATTTTTTTTTCTAAGTGTCTGATCGAGAGAAGGAAAAAGAGGTGATTTTTAGCCACTTTCGATTTTGTACTTAGAAAAAATCCAAATTTTTTTTTTTTTTTTTTCCGTTTTTTTTCTAAGTGTCTGATCGAGAGAAGGAAAAAGAGGTGATTTTTAGCCACTCTCGATTTTGTACTTAGAAAAAATCCAAATTTTTTTTTTTTTTTTTCCCGTTTTTTTTCTAAGTGTCTGATCGAGAGAAGGAAAAAGAGGTGATTTTTAGCCCGATTTTGTACTTAGAAAAAATCCAATTTTTTTTTTTTTTTTTTCCGTTTTTTTTCTAAGTGTCTGATCGAGAGAAGGAAAAAGAGGTGATTTTTAGCCACTCTCGATTTTGTACTTAGAAAAAATCCAAATTTTTTTTTTTTTTTTTCCGTTTTTTTTCTAAGTGTCTGATCGAGAGAAGGAAAAAGAGGTGATTTTTAGCCACTCTCGATTTTGTACTTAGAAAAAATCCAAATTTTTTTTTTTTTTTTTTTCATTTTTTTTTCTAAGTGTCTGATCGAGAGAAGGAAAAAGAGGTGATTTTTAGCCACTCTCGATTTTGTACTTAGAAAAAATCCAATTTTTTTTTTTTTTTTTTCTGTTTTTTTTCTAAGTGTCTGATCGAGAGAAGGAAAAAGAGGTGATTTTTAGCCTCTCTTGATTTTGTACTTAGAAAAAATCCAATTTTTTTTTTTTTTTTTTCATTTTTTTTTCTAAGTGTCTGATCGAGAGAAGGAAAAAGAGGTGATTTTTAGCCACTCTCAATTTTGTACTTAGAAAAAATCCAAATTTTTTTTTTTTTTTTTTCCGTTTTTTTTCTAAGTGTCTGATCGAGAGAAGGAAAAAGAGGTGATTTTTAACCTCTCTTGATTTTGTACTTAGAAAAAATCCAATTTTTTTTTTTTTTTTTTCATTTTTTTTTCTAAGTGTCTGATCGAGAGAAGGAAAAAGAGGTGATTTTTAGCCACTCTCGATTTTGTACTTAGAAAAAATCCAAATTTTTTTTTTTTTTTTTCAGTTTTTTTTCTAAGTGTCTGATCGAGAGAAGGAAAAAGAGGTGATTTTTAGCCACTCTCCATTTTGTACTTAGAAAAAATCCAAATTTTTTTTTTTTTTTTCTGTTTTTTTTCTAAGTGTCTGATCGAGAGAAGGAAAAAGAGGTGATTTTTAGCCACTCTCGATTTTGTACTTAGAAAAAATCCAATTTTTTTTTTTTTTTTTCCGTTTTTTTTCTAAGTGTCTGATCGAGAGAAGGAAAAAGAGGTGATTTTTAACCTCTCTTGATTTTGTACTTAGAAAAAATCCAATTTTTTTTTTTTTTTTTTCATTTTTTTTTCTAAGTGTCTGATTGAGAGAAGGAAAAAGAGGTGATTTTTAGCCACTCTCGATTTTGTACTTAGAAAAAATCCAATTTTTTTTTTTTTTTTTTCCGTTTTTTTTTCTAAGTGTCTGATCGAGAGAAGGAAAAAGAGGTGATTTTTAGCCACTCTCGATTTTGTACTTAGAAAAAATCCAAATTTTTTTTTTTTTTTTTTCCGTTTTTTTTCTAAGTGTCTGATCGAGAGAAGGAAAAAGAGGTGATTTTTAGCCACTCTCGATTTTGTACTTAGAAAAAATCCAAATTTTTTTTTTTTTTTTTTTCATTTTTTTTTCTAAGTGTCTGATCGAGAGAAGGAAAAAGAGGTGATTTTTAGCCACTCTCGATTTTGTACTTAGAAAAAATCCAAATTTTTTTTTTTTTTTTTTTTCTGTTTTTTTTCTAAGTGTCTGATCGAGAGAAGGAAAAAGAGGTGATTTTTAGCCTCTCTTGATTTTGTACTTAGAAAAAATCCAATTTTTTTTTTTTTTTTTAAATTTTTTTTTCTAAGTGTCTGATCGAGAGAAGGAAAAAGAGGTGATTTTTAGCCACTCTCGATTTTGTACTTAGAAAAAATCCAATTTTTTTTTTTTTTTTTCATTTTTTTTTCTAAGTGTCTGATCGAGAGAAGGAAAAAGAGGTGATTTTTAGCCACTCTCGATTTTGTACTTAGAAAAAATCCAAATTTTTTTTTTTTTTTTTCCGTTTTTTTTCTAAGTGTCTGATCGAGAGAAGGAAAAAGAGGTGATTTTTAGCCACTCTCGATTTTGTACTAAAAAAAATCCAAATTTTTTTTTTTTTTTTTTCATTTTTTTTTCTAAGTGTCTGATCGAGAGAAGGAAAAAGAGGTGATTTTTAGCCACTCTCGATTTTGTACTTAGAAAAAATCCAAATTTTTTTTTTTTTTTTCTGTTTTTTTTCTAAGTGTCTGATCGAGAGAAGGAAAAAGAGGTGATTTTTAGCCTCTCTTGATTTTGTACTTAGAAAAAATCCAATTTTTTTTTTTTTTTTTAAATTTTTTTTTCTAAGTGTCTGATCGAGAGAAGGAAAAAGAGGTGATTCTTAGCCACTCTCGATTTTGTACTTAGAAAAAATCCAAATATTTTTTTTTTTTTTTTTCCGTTTTTTTTCTAAGTGTCTGATCGAGAGAAGGAAAAAGAGGTGATTTTTAGCCACTCTCGATTTTGTACTTAGAAAAAATCCAAATTTTTTTTTTTTTTTTTTTCATTTTTTTTTCTAAGTGTCTGATCGAGAGAAGGAAAAAGAGGTGATTTTTAGCCACTCTCGATTTTGTACTTAGAAAAAATCCAAATTTTTTTTTTTTTTTTTTTTCTGTTTTTTTTCTAAGTGTCTGATCGAGAGAAGGAAAAAGAGGTGATTTTTAGCCTCTCTTGATTTTGTACTTAGAAAAAATCCAATTTTTTTTTTTTTTTTTAAATTTTTTTTTCTAAGTGTCTGATCGAGAGAAGGAAAAAGAGGTGATTTTTAGCCACTCTCGATTTTGTACTTAGAAAAAATCCAATTTTTTTTTTTTTTTTTCATTTTTTTTTCTAAGTGTCTGATCGAGAGAAGGAAAAAGAGGTGATTTTTAGCCACTCTCGATTTTGTACTTAGAAAAAATCCAAATTTTTTTTTTTTTTTTTCCGTTTTTTTTCTAAGTGTCTGATCGAGAGAAGGAAAAAGAGGTGATTTTTAGCCACTCTCGATTTTGTACTAAAAAAAATCCAAATTTTTTTTTTTTTTTTTTTCATTTTTTTTTCTAAGTGTCTGATCGAGAGAAGGAAAAAGAGGTGATTTTTAGCCACTCTCGATTTTGTACTTAGAAAAAATCCAAATTTTTTTTTTTTTTTTCTGTTTTTTTTCTAAGTGTCTGATCGAGAGAAGGAAAAAGAGGTGATTTTTAGCCTCTCTTGATTTTGTACTTAGAAAAATCCAATTTTTTTTTTTTTTTTTAAATTTTTTTTTCTAAGTGTCTGATCGAGAGAAGGAAAAAGAGGTGATTCTTAGCCACTCTCGATTTTGTACTTAGAAAAAATCCAATTTTTTTTTTTTTTTTTTCCGTTTTTTTTCTAAGTGTCTGATCGAGAGAAGGAAAAAGAGGT
The DNA here is from genome assembly GCF_033978785.1 of Entelurus aequoreus. Lineage (NCBI taxonomy): Eukaryota > Metazoa > Chordata > Actinopteri > Syngnathiformes > Syngnathidae > Entelurus > Entelurus aequoreus. The sequence continues at coordinate 435,380 of NW_026907965.1, read as the reverse complement.
GATTTTTAGCCTCTCTTGATTTTGTACTTAGAAAAAATCCAATTTTTTTTTATTTTTTTTCATTTTTTTTTCTAAGTGTCTGATCGAGAGAAGGAAAAAGAGGTGATTTTTAGCCACTCTCGATTTTGTACTTAGAAAAAATCCAAATTTTTTTTTTTTTTTTTAAATTTTTTTTTCTAAGTGTCTGATCGAGAGAAGGAAAAAGAGGTGATTCTTAGCCACTCTCGATTTTGTACTTAGAAAAAATCCAATTTTTTTTTTTTTTTTTTCCGTTTTTTTTCTAAGTGTCTGATCGAGAGAAGGAAAAAGAGGTGATTTTTAGCCTCTCTTGATTTTGTACTTAGAAAAAATCCAATTTTTTTTTATTTTTTTTCATTTTTTTTTCTAAGTGTCTGATCGAGAGAAGGAAAAAGAGGTGATTTTTAGCCACTCTCGATTTTGTACTTAGAAAAAATCCAAATTTTTTTTTTTTTTTTTCCGTTTTTTTTCTAAGTGTCTGATCGAGAGAAGGAAAAAGAGGTGATTTTTAGCCACTCTCGATTTTGTACTTAGAAAAAATCCAAATTTTTTTTTTTTTTTTTTCCGTTTTTTTTCTAAGTGTCTGATCGAGAGTAGGAAAAAGAGGTGATTTTTAGCCACTCTCGATTTTGTACTTAGAAAAAATCCAAATTTTTTTTTTTTTTTTTTTCATTTTTTTTTCTAAGTGTCTGATCGAGAGAAGGAAAAAGAGGTGATTTTTAGCCACTTTCGATTTTGTACTTAGAAAAAATCCAAATTTTTTTTTTTTTTTTTTCCGTTTTTTTTCTAAGTGTCTGATCGAGAGAAGGAAAAAGAGGTGATTTTTAGCCACTCTCGATTTTGTACTTAGAAAAAATCCAAATTTTTTTTTTTTTTTTTTCCGTTTTTTTTCTAAGTGTCTGATCGAGAGAAGGAAAAAGTGGTGATTTTTAGCCACTCTCGATTTTGTACTTAGAAAAAATCCAAATTATTATTTTTTTTTTTCCGTTTTTTTTCTAAGTGTCTGATCGAGAGAAGGAAAAAGAGGTGATTTTTAGCCACTCTCGATTTTGTACTTAGAAAAAATCCAAATTTTTTTTTTTTTTTTTTTCTGTTTTTTTTCTAAGTGTCTAATCGAGAGAAGGAAAAAGAGGTGATTTTTAGCCACTCTCGATTTTGTACTTAGAAAAAATCCAAATTTTATTTTATTTTTTTTCCGTTTTTTTTCTAAGTGTCTGATCGAGAGAAGGAAAAAGAGGTGATTTTTAGCCACTCTCGATTTTGTACTTAGAAAAAATCCAAATTTTTTTTTTTTTTTTTTCCATTTTTTTTCTAAGTGTCTGATCGAGAGAAGGAAAAAGAGGTGATTTTTAGCCACTCTCGATTTTGTACTAAAAAAAATCCAAATTTTTTTTTTTTTTTTTTCATTTTTTTTTCTAAGTGTCTGATCGAGAGAAGGAAAAAGAGGTGATTTTTAGCCACTCTCGATTTTGTACTTAGAAAAAATCCAATTTTTTTTTTTTTTTTTTCTGTTTTTTTTGTAAGTGTCTGATCGAGAGAAGGAAAAAGAGGTGATTTTTAGCCTCTCTTGATTTTGTACTTAGAAAAAATCCAATTTTTTTATTTTTTTTTAAAAAATTTTTTCTAAGTGTCTGATCGAGAGAAGGAAAAAGAGGTGATTCTTAGCCACTCTCGATTTTGTACTTAGAAAAAATCCAATTTTTTTTTTTTTTTTTTCCGTTTTTTTTCTAAGTGTCTGATCGAGAGAAGGAAAAAGAGGTGATTTTTAGCCTCTCTTGATTTTGTACTTAGAAAAAATCCAATTTTTTTTTTTTTTTTTTCATTTTTTTTTCTAAGTGTCTGATCGAGAGAAGGAAAAAGAGGTGATTTTTAGCCTCTTTTGATTTTGTACTTAGAAAAAATCCAATTTTTTTTTTTTTTTTTTCATTTTTTTTTCTAAGTGTCTGATCGAGAGAATGAAAAAGAGGTGATTTTTAGCCACTCTCGATTTTGTACTTAGAAAAAATCCAAATTTTTTTTTTTTTTTTTTCCGTTTTTTTTCTAAGTGTCTGATCGAGAGTAGGAAAAAGAGGTGATTTTTAGCCACTCTCGATTTTGTACTTAGAAAAAATCCAAATTTTTTTTTTTTTTTTTTTCTTTTTTTTTTCTAAGTGTCTGATCGAGAGAAGGAAAAAGAGGTGATTTTTAGCCACTTTCGATTTTGTACTTAGAAAAAATCCAAATTTTTTTTTTTTTGTTTCCGTTTTTTTTCTAAGTGTCTGATCGAGAGAAGGAAAAAGAGGTGATTTTTAGCCACTCTCGATTTTGTACTTAGAAAAAATCCAAATTTTTTTTTTTTTTTTTTCCGTTTTTTTTCTAAGTGTCTGATCGAGAGAAGGAAAAAGAGGTGATTTTTAGCCCGATTTTGTACTTAGAAAAAATCCAAATTTTTTTTTTTTTTTTTTCCGTTTTTTTTTCTAAGTGTCTGATCGAGAGAAGGAAAAAGAGGTGATTTTTAGCCACTCTCGATTTTGTACTTAGAAAAAATCCAAATTTTTATTTTTTTTTCCGTTTTTTTTCTAAGTGTCTGATCGAGAGAAGGAAAAAGAGGTGATTTTTAGCCACTCTCGATTTTGTACTTAGAAAAAATCCAAATTTTTTTTTTTTTTTTTTTCATTTTTTTTTCTAAGTGTCTGATCGAGAGAAGGAAAAAGAGGTGATTTTTAGCCACTCTCGATTTTGTACTTAGAAAAAATCCAAATTTTTTTTTTTTTTTTTCTGTTTTTTTTCTAAGTGTCTGATCGAGAGAAGGAAAAAGAGGTGATTTTTAGCCTCTCTTGATTTTGTACTTAGAAAAAATCCAATTTTTTTTTTTTTTTTTTCATTTTTTTTTCTAAGTGTCTGATCGAGAGAAGGAAAAAGAGGTGATTTTTAGCCACTCTCGATTTTGTACTTAGAAAAAATCCAAATTTTTTTTTTTTTTTTTCCGTTTTTTTTCTAAGTGTCTGATCGAGAGAAGGAAAAAGAGGTGATTTTTAACCTCTCTTGATTTTGTACTTAGAAAAAATCCAATTTTTTTTTTTTTTTTTTCATTTTTTTTTCTAAGTGTCTGATCGAGAGAAGGAAAAAGAGGTGATTTTTAGCCACTCTCGATTTTGTACTTAGAAAAAATCCAAATTTTTTTTTTTTTTTTTTCCGTTTTTTTTCTAAGTGTCTGATCGAGAGAAGGAAAAAGTGGTGATTTTTAGCCACTCTCGATTTTGTACTTAGAAAAAATCCAAATTTTTTTTTTTTTTTTTTCCGTTTTTTTTCTAAGTGTCTGATCGAGAGAAGGAAAAAGAGGTGATTTTTAGCCACTCTCGATTTTGTACTTAGAAAAAATCCAAATTTTTTTTTTTTTTTTTTTCATTTTTTTTTCTAAGTGTCTGATCGAGAGAAGGAAAAAGAGGTGATTTTTAGCCACTCTCGATTTTGTACTTAGAAAAAATCCAAATTTTATTTTATTTTTTTTCAGTTTTTTTTCTAAGTGTCTGATCGAGAGAAGGAAAAAGAGGTGATTTTTAGCCACTCTCCATTTTGTACTTAGAAAAAATCCAAATTTTTTTTTTTTTTTTTTTTCCGTTTTTTTTCTAAGTGTCTGATCGAGAGAAGGAAAAAGAGGTGATTTTTAGCCACTCTCGATTTTGTACTTAGAAAAAATCCAAATTTTTTTTTTTTTTTTTTTCTGTTTTTTTTCTAAGTGTCTGATCGAGAGAAGGAAAAAGAGGTGATTTTTAGCCACTCTCGATTTTGTACTTAGAAAAAATCCAAATTTTTTTTTTTTTTTCTGTTTTTTTTCTAAGTGTCTGATCGAGAGAAGGAAAAAGAGGTGATTTTTAGCCACTCTCGATTTTGTACTTAGAAAAAATCCAAATTTTTTTTTTTTTTTTTCAGTTTTTTTTCTAAGTGTCTGATCGAGAGAAGGAAAAAGAGGTGATTTTTAGCCACTCTCCATTTTGTACTTAGAAAAAATCCAATTTTTTTTTTTTTTTTTCTGTTTTTTTTCTAAGTGTCTGATCGAGAGAAGGAAAAAGAGGTGATTTTTAGCCACTCTCGATTTTGTACTTAGAAAAAATCCAATTTTTTTTTTTTTTTTTTTCCGTTTTTTTTCTAAGTGTCTGATCGAGAGAAGGAAAAAGAGGTGATTTTTAACCTCTCTTGATTTTGTACTTAGAAAAAATCCAATTTTTTTTTTTTTTTTTCATTTTTTTTTCTAAGTGTCTGATTGAGAGAAGGAAAAAGAGGTGATTTTTAGCCACTCTCGATTTTGTACTTAGAAAAAATCCAATTTTTTTTTTTTTTTTTTCCGTTTTTTTTTCTAAGTGTCTGATCGAGAGAAGGAAAAAGAGGTGATTTTTAGCCACTCTCGATTTTGTACTTAGAAAAAATCCAAATTTTTTTTTTTTTTTTTTCCGTTTTTTTTCTAAGTGTCTGATCGAGAGAAGGAAAAAGAGGTGATTTTTAGCCACTCTCGATTTTGTACTTAGAAAAAATCCAAATTTTTTTTTTTTTTTTTTTCATTTTTTTTTCTAAGTGTCTGATCGAGAGAAGGAAAAAGAGGTGATTTTTAGCCACTCTCGATTTTGTACTTAGAAAAAATCCAAATTTTTTTTTTTTTTTTTTTCTGTTTTTTTTCTAAGTGTCTGATCGAGAGAAGGAAAAAGAGGTGATTTTTAGCCTCTCTTGATTTTGTACTTAGAAAAAATCCAATTTTTTTTTTTTTTTTTAAATTTTTTTTTCTAAGTGTCTGATCGAGAGAAGGAAAAAGAGGTGATTTTTAGCCACTCTCGATTTTGTACTTAGAAAAAATCCAATTTTTTTTTTTTTTTTTCATTTTTTTTTCTAAGTGTCTGATCGAGAGAAGGAAAAAGAGGTGATTTTTAGCCACTCTCGATTTTGTACTTAGAAAAAATCCAATTTTTTTTTTTTTTTTTTCCGTTTTTTTTCTAAGTGTCTGATCGAGAGAAGGAAAAAGAGGTGATTTTTAGCCACTCTCGATTTTGTACTAAAAAAAATCCAAATTTTTTTTTTTTTTTTTTCATTTTTTTTTCTAAGTGTCTGATCGAGAGAAGGAAAAAGAGGTGATTTTTAGCCACTCTCGATTTTGTACTTAGAAAAAATCCAAATTTTTTTTTTTTTTTTTCTGTTTTTTTTCTAAGTGTCTGATCGAGAGAAGGAAAAAGAGGTGATTTTTAGCCTCTCTTGATTTTGTACTTAGAAAAAATCCAATTTTTTTTTTTTTTTTTAAATTTTTTTTTCTAAGTGTCTGATCGAGAGAAGGAAAAAGAGGTGATTCTTAGCCACTCTCGATTTTGTACTTAGAAAAAATCCAATTTTTTTTTTTTTTTTTTCCGTTTTTTTTCTAAGTGTCTGATCGAGAGAAGGAAAAAGAGGTGATTTTTAGCCTCTCTTGATTTTGTACTTAGAAAAAATCCAATTTTTTTTTATTTTTTTTCATTTTTTTTTCTAAGTGTCTGATCGAGAGAAGGAAAAAGAGGTGATTTTTAGCCACTCTCGATTTTGTACTTAGAAAAAATCCAAATTTTTTTTTTTTTTTTTTCCGTTTTTTTTCTAAGTGTCTGATCGAGAGAAGGAAAAAGAGGTGATTTTTAGCCACTCTCGATTTTGTACTTAGAAAAAATCCAAATTTATTTATTTTTTTTTTCCGTTTTTTTTCTAAGTGTCTGATCGAGAGTAGGAAAAAGAGGTGATTTTTAGCCACTCTCGATTTTGTACTTAGAAAAAATCCAAATTTTTTTTTTTTTTTTTTCATTTTTTTTTCTAAGTGTCTGATCGAGAGAAGGAAAAAGAGGTGATTTTTAGCCACTTTCGATTTTGTACTTAGAAAAAATCCAAATTTTTTTTTTTTTTTTTTCCGTTTTTTTTCTAAGTGTCTGATCGAGAGAAGGAAAAAGAGGTGATTTTTAGCCACTCTCGATTTTGTACTTAGAAAAAATCCAAATTTTTTTTTTTTTTTTTTCCGTTTTTTTTCTAAGTGTCTGATCGAGAGAAGGAAAAAGAGGTGATTTTTAGCCACTCCCGATTTTGTACTTAGAAAAAATCCAAATTTTTTTTTTTTTTTTTTCCGTTTTTTTTCTAAGTGTCTGATCGAGAGAAGGAAAAAGTGGTGATTTTTAGCCACTCTCGATTTTGTACTTAGAAAAAATCCAAATTATTATTTTTTTTTTCCGTTTTTTTTCTAAGTGTCTGATCGAGAGAAGGAAAAAGAGGTGATTTTTAGCCACTCTCGATTTTGTACTTAGAAAAAATCCAAATTTTTTTTTTTTTTTTTTTCTGTTTTTTTTCTAAGTGTCTGATCGAGAGAAGGAAAAAGAGGTGATTTTTAGCCACTCTCGATTTTGTACTTAGAAAAAATCCAAATTTTATTTTATTTTTTTTCCGTTTTTTTCTAAGTGTCTGATCGAGAGAAGGAAAAAGAGGTGATTTTTAGCCACTCTCGATTTTGTACTTAGAAAAAATCCAAATTTTTTTTTTTTTTTTTTCCATTTTTTTTCTAAGTGTCTGATCGAGAGAAGGAAAAAGAGGTGATTTTTAGCCACTCTCGATTTTGTACTAAAAAAAATCCAAATTTTTTTTTTTTTTTTTTCATTTTTTTTTCTAAGTGTCTGATCGAGAGAAGGAAAAAGAGGTGATTTTTAGCCACTCTCGATTTTGTACTTAGAAAAAATCCAAATTTTTATTTTTTTTTTTCTGTTTTTTTTGTAAGTGTCTGATCGAGAGAAGGAAAAAGAGGTGATTTTTAGCCTCTCTTGATTTTGTACTTAGAAAAAATCCAATTTTTTTATTTTTTTTTAAATTTTTTTTTCTAAGTGTCTGATCGAGAGAAGGAAAAAGAGGTGATTCTTAGCCACTCTCGATTTTGTACTTAGAAAAAATCCAATTTTTTTTTTTTTTTTTTCCGTTTTTTTTCTAAGTGTCTGATCGAGAGAAGGAAAAAGAGGTGATTTTTAGCCTCTCTTGATTTTGTACTTAGAAAAAATCCAATTTTTTTTTTTTTTTTTTCATTTTTTTTTCTAAGTGTCTGATCGAGAGAAGGAAAAAGAGGTGATTTTTAGCCTCTTTTGATTTTGTACTTAGAAAAAATCCAATTTTTTTTTTTTTTTTTCATTTTTTTTTCTAAGTGTCTGATCGAGAGAAGGAAAAAGAGGTGATTTTTAGCCACTCTCGATTTTGTACTTAGAAAAAATCCAAATTTTTTTTTTTTTTTTTTCCGTTTTTTTTCTAAGTGTCTGATCGAGAGAAGGAAAAAGAGGTGATTTTTAGCCACTCTCGATTTTGTACTTAGAAAAAATCCAAATTTTTTTTATTTTTTTTTCCGTTTTTTTTCTAAGTGTCTGATCGAGAGTAGGAAAAAGAGGTGATTTTTAGCCACTCTCGATTTTGTACTTAGAAAAAATCCAAATTTTTTTTTTTTTTTTTTTCATTTTTTTTTCTAAGTGTCTGATCGAGAGAAGGAAAAAGAGGTGATTTTTAGCCACTTTCGATTTTGTACTTAGAAAAAATCCAAATTTTTTTTTTTTTTGTTTCCGTTTTTTTTCTAAGTGTCTGATCGAGAGAAGGAAAAAGAGGTGATTTTTAGCCACTCTCGATTTTGTACTTAGAAAAAATCCAAATTTTTTTTTTTTTTTTTTCCGTTTTTTTTTCTAAGTGTCTGATCGAGAGAAGGAAAAAGAGGTGATTTTTAGCCCGATTTTGTACTTAGAAAAAATCCAAATTTTTTTTTTTTTTTTTTCCGTTTTTTTTCTAAGTGTCTGATCGAGAGAAGGAAAAAGAGGTGATTTTTAGCCACTCTCGATTTTGTACTTAGAAAAAATCCAAATTTTTATTTTTTTTTCCGTTTTTTTTCTAAGTGTCTGATCGAGAGAAGGAAAAAGAGGTGATTTTTAGCCACTCTCGATTTTGTACTTAGAAAAAATCCAAATTTTTTTTTTTTTTTTTTCATTTTTTTTTCTAAGTGTCTGATCGAGAGAAGGAAAAAGAGGTGATTTTTAGCCACTCTCGATTTTGTACTTAGAAAAAATCCAAATTTTTTTTTTTTTTTTTCTGTTTTTTTTCTAAGTGTCTGATCGAGAGAAGGAAAAAGAGGTGATTTTTAGCCTCTCTTGATTTTGTACTTAGAAAAAATCCAATTTTTTTTTTTTTTTTTTCATTTTTTTTTCTAAGTGTCTGATCGAGAGAAGGAAAAAGAGGTGATTTTTAGCCACTCTCGATTTTGTACTAAGAAAAAATCCAATTTTTTTTTTTTTTTTTCCGTTTTTTTTCTAAGTGTCTGATCGAGAGAAGGAAAAAGAGGTGATTTTTAACCTCTCTTGATTTTGTACTTAGAAAAAATCCAATTTTTTTTTTTTTTTTTTCATTTTTTTTTCTAAGTGTCTGATCGAGAGAAGGAAAAAGAGGTGATTTTTAGCCACTCTCGATTTTGTACTTAGAAAAAAACCAAATTTTTTTTTTTTTTTTTTCCGTTTTTTTTCTAAGTGTCTGATTGAGAGAAGGAAAAAGTGGTGATTTTTAGCCACTCTCGATTTTGTACTTAGAAAAAATCCAAATTTTTTTTTTTTTTTTTTCCGTTTTTTTTCTAAGTGTCTGATCGAGAGAAGGAAAAAGAGGTGATTTTTAGCCACTCTCGATTTTGTACTTAGAAAAAATCCAAATTTTTTTTTTTTTTTTTTTCATTTTTTTTTCTAAGTGTCTGATCGAGAGAAGGAAAAAGAGGTGATTTTTAGCCACTCTCGATTTTGTACTTAGAAAAAATCCAAATTTTATTTTTTTTTTTTTCAGTTTTTTTTCTAAGTGTCTGATCGAGAGAAGGAAAAAGAGGTGATTTTTAGCCACTCTCCATTTTGTACTTAGAAAAAATCCAAATTTTTTTTTTTTTTTTCCGTTTTTTTTCTAAGTGTCTGATCGAGAGAAGGAAAAAGAGGTGATTTTTAGCCACTCTCGATTTTGTACTAAAAAAAATCCAAATTTTTTTTTTTTTTTTTTCATTTTTTTTTCTAAGTGTCTGATCGAGAGAAGGAAAAAGAGGTGATTTTTAGCCACTCTCGATTTTGTACTTAGAAAAAATCCAAATTTTTTTTTTTTTTTTTCAGTTTTTTTTCTAAGTGTCTGATCGAGAGAAGGAAAAAGAGGTGATTTTTAGCCACTCTCCATTTTGTACTTAGAAAAAATCCAATTTTTTTTTTTTTTTTTCTGTTTTTTTTCTAAGTGTCTGATCGAGAGAAGGAAAAAGAGGTGATTTTTAGCCACTCTCGATTTTGTACTTAGAAAAAATCCAATTTTTTTTTTTTTTTTTTTCCGTTTTTTTTCTAAGTGTCTGATCGAGAGAAGGAAAAAGAGGTGATTTTTAACCTCTCTTGATTTTGTACTTAGAAAAAATCCAATTTTTTTTTTTTTTTTTCATTTTTTTTTCTAAGTGTCTGATTGAGAGAAGGAAAAAGAGGTGATTTTTAGCCACTCTCGATTTTGTACTTAGAAAAAATCCAATTTTTTTTTTTTTTTTTTCCGTTTTTTTTTCTAAGTGTCTGATCGAGAGAAGGAAAAAGAGGTGATTTTTAGCCACTCTCGATTTTGTACTTAGAAAAAATCCAAATTTTTTTTTTTTTTTTTCCGTTTTTTTTCTAAGTGTCTGATCGAGAGAAGGAAAAAGAGGTGATTTTTAGCCACTCTCGATTTTGTACTTAGAAAAAATCCAAATTTTTTTTTTTTTTTTTTTCATTTTTTTTTCTAAGTGTCTGATCGAGAGAAGGAAAAAGAGGTGATTTTTAGCCACTCTCGATTTTGTACTTAGAAAAAATCCAAATTTTTTTTTTTTTTTTTTTCTGTTTTTTTTCTAAGTGTCTGATCGAGAGAAGGAAAAAGAGGTGATTTTTAGCCTCTCTTGATTTTGTACTTAGAAAAAATCCAATTTTTTTTTTTTTTTTTAAATTTTTTTTTCTAAGTGTCTGATCGAGAGAAGGAAAAAGAGGTGATTTTTAGCCACTCTCGATTTTGTACTTAGAAAAAATCCAATTTTTTTTTTTTTTTTTCATTTTTTTTTCTAAGTGTCTGATCGAGAGAAGGAAAAAGAGGTGATTTTTAGCCACTCTCGATTTTGTACTTAGAAAAAATCCAATTTTTTTTTTTTTTTTTTTCCGTTTTTTTTCTAAGTGTCTGATCGAGAGAAGGAAAAAGAGGTGATTTTTAGCCACTCTCGATTTTGTACTAAAAAAAATCCAAATTTTTTTTTTTTTTTTTTCATTTTTTTTTCTAAGTGTCTGATCGAGAGAAGGAAAAAGAGGTGATTTTTAGCCACTCTCGATTTTGTACTTAGAAAAAATCCAAATTTTTTTTTTTTTTTTTCTGTTTTTTTTCTAAGTGTCTGATCGAGAGAAGGAAAAAGAGGTGATTTTTAGCCTCTCTTGATTTTGTACTTAGAAAAAATCCAATTTTTTTTTTTTTTTTTAAATTTTTTTTTCTAAGTGTCTGATCGAGAGAAGGAAAAAGAGGTGATTCTTAGCCACTCTCGATTTTGTACTTAGAAAAAATCCAATTTTTTTTTTTTTTTTTTCCGTTTTTTTTCTAAGTGTCTGATCGAGAGAAGGAAAAAGAGGTGATTTTTAGCCTCTCTTGATTTTGTACTTAGAAAAAATCCAATTTTTTTTTATTTTTTTTCATTTTTTTTTCTAAGTGTCTGATCGAGAGAAGGAAAAAGAGGTGATTTTTAGCCACTCTCGATTTTGTACTTAGAAAAAATCCAAATTTTTTTTTTTTTTTTTTCCGTTTTTTTTCTAAGTGTCTGATCGAGAGAAGGAAAAAGAGGTGATTTTTAGCCACTCTCGATTTTGTACTTAGAAAAAATCCAAATTTATTTATTTTTTTTTTCCGTTTTTTTTCTAAGTGTCTGATCGAGAGTAGGAAAAAGAGGTGATTTTTAGCCACTCTCGATTTTGTACTTAGAAAAAATCCAAATTTTTTTTTTTTTTTTTTTCATTTTTTTTTCTAAGTGTCTGATCGAGAGAAGGAAAAAGAGGTGATTTTTAGCCACTTTCGATTTTGTACTTAGAAAAAATCCAAATTTTTTTTTTTTTTTTTTCCGTTTTTTTTCTAAGTGTCTGATCGAGAGAAGGAAAAAGAGGTGATTTTTAGCCACTCTCGATTTTGTACTTAGAAAAAATCCAAATTTTTTTTTTTTTTTTTTCCGTTTTTTTTCTAAGTGTCTGATCGAGAGAAGGAAAAAGAGGTGATTTTTAGCCACTCCCGATTTTGTACTTAGAAAAAATCCAAATTTTTTTTTTTTTTTTTTCCGTTTTTTTTCTAAGTGTCTGATCGAGAGAAGGAAAAAGTGGTGATTTTTAGCCACTCTCGATTTTGTACTTAGAAAAAATCCAAATTATTATTTTTTTTTTCCGTTTTTTTTCTAAGTGTCTGATCGAGAGAAGGAAAAAGAGGTGATTTTTAGCCACTCTCGATTTTGTACTTAGAAAAAATCCAAATTTTTTTTTTTTTTTTTTCTGTTTTTTTTCTAAGTGTCTGATCGAGAGAAGGAAAAAGAGGTGATTTTTAGCCACTCTCGATTTTGTACTTAGAAAAAATCCAAATTTTATTTTATTTTTTTTCCGTTTTTTTCTAAGTGTCTGATCGAGAGAAGGAAAAAGAGGTGATTTTTAGCCACTCTCGATTTTGTACTTAGAAAAAATCCAAATTTTTTTTTTTTTTTTTTCCATTTTTTTTCTAAGTGTCTGATCGAGAGAAGGAAAAAGAGGTGATTTTTAGCCACTCTCGATTTTGTACTAAAAAAAATCCAAATTTTTTTTTTTTTTTTTTCATTTTTTTTTCTAAGTGTCTGATCGAGAGAAGGAAAAAGAGGTGATTTTTAGCCACTCTCGATTTTGTACTTAGAAAAAATCCAAATTTTTATTTTTTTTTTTCTGTTTTTTTTGTAAGTGTCTGATCGAGAGAAGGAAAAAGAGGTGATTTTTAGCCTCTCTTGATTTTGTACTTAGAAAAAATCCAATTTTTTTATTTTTTTTTAAATTTTTTTTTCTAAGTGTCTGATCGAGAGAAGGAAAAAGAGGTGATTCTTAGCCACTCTCGATTTTGTACTTAGAAAAAATCCAATTTTTTTTTTTTTTTTTTCCGTTTTTTTTCTAAGTGTCTGATCGAGAGAAGGAAAAAGAGGTGATTTTTAGCCTCTCTTGATTTTGTACTTAGAAAAAATCCAATTTTTTTTTTTTTTTTTTCATTTTTTTTTCTAAGTGTCTGATCGAGAGAAGGAAAAAGAGGTGATTTTTAGCCTCTTTTGATTTTGTACTTAGAAAAAATCCAATTTTTTTTTTTTTTTTTTCATTTTTTTTTCTAAGTGTCTGATCGAGAGAAGGAAAAAGAGGTGATTTTTAGCCACTCTCGATTTTGTACTTAGAAAAAATCCAAATTTTTTTTTTTTTTTTTTCCGTTTTTTTTCTAAGTGTCTGATCGAGAGAAGGAAAAAGAGGTGATTTTTAGCCACTCTCGATTTTGTACTTAGAAAAAATCCAAATTTTTTTTATTTTTTTTTCCGTTTTTTTTCTAAGTGTCTGATCGAGAGTAGGAAAAAGAGGTGATTTTTAGCCACTCTCGATTTTGTACTTAGAAAAAATCCAAATTTTTTTTTTTTTTTTTTTCATTTTTTTTTCTAAGTGTCTGATCGAGAGAAGGAAAAAGAGGTGATTTTTAGCCACTTTCGATTTTGTACTTAGAAAAAATCCAAATTTTTTTTTTTTTTGTTTCCGTTTTTTTTCTAAGTGTCTGATCGAGAGAAGGAAAAAGAGGTGATTTTTAGCCACTCTCGATTTTGTACTTAGAAAAAATCCAAATTTTTTTTTTTTTTTTTTCCGTTTTTTTTCTAAGTGTCTGATCGAGAGAAGGAAAAAGAGGTGATTTTTAGCCCGATTTTGTACTTAGAAAAAATCCAAATTTTTTTTTTTTTTTTTTCCGTTTTTTTTCTAAGTGTCTGATCGAGAGAAGGAAAAAGAGGTGATTTTTAGCCACTCTCGATTTTGTACTTAGAAAAAATCCAAATTTTTATTTTTTTTTCCGTTTTTTTTCTAAGTGTCTGATCGAGAGAAGGAAAAAGAGGTGATTTTTAGCCACTCTCGATTTTGTACTTAGAAAAAATCCAAATTTTTTTTTTTTTTTTTTTCATTTTTTTTTCTAAGTGTCTGATCGAGAGAAGGAAAAAGAGGTGATTTTTAGCCACTCTCGATTTTGTACTTAGAAAAAATCCAAATTTTTTTTTTTTTTTTTCTGTTTTTTTTCTAAGTGTCTGATCGAGAGAAGGAAAAAGAGGTGATTTTTAGCCTCTCTTGATTTTGTACTTAGAAAAAATCCAATTTTTTTTTTTTTTTTTTCATTTTTTTTTCTAAGTGTCTGATCGAGAGAAGGAAAAAGAGGTGATTTTTAGCCACTCTCGATTTTGTACTAAGAAAAAATCCAATTTTTTTTTTTTTTTTTCCGTTTTTTTTCTAAGTGTCTGATCGAGAGAAGGAAAAAGAGGTGATTTTTAACCTCTCTTGATTTTGTACTTAGAAAAAATCCAATTTTTTTTTTTTTTTTTTCATTTTTTTTTCTAAGTGTCTGATCGAGAGAAGGAAAAAGAGGTGATTTTTAGCCACTCTCGATTTTGTACTTAGAAAAAAACCAAATTTTTTTTTTTTTTTTTTCCGTTTTTTTTCTAAGTGTCTGATTGAGAGAAGGAAAAAGTGGTGATTTTTAGCCACTCTCGATTTTGTACTTAGAAAAAATCCAAATTTTTTTTTTTTTTTTTTCCGTTTTTTTTCTAAGTGTCTGATCGAGAGAAGGAAAAAGAGGTGATTTTTAGCCACTCTCGATTTTGTACTTAGAAAAAATCCAAATTTTTTTTTTTTTTTTTTTCATTTTTTTTTCTAAGTGTCTGATCGAGAGAAGGAAAAAGAGGTGATTTTTAGCCACTCTCGATTTTGTACTTAGAAAAAATCCAAATTTTATTTTTTTTTTTTTCAGTTTTTTTTCTAAGTGTCTGATCGAGAGAAGGAAAAAGAGGTGATTTTTAGCCACTCTCCATTTTGTACTTAGAAAAAATCCAAATTTTTTTTTTTTTTTTCCGTTTTTTTTCTAAGTGTCTGATCGAGAGAAGGAAAAAGAGGTGATTTTTAGCCACTCTCGATTTTGTACTAAAAAAAATCCAAATTTTTTTTTTTTTTTTTTCATTTTTTTTTCTAAGTGTCTGATCGAGAGAAGGAAAAAGAGGTGATTTTTAGCCACTCTCGATTTTGTACTTAGAAAAAATCCAAATTTTTTTTTTTTTTTCTGTTTTTTTTCTAAGTGTCTGATCGAGAGAAGGAAAAAGAGGTGATTTTTAGCCTCTTTTGATTTTGTACTTAGAAAAAATCCAATTTTTTTTTTTTTTTTTAAATTTTTTTTTCTAAGTGTCTGATCGAGAGAAGGAAAAAGAGGTGATTCTTAGCCACTCTCGATTTTGTACTTAGAAAAAATCCAAATTTTTTTTTTTTTTTTTCCGTTTTTTTTCTAAGTGTCTGATCGAGAGTAGGAAAAAGAGGTGATTTTTAGCCACTCTCGATTTTGTACTTAGAAAAAATCCAAATTTTTTTTTTTTTTTTTTTCATTTTTTTTTCTAAGTGTCTGATCGAGAGAAGGAAAAAGAGGTGATTTTTAGCCTCTCTTGATTTTGTACTTAGAAAAAATCCAATTTTTTTTTTTTTTTTTTCATTTTTTTTTCTAAGTGTCTGATCGAGAGAAGGAAAAAGAGGTGATTTTTAGCCACTCTCGATTTTGTACTTAGAAAAAATCCACATTTTTTTTTTTTTTTTTTTCCGTTTTTTTTCTAAGTGTCTGATCGAGAGAAGGAAAAAGAGGTGATTTTTAGCCACTCTCGATTTTGTACTTAGAAAAAATCCAAATTTTTTTTTTTTTTTTTTCCGTTTTTTTTCTAAGTGTCTGATCGAGAGTAGGAAAAAGAGGTGATTTTTAGCCACTCTCGATTTTGTACTTAGAAAAAATCCAATTTTTTTTTTTTTTTTTAAATTTTTTTTTCTAAGTGTCTGATCGAGAGAAGGAAAAAGAGGTGATTCTTAGCCACTCTCGATTTTGTACTTAGAAAAAATCCAAATTTTTTTTTTTTTTTTTCCGTTTTTTTTCTAAGTGTCTGATCGAGAGTAGGAAAAAGAGGTGATTTTTAGCCACTCTCGATTTTGTACTTAGAAAAAATCCAAATTTTTTTTTTTTTTTTTTTTCATTTTTTTTTCTAAGTGTCTGATCGAGAGAAAGAAAAAGAGGTGATTTTTAGCCTCTCTTGATTTTGTACTTAGAAAAAATCCAATTTTTTTTTTTTTTTTTTCATTTTTTTTTCTAAGTGTCTGATCGAGAGAAGGAAAAAGAGGTGATTTTTAGCCACTCTCGATTTTGTACTTAGAAAAAATCCAAATTTTTTTTTTTTTTTTTTCCGTTTTTTTTCTAAGTGTCTGATCGAGAGAAGGAAAAAGAGGTGATTTTTAGCCACTCTCGATTTTGTACTTAGAAAAAATCCAAATTTTTTTTTTTTTTTTTTCCGTTTTTTTTCTAAGTGTCTGATCGAGAGTAGGAAAAAGAGGTGATTTTTAGCCACTCTCGATTTTGTACTTAGAAAAAATCCAAATTTTTTTTTTTTTTTTTTTCTTTTTTTTTTCTAAGTGTCTGATCGAGAGAAGGAAAAAGAGGTGATTTTTAGCCACTTTCGATTTTGTACTTAGAAAAAATCCCAATTTTTTTTTTTTTTTTTCCGTTTTTTTTCTTAGTGTCTGATCGAGAGAAGGAAAAAGAGGTGATTTTTAGCCACTCTCGATTTTGTACTTAGAAAAAATCCAAATTTTTTTTTTTTTTTTTTTTTCCGTTTTTTTTCTAAGTGTCTGATCGAGAGAAGGAAAAAGAGGTGATTTTTAGCCACTCCCGATTTTGTACTTAGAAAAAATCCAAATTTTTTTTTTTTTTTTTTCCGTTTTTTTTCTAAGTGTCTGATCGAGAGAAGGAAAAAGAGGTGATTTTTAGCCACTCTCGATTTTGTACTTAGAAAAAATCCAAATTTTTTTTTTTTTTTTTCCGTTTTTTTTCTAAGTGTCTGATCGAGAGAAGGAAAAAGAGGTGATTTTTAGCCACTCTCGATTTTGTACTTAGAAAAAATCCAAATTTTTTTTTTTTTTTTTTTCATTTTTTTTCTAAGTGTCTGATCGAGAGAAGGAAAAAGAGGTGATTTTTAGCCACACTCGATTTTGTACTTAGAAAAAATCCAAATTTTTTTTTTTTTTTTTTCCGTTTTTTTTCTAAGTGTCTGATCGAGAGTAGGAAAAAGAGGTGATTTTTAGCCACTCTCGATTTTGTACTTAGAAAAAATCCAATTTTTTTTTTTTTTTTTTAATTTTTTTTTCTAAGTGTCTGATCGAGAGAAGGAAAAAGAGGTGATTCTTAGCCACTCTCGATTTTGTACTTAGAAAAAATCCAAATTTTTTTTTTTTTTTTTTCCGTTTTTTTTCTAAGTGTCTGATCGAGAGAAGGAAAAAGAGGTGATTTTTAGCCACTCTCCATTTTGTACTTAGAAAAAATCCAAATTTTTTTTTTTTTTTTTCCGTTTTTTTTCTAAGTGTCTGATCGAGAGAAGGAAAAAGAGGTGATTTTTAGCCACTCCCGATTTTGTACTAAAAAAAATCCAAATTTTTTTTTTTTTTTTTTCATTTTTTTTTCTAAGTGTCTGATCGAGAGAAGGAAAAAGAGGTGATTTTTAGCCACTCTCGATTTTGTACTAAAAAAAATCCAAATTTTTTTTTTTTTTTTTTCATTTTTTTTTCTAAGTGTCTGATCGAGAGAAGGAAAAAGAGGTGATTTTTAGCCACTCTCGATTTTGTACTTAGAAAAAATCCAAATTTTTTTTTTTTTTCTGTTTTTTTTCTAAGTGTCTGATCGAGAGAAGGAAAAAGAGGTGATTTTTAGCCTCTTTTGATTTTGTACTTAGAAAAAATCCAATTTTTTTTTTTTTTTTTAAATTTTTTTTTCTAAGTGTCTGATCGAGAGAAGGAAAAAGAGGGGATTCTTAGCCACTCTCGATTTTGTACTTAGAAAAAATCCAAATTTTTTTTTTTTTTTTTTCCGTTTTTTTTCTAAGTGTCTGATCGAGAGTAGGAAAAAGAGGTGATTTTTAGCCACTCTCGATTTTGTACTTAGAAAAAATCCAAATTTTTTTTTTTTTTTTTTTCATTTTTTTTTCTAAGTGTCTGATCGAGAGAAGGAAAAAGAGGTGATTTTTAGCCTCTCTTGATTTTGTACTTAGAAAAAATCCAATTTTTTTTTTTTTTTTTTCATTTTTTTTTCTAAGTGTCTGATCGAGAGAAGGAAAAAGAGGTGATTTTTAGCCACTCTCGATTTTGTACTTAGAAAAAATCCAAATTTTTTTTTTTTTTTTTTCCGTTTTTTTTCTAAGTGTCTGATCGAGAGAAGGAAAAAGAAGTGATTTTTAGCCACTCTCGATTTTGTACTTAGAAAAAATCCAAATTTTTTTTTTTTTTTTTTCCGTTTTTTTTCTAAGTGTCTGATCGAGAGTAGGAAAAAGAGGTGATTTTTAGCCACTCTCGATTTTGTACTTAGAAAAAATCCAATTTTTTTTTTTTTTTTTAAATTTTTTTTTCTAAGTGTCTGATCGAGAGAAGGAAAAAGAGGTGATTCTTAGCCACTCTCGATTTTGTACTTAGAAAAAATCCAAATTTTTTTTTTTTTTTTTCCGTTTTTTTTCTAAGTGTCTGATCGAGAGTAGGAAAAAGAGGTGATTTTTAGCCACTCTCGATTTTGTACTTAGAAAAAATCCAAATTTTTTTTTTTTTTTTTTTCATTTTTTTTTCTAAGTGTCTGATCGAGAGAAAGAAAAAGAGGTGATTTTTAGCCTCTCTTGATTTTGTACTTAGAAAAAATCCAAATTTTTTTTTTTTTTTTTTTTCCGTTTTTTTTCTAAGTGTCTGATCGAGAGTAGGAAAAAGAGGTGATTTTTAGCCACTCTCGATTTTGTACTTAGAAAAAATCCAAATTTTTTTTTTTTTTTTTTTTCATTTTTTTTTCTAAGTGTCTGATCGAGAGAAAGAAAAAGAGGTGATTTTTAGCCTCTCTTGATTTTGTACTTAGAAAAAATCCAATTTTTTTTTTTTTTTTTTCATTTTTTTTTCTAAGTGTCTGATCGAGAGAAGGAAAAAGAGGTGATTTTTAGCCACTCTCGATTTTGTACTTAGAAAAAATCCAAATTTTTTTTTTTTTTTTTTCCGTTTTTTTTCTAAGTGTCTGATCGAGAGAAGGAAAAAGAGGTGATTTTTAGCCACTCTCGATTTTGTACTTAGAAAAAATCCAAATTTTTTTTTTTTTTTTTTCCGTTTTTTTTCTAAGTGTCTGATCGAGAGTAGGAAAAAGAGGTGATTTTTAGCCACTCTCGATTTTGTACTTAGAAAAAATCCAAATTTTTTTTTTTTTTTTTTTCTTTTTTTTTTCTAAGTGTCTGATCGAGAGAAGGAAAAAGAGGTGATTTTTAGCCACTTTCGATTTTGTACTTAGAAAAAATCCCAATTTTTTTTTTTTTTTTTTCCGTTTTTTTTCTTAGTGTCTGATCGAGAGAAGGAAAAAGAGGTGATTTTTAGCCACTCTCGATTTTGTACTTAGAAAAAATCCAAATTTTTTTTTTTTTTTTTTTTTCCGTTTTTTTTCTAAGTGTCTGATCGAGAGAAGGAAAAAGAGGTGATTTTTAGCCACTCCCGATTTTGTACTTAGAAAAAATCCAAATTTTTTTTTTTTTTTTTTCCGTTTTTTTTCTAAGTGTCTGATCGAGAGAAGGAAAAAGAGGTGATTTTTAGCCACTCTCGATTTTGTACTTAGAAAAAATCCAAATTTTTTTTTTTTTTTTTCCGTTTTTTTTCTAAGTGTCTGATCGAGAGAAGGAAAAAGAGGTGATTTTTAGCCACTCTCGATTTTGTACTTAGAAAAAATCCAAATTTTTTTTTTTTTTTTTTTCATTTTTTTTCTAAGTGTCTGATCGAGAGAAGGAAAAAGAGGTGATTTTTAGCCACACTCGATTTTGTACTTAGAAAAAATCCAAATTTTTTTTTTTTTTTTTTCCGTTTTTTTTCTAAGTGTCTGATCGAGAGTAGGAAAAAGAGGTGATTTTTAGCCACTCTCGATTTTGTACTTAGAAAAAATCCAATTTTTTTTTTTTTTTTTTAATTTTTTTTTCTAAGTGTCTGATCGAGAGAAGGAAAAAGAGGTGATTCTTAGCCACTCTCGATTTTGTACTTAGAAAAAATCCAAATTTTTTTTTTTTTTTTTTCCGTTTTTTTTCTAAGTGTCTGATCGAGAGAAGGAAAAAGAGGTGATTTTTAGCCACTCTCCATTTTGTACTTAGAAAAAATCCAAATTTTTTTTTTTTTTTTTCCGTTTTTTTTCTAAGTGTCTGATCGAGAGAAGGAAAAAGAGGTGATTTTTAGCCACTCTCGATTTTGTACTAAAAAAAATCCAAATTTTTTTTTTTTTTTTTTCATTTTTTTTTCTAAGTGTCTGATCGAGAGAAGGAAAAAGAGGTGATTTTTAGCCACTCTCGATTTTGTACTTAGAAAAAATCCAAATTTTTTTTTTTTTTCTGTTTTTTTTCTAAGTGTCTGATCGAGAGAAGGAAAAAGAGGTGATTTTTAGCCTCTTTTGATTTTGTACTTAGAAAAAATCCAATTTTTTTTTTTTTTTTTAAATTTTTTTTTCTAAGTGTCTGATCGAGAGAAGGAAAAAGAGGTGATTCTTAGCCACTCTCGATTTTGTACTTAGAAAAAATCCAAATTTTTTTTTTTTTTTTTTCCGTTTTTTTTCTAAGTGTCTGATCGAGAGTAGGAAAAAGAGGTGATTTTTAGCCACTCTCGATTTTGTACTTAGAAAAAATCCAAATTTTTTTTTTTTTTTTTTTCATTTTTTTTTCTAAGTGTCTGATCGAGAGAAGGAAAAAGAGGTGATTTTTAGCCTCTCTTGATTTTGTACTTAGAAAAAATCCAATTTTTTTTTTTTTTTTTTCATTTTTTTTTCTAAGTGTCTGATCGAGAGAAGGAAAAAGAGGTGATTTTTAGCCACTCTCGATTTTGTACTTAGAAAAAATCCAAATTTTTTTTTTTTTTTTTTCCGTTTTTTTTCTAAGTGTCTGATCGAGAGAAGGAAAAAGAGGTGATTTTTAGCCACTCTCGATTTTGTACTTAGAAAAAATCCAAATTTTTTTTTTTTTTTTTTCCGTTTTTTTTCTAAGTGTCTGATCGAGAGTAGGAAAAAGAGGTGATTTTTAGCCACTCTCGATTTTGTACTTAGAAAAAATCCAATTTTTTTTTTTTTTTTTAAATTTTTTTTTCTAAGTGTCTGATCGAGAGAAGGAAAAAGAGGTGATTCTTAGCCACTCTCGATTTTGTACTTAGAAAAAATCCAAATTTTTTTTTTTTTTTTTCCGTTTTTTTTCTAAGTGTCTGATCGAGAGTAGGAAAAAGAGGTGATTTTTAGCCACTCTCGATTTTGTACTTAGAAAAAATCCAAATTTTTTTTTTTTTTTTTTTTCATTTTTTTTTCTAAGTGTCTGATCGAGAGAAAGAAAAAGAGGTGATTTTTAGCCTCTCTTGATTTTGTACTTAGAAAAAATCCAATTTTTTTTTTTTTTTTTTCATTTTTTTTTCTAAGTGTCTGATCGAGAGAAGGAAAAAGAGGTGATTTTTAGCCACTCTCGATTTTGTACTTAGAAAAAATCCAAATTTTTTTTTTTTTTTTTTCCGTTTTTTTTCTAAGTGTCTGATCGAGAGAAGGAAAAAGAGGTGATTTTTAGCCACTCTCGATTTTGTACTTAGAAAAAATCCAAATTTTTTTTTTTTTTTTTTCCGTTTTTTTTCTAAGTGTCTGATCGAGAGTAGGAAAAAGAGGTGATTTTTAGCCACTCTCGATTTTGTACTTAGAAAAAATCCAAATTTTTTTTTTTTTTTTTTCTTTTTTTTTTCTAAGTGTCTGATCGAGAGAAGGAAAAAGAGGTGATTTTTAGCCACTTTCGATTTTGTACTTAGAAAAAATCCCAATTTTTTTTTTTTTTTTTTCCGTTTTTTTTCTTAGTGTCTGATAGAGAGAAGGAAAAAGAGGTGATTTTTAGCCACTCTCGATTTTGTACTTAGAAAAAATCCAAATTTTTTTTTTTTTTTTTTCCGTTTTTTTTCTAAGTGTCTGATCGAGAGAAGGAAAAAGAGGTGATTTTTAGCCACTCCCGATTTTGTACTTAGAAAAAATCCAATTTTTTTTTTTTTTTTTTTCCGTTTTTTTTCTAAGTGTCTGATCGAGAGAAGGAAAAAGAGGTGATTTTTAGCCACTCTCGATTTTGTACTTAGAAAAAATCCAAATTTTTTTTTTTTTTTTTCCGTTTTTTTTCTAAGTGTCTGATCGAGAGAAGGAAAAAGAGGTGATTTTTAGCCACTCTCGATTTTGTACTTAGAAAAAATCCAAATTTTTTTTTTTTTTTTTTTCATTTTTTTTCTAAGTGTCTGATCGAGAGAAGGAAAAAGAGGTGATTTTTAGCCACACTCGATTTTGTACTTAGAAAAAATCCAAATTTTTTTTTTTTTTTTTTCCGTTTTTTTTCTAAGTGTCTGATCGAGAGTAGGAAAAAGAGGTGATTTTTAGCCACTCTCGATTTTGTACTTAGAAAAAATCCAATTTTTTTTTTTTTTTTTTAATTTTTTTTTCTAAGTGTCTGATCGAGAGAAGGAAAAAGAGGTGATTCTTAGCCACTCTCGATTTTGTACTTAGAAAAAATCCAAATTTTTTTTTTTTTTTTTCCGTTTTTTTTCTAAGTGTCTGATCGAGAGAAGGAAAAAGAGGTGATTTTTAGCCACTCTCGATTTTGTACTTAGAAAAAATCCAAATTTTTTTTTTTTTTTTTCCGTTTTTTTTCTAAGTGTCTGATCGAGAGTAGGAAAAAGAGGTGATTTTTAGCCACTCTCGATTTTGTACTTAGAAAAAATCCAAATTTTTTTTTTTTTTTTTTTCATTTTTTTTTCTAAGTGTCTGATCGAGAGAAGGAAAAAGAGGTGATTTTTAGCCACTTTCGATTTTGTACTTAGAAAAAATCCAAATTTTTTTTTTTTTTTTTTCCGTTTTTTTTCTAAGTGTCTGATCGAGAGAAGGAAAAAGAGGTGATTTTTAGCCACTCTCGATTTTGTACTTAGAAAAAATCCAAATTTTTTTTTTTTTTTTTTTTTCCGTTTTTTTTCTAAGTGTCTGATCGAGAGAAGGAAAAAGAGGTGATTTTTAGCCACTCCCGATTTTGTACTTAGAAAAAATCCAAATTTTTTTTTTTTTTTTTTCCGTTTTTTTTCTAAGTGTCTGATCGAGAGAAGGAAAAAGAGGTGATTTTTAGCCACTCTCGATTTTGTACTTAGAAAAAATCCAAATTTTTTTTTTTTTTTTTCCGTTTTTTTTCTAAGTGTCTGATCGAGAGAAGGAAAAAGAGGTGATTTTTAGCCACTCTCGATTTTGTACTTAGAAAAAATCCAAATTTTTTTTTTTTTTTTTTTCATTTTTTTTCTAAGTGTCTGATCGAGAGAAGGAAAAAGAGGTGATTTTTAGCCACTCTCGATTTTGTACTTAGAAAAAATCCAAATTTTTTTTTTTTTTTTCTGTTTTTTTTCTAAGTGTCTGATCGAGAGAAGGAAAAAGAGGTGATTTTTAGCCTCTCTTGATTTTGTACTGAGAAAAAATCCAATTTTTTTTTTTTTTTTTTCATTTTTTTTTCTAAGTGTCTGATCGAGAGAAGGAAAAAGAGGTGATTTTTAGCCACTCTCGATTTTGTACTTAGAAAAAATCCAAATTTTTTTTTTTTTTTTTTCCGTTTTTTTTCTAAGTGTCTGATCGAGAGAAGGAAAAAGAGGTGATTTTTAACCTCTCTTGATTTTGTACTTAGAAAAAATCCAATTTTTTTTTTTTTTTTTTCATTTTTTTTTCTAAGTGTCTGATCGAGAGAAGGAAAAAGAGGTGATTTTTAGCCACTCTCGATTTTGTACTTAGAAAAAATCCAAATTTTTTTTTTTTTTTTTTCCGTTTTTTTTCTAAGTGTCTGATCGAGAGAAGGAAAAAGTGGTGATTTTTAGCCACTCTCGATTTTGTACTTAGAAAAAATCCAATTTTTTTTTTTTTTTTTTCCCGTTTTTTTTCTAAGTGTCTGATCGAGAGAAGGAAAAAGAGGTGATTTTTAGCCACTCTCGATTTTGTACTTAGAAAAAATCCAAATTTTTTTTTTTTTTTTTTCATTTTTTTTTCTAAGTGTCTGATCGAGAAAAGGAAAAAGAGGTGATTTTTAGCCACTCTCGATTTTGTACTTAGAAAAAATCCAAATTTTTTTTTTTTTTTTTTCAGTTTTTTTTCTAAGTGTCTGATCGAGAGAAGGAAAAAGAGGTGATTTTTAGCCACTCTCGATTTTGTACTTAGAAAAAATCCAAATTTATTTTTTTTTTTTTCCGTTTTTTTTCTAAGTGTCTGATCGAGAGAAGGAAAAAGAGGTGATTTTTAGCCACTCTCGATTTTGTACTTAGAAAAAATCCAAATTTTTTTTTTTTTTTTTTCCGTTTTTTTTCTAAGTGTCTGATCGAGAGTAGGAAAAAGAGGTGATTTTTAGCCACTCTCGATTTTGTACTTAGAAAAAATCCAATTTTTTTTTTTTTTTTTAAATTTTTTTTTCTAAGTGTCTGATCGAGAGAAGGAAAAAGAGGTGATTCTTAGCCACTCTCGATTTTGTACTTAGAAAAAATCCAAATTTTTTTTTTTTTTTTTTCCGTTTTTTTTCTAAGTGTCTGATCGAGAGAAGGAAAAAGAGGTGATTTTTAGCCACTCTCGATTTTGTACTTAGAAAAAATCCAAATTTTTTTTTTTTTTTTTCCGTTTTTTTTCTAAGTGTCTGATCGAGAGTAGGAAAAAGAGGTGATTTTTAGCCACTCTCGATTTTGTACTTAGAAAAAATCCAAATTTTTTTTTTTTTTTTTTTCATTTTTTTTTCTAAGTGTCTGATCGAGAGAAGGAAAAAGAGGTGATTTTTAGCCACTTTCGATTTTGTACTTAGAAAAAATCCAAATTTTTTTTTTTTTTTTTTCCGTTTTTTTTCTAAGTGTCTGATCGAGAGAAGGAAAAAGAGGTGATTTTTAGCCACTCCCGATTTTGTACTTAGAAAAAATCCAAATTTTTTTTTTTTTTTTTTCCGTTTTTTTTCTAAGTGTCTGATCGAGAGAAGGAAAAAGAGGTGATTTTTAGCCACTCTCGATTTTGTACTAAGAAAAAATCCAAATTTTTTTTTTTTTTTTTCCGTTTTTTTTCTAAGTGTCTGATCGAGAGAAGGAAAAAGAGGTGATTTTTAGCCACTCTCGATTTTGTACTTAGAAAAAATCCAAATTTTTTTTTTTTTTTTTTTCATTTTTTTTCTAAGTGTCTGATCGAGAGAAGGAAAAAGAGGTGATTTTTAGCCACTCTCGATTTTGTACTTAGAAAAAATCCAAATTTTTTTTTTTTTTTTCTGTTTTTTTTCTAAGTGTCTGATCGAGAGAAGGAAAAAGAGGTGATTTTTAGCCTCTCTTGATTTTGTACTGAGAAAAAATCCAATTTTTTTTTTTTTTTTTTCATTTTTTTTTCTAAGTGTCTGATCGAGAGAAGGAAAAAGAGGTGATTTTTAGCCACTCTCGATTTTGTACTTAGAAAAAATCCAAATTTTTTTTTTTTTTTTTTCCGTTTTTTTTCTAAGTGTCTGATCGAGAGAAGGAAAAAGAGGTGATTTTTAACCTCTCTTGATTTTGTACTTAGAAAAAATCCAATTTTTTTTTTTTTTTTTTCATTTTTTTTTCTAAGTGTCTGATCGAGAGAAGGAAAAAGAGGTGATTTTTAGCCACTCTCGATTTTGTACTTAGAAAAAATCCAAATTTTTTTTTTTTTTTTTTCCGTTTTTTTTCTAAGTGTCTGATCGAGAGAAGGAAAAAGTGGTGATTTTTAGCCACTCTCGATTTTGTACTTAGAAAAAATCCAATTTTTTTTTTTTTTTTTTCCCGTTTTTTTTCTAAGTGTCTGATCGAGAGAAGGAAAAAGAGGTGATTTTTAGCCACTCTCGATTTTGTACTTAGAAAAAATCCAAATTTTTTTTTTTTTTTTTTTCATTTTTTTTTCTAAGTGTCTGATCGAGAAAAGGAAAAAGAGGTGATTTTTAGCCACTCTCGATTTTGTACTTAGAAAAAATCCAAATTTTTTTTTTTTTTTTTCAGTTTTTTTTCTAAGTGTCTGATCGAGAGAAGGAAAAAGAGGTGATTTTTAGCCACTCTCGATTTTGTACTTAGAAAAAATCCAAATTTATTTTTTTTTTTTTCCGTTTTTTTTCTAAGTGTCTGATCGAGAGAAGGAAAAAGAGGTGATTTTTAGCCACTCTCGATTTTGTACTTAGAAAAAATCCAAATTTTTTTTTTTTTTTTTTTTCATTTTTTTACTAAGTGTCTGATCGAGAGAAGGAAAAAGAGGTGATTTTTAGCCACTCTCGATTTTGTACTTAGAAAAAATCCAAATTATTATTTTTTTTTTTCTGTTTTTTTTCTAAGTGTCTGATCGAGAGAAGGAAAAAGAGGTGATTTTTAGCCTCTCTTGATTTTGTACTTAGAAAAAATCCAATTTTTTTTTTTTTTTTTTCATTTTTTTTTCTAAGTGTCTGATCGAGAGAAGGAAAAAGAGGTGATTTTTAGCCACTCTCGATTTTGTACTTAGAAAAAATCCAAATTTTTTTTTTTTTTTTTTCCGTTTTTTTTCTAAGTGTCTGATCGAGAGAAGGAAAAAGAGGTGATTTTTAACCTCTCTTGATTTTGTACTTAGAAAAAATCCAATTTTTTTTTTTTTTTTTTCATTTTTTTTTCTAAGTGTCTGATCGAGAGAAGGAAAAAGAGGTGATTTTTAGCCACTCTCGATTTTGTACTTAGAAAAAATCCAAATTTTTTTTTTTTTTTTTTCCGTTTTTTTTCTAAGTGTCTGATCGAGAGAAGGAAAAAGTGGTGATTTTTAGCCACTCTCGATTTTGTACTTAGAAAAAATCCAATTTTTTTTTTTTTTTTTTCCCGTTTTTTTTCTAAGTGTCTGATCGAGAGAAGGAAAAAGAGGTGATTTTTAGCCACTCTCGATTTTGTACTTAGAAAAAATCCAATTTTTTTTTTTTTTTTTTTTCATTTTTTTTTCTAAGTGTCTGATCGAGAAAAGGAAAAAGAGGTGATTTTTAGCCACTCTCGATTTTGTACTTAGAAAAAATCCAAATTTTTTTTTTTTTTTTTTCAGTTTTTTTTCTAAGTGTCTGATCGAGAGAAGGAAAAAGAGGTGATTTTTAGCCACTCTCGATTTTGTACTTAGAAAAAATCCAAATTTATTTTTTTTTTTTTCCGTTTTTTTTCTAAGTGTCTGATCGAGAGAAGGAAAAAGAGGTGATTTTTAGCCACTCTCGATTTTGTACTTAGAAAAAATCCAAATTTTTTTTTTTTTTTTTTTTCATTTTTTTACTAAGTGTCTGATCGAGAGAAGGAAAAAGAGGTGATTTTTAGCCACTCTCGATTTTGTACTTAGAAAAAATCCAAATTTTTTTTTTTTTTTTCTGTTTTTTTTTCTAAGTGTCTGATCGAGAGAAGGAAAAAGAGGTGATTTTTAGCCTCTCTTGATTTTGTACTTAGAAAAAATCCAAATTTTTTTTTTTTTTTTTCCGTTTTTTTTCTAAGTGTCTGATCGAGAGTAGGAAAAAGAGGTGATTTTTAGCCACTCTCGATTTTGTACTTAGAAAAAATCCAAATTTTTTTTTTTTTTTTTTTCATTTTTTTTTCTAAGTGTCTGATCGAGAGAAGGAAAAAGAGGTGATTTTTAGCCACTTTCGATTTTGTACTTAGAAAAAATCCAAATTTTTTTTTTTTTTTTTTCCGTTTTTTTTCTAAGTGTCTGATCGAGAGAAGGAAAAAGAGGTGATTTTTAGCCACTCCCGATTTTGTACTTAGAAAAAATCCAAATTTTTTTTTTTTTTTTTTCCGTTTTTTTTCTAAGTGTCTGATCGAGAGAAGGAAAAAGAGGTGATTTTTAGCCACTCTCGATTTTGTACTAAGAAAAAATCCAAATTTTTTTTTTTTTTTTTCCGTTTTTTTTCTAAGTGTCTGATCGAGAGAAGGAAAAAGAGGTGATTTTTAGCCACTCTCGATTTTGTACTTAGAAAAAATCCAAATTTTTTTTTTTTTTTTTTTCATTTTTTTTCTAAGTGTCTGATCGAGAGAAGGAAAAAGAGGTGATTTTTAGCCACTCTCGATTTTGTACTTAGAAAAAATCCAAATTTTTTTTTTTTTTTTCTGTTTTTTTTCTAAGTGTCTGATCGAGAGAAGGAAAAAGAGGTGATTTTTAGCCTCTCTTGATTTTGTACTGAGAAAAAATCCAATTTTTTTTTTTTTTTTTTCATTTTTTTTTCTAAGTGTCTGATCGAGAGAAGGAAAAAGAGGTGATTTTTAGCCACTCTCGATTTTGTACTTAGAAAAAATCCAAATTTTTTTTTTTTTTTTTTCCGTTTTTTTTCTAAGTGTCTGATCGAGAGAAGGAAAAAGAGGTGATTTTTAACCTCTCTTGATTTTGTACTTAGAAAAAATCCAATTTTTTTTTTTTTTTTTTCATTTTTTTTTCTAAGTGTCTGATCGAGAGAAGGAAAAAGAGGTGATTTTTAGCCACTCTCGATTTTGTACTTAGAAAAAATCCAAATTTTTTTTTTTTTTTTTTCCGTTTTTTTTCTAAGTGTCTGATCGAGAGAAGGAAAAAGTGGTGATTTTTAGCCACTCTCGATTTTGTACTTAGAAAAAATCCAATTTTTTTTTTTTTTTTTTCCCGTTTTTTTTCTAAGTGTCTGATCGAGAGAAGGAAAAAGAGGTGATTTTTAGCCACTCTCGATTTTGTACTTAGAAAAAATCCAAATTTTTTTTTTTTTTTTTTTCATTTTTTTTTCTAAGTGTCTGATCGAGAAAAGGAAAAAGAGGTGATTTTTAGCCACTCTCGATTTTGTACTTAGAAAAAATCCAAATTTTTTTTTTTTTTTTTCAGTTTTTTTTCTAAGTGTCTGATCGAGAGAAGGAAAAAGAGGTGATTTTTAGCCACTCTCGATTTTGTACTTAGAAAAAATCCAAATTTATTTTTTTTTTTTTCCGTTTTTTTTCTAAGTGTCTGATCGAGAGAAGGAAAAAGAGGTGATTTTTAGCCACTCTCGATTTTGTACTTAGAAAAAATCCAAATTTTTTTTTTTTTTTTTTTTCATTTTTTTACTAAGTGTCTGATCGAGAGAAGGAAAAAGAGGTGATTTTTAGCCACTCTCGATTTTGTACTTAGAAAAAATCCAAATTATTATTTTTTTTTTTCTGTTTTTTTTCTAAGTGTCTGATCGAGAGAAGGAAAAAGAGGTGATTTTTAGCCTCTCTTGATTTTGTACTTAGAAAAAATCCAATTTTTTTTTTTTTTTTTCATTTTTTTTTCTAAGTGTCTGATCGAGAGAAGGAAAAAGAGGTGATTTTTAGCCACTCTCGATTTTGTACTTAGAAAAAATCCAAATTTTTTTTTTTTTTTTTTCCGTTTTTTTTCTAAGTGTCTGATCGAGAGAAGGAAAAAGAGGTGATTTTTAACCTCTCTTGATTTTGTACTTAGAAAAAATCCAATTTTTTTTTTTTTTTTTTCATTTTTTTTTCTAAGTGTCTGATCGAGAGAAGGAAAAAGAGGTGATTTTTAGCCACTCTCGATTTTGTACTTAGAAAAAATCCAAATTTTTTTTTTTTTTTTTTCCGTTTTTTTTCTAAGTGTCTGATCGAGAGAAGGAAAAAGTGGTGATTTTTAGCCACTCTCGATTTTGTACTTAGAAAAAATCCAATTTTTTTTTTTTTTTTTTCCCGTTTTTTTTCTAAGTGTCTGATCGAGAGAAGGAAAAAGAGGTGATTTTTAGCCACTCTCGATTTTGTACTTAGAAAAAATCCAATTTTTTTTTTTTTTTTTTTTCATTTTTTTTTCTAAGTGTCTGATCGAGAAAAGGAAAAAGAGGTGATTTTTAGCCACTCTCGATTTTGTACTTAGAAAAAATCCAAATTTTTTTTTTTTTTTTTTCAGTTTTTTTTCTAAGTGTCTGATCGAGAGAAGGAAAAAGAGGTGATTTTTAGCCACTCTCGATTTTGTACTTAGAAAAAATCCAAATTTATTTTTTTTTTTTTCCGTTTTTTTTCTAAGTGTCTGATCGAGAGAAGGAAAAAGAGGTGATTTTTAGCCACTCTCGATTTTGTACTTAGAAAAAATCCAAATTTTTTTTTTTTTTTTTTTTCATTTTTTTACTAAGTGTCTGATCGAGAGAAGGAAAAAGAGGTGATTTTTAGCCACTCTCGATTTTGTACTTAGAAAAAATCCAAATTTTTTTTTTTTTTTTTCTGTTTTTTTTTCTAAGTGTCTGATCGAGAGAAGGAAAAAGAGGTGATTTTTAGCCTCTCTTGATTTTGTACTTAGAAAAAATCCAATTTTTTTTTTTTTTTTTTCATTTTTTTTTCTAAGTGTCTGATCGAGAGAAGGAAAAAGAGGTGATTTTTAGCCACTCTCGATTTTGTACTTAGAAAAAATCCAAATTTTTTTTTTTTTTTTTCCGTTTTTTTTCTAAGTGTCTGATCGAGAGAAGGAAAAAGAGGTGATTTTTAACCTCTCTTGATTTTGTACTTAGAAAAAATCCAATTTTTTTTTTTTTGTTTTCATTTTTTTTTCTAAGTGTCTGATCGAGAGAAGGAAAAAGAGGTGATTTTTAGCCACTCTCGATTTTGTACTTAGAAAAAATCCAAATTTTTTTTTTTTTTTTTTCCGTTTTTTTTCTAAGTGTCTGATCGAGAGAAGGAAAAAGTGGTGATTTTTAGCCACTCTCGATTTTGTACTTAGAAAAAATCCAAATTTTTTTTTTTTTTTTTTCCGTTTTTTTTCTAAGTGTCTGATCGAGAGAAGGAAAAAGAGGTGATTTTTAGCCACTCTCGATTTTGTACTTAGAAAAAATCCAAATTTTTTTTTCATTTTTTTTTCTAAGTGTCTGATCGAGAGAAGGAAAAAGAGGTGATTTTTAGCCACTCTCGATTTTGTACTTAGAAAAAATCCAAATTATTATTTTTTTTTTTTCAGTTTTTTTTCTAAGTGTCTGATCGAGAGAAGGAAAAAGAGGTGATTTTTAGCCACTCTCCATTTTGTACTTAGAAAAAATCCAAATTTTTTTTTTTTTTTTCTGTTTTTTTTCTAAGTGTCTGATCGAGAGAAGGAAAAAGAGGTGATTTTTAGCCACTCTCGATTTTGTACTTAGAAAAAATCCAAATTTTTTTTTTTTTTTTTCCGTTTTTTTTCTAAGTGTCTGATCGAGAGAAGGAAAAAGAGGTGATTTTTAACCTCTCTTGATTTTGTACTTAGAAAAAATCCAATTTTTTTTTTTTTTTTTTCATTTTTTTTTCTAAGTGTCTGATTGAGAGAAGGAAAAAGAGGTGATTTTTAGCCACTCTCGATTTTGTACTTAGAAAAAATCCAAATTTTTTTTTTTTTTTTTCCGTTTTTTTTCTAAGTGTCTGATCGAGAGAAGGAAAAAGAGGTGATTTTTAGCCACTCTCGATTTTGTACTTAGAAAAAATCCAATTTTTTTTTTTTTTTTTTCATTTTTTTTTCTAAGTGTCTGATCGAGAGAAGGAAAAAGAGGTGATTTTTAGCCTCTCTCGATTTTGTACTTAGAAAAAATCCAAATTTTTTTTTTTTTTTTTTCATTTTTTTTTCTAAGTGTCTGATCGAGAGAAGGAAAAAGAGGTGATTTTTAGCCACTCTCGATTTTGTACTTAGAAAAAATCCAAATTTTATTTTTTATTTTTTCCGTTTTTTTTCTAAGTGTCTGATCGAGAGAAGGAAAAAGAGGTGA
Source organism: Entelurus aequoreus (assembly GCF_033978785.1). NCBI lineage: Eukaryota > Metazoa > Chordata > Actinopteri > Syngnathiformes > Syngnathidae > Entelurus > Entelurus aequoreus. The sequence goes on along the minus strand of NW_026907965.1, from coordinate 404,335 downwards.
TTTTTAGCCACTCTCGATTTTGTACTAAAAAAAATCCAAATTTTTTTTTTTTTTTTTTCATTTTTTTTTCTAAGTGTCTGATCGAGAGAAGGAAAAAGAGGTGATTTTTAGCCACTCTCGATTTTGTACTTAGAAAAAATCCAATTTTTTTTTTTTTTTTTCTGTTTTTTTTCTAAGTGTCTGATCGAGAGAAGGAAAAAGAGGTGATTTTTAGCCTCTCTTGATTTTGTACTTAGAAAAAATCCAATTTTTTTTATTTTTTTTAAAAAATTTTTTCTAAGTGTCTGATCGAGAGAAGGAAAAAGAGGTGATTCTTAGCCACTCTCGATTTTGTACTTAGAAAAAATCCAAATTTTTTTTTTTTTTTTTCCGTTTTTTTTCTAAGTGTCTGATCGAGAGAAGGAAAAAGAGGTGATTTTTAGCCTCTCTTGATTTTGTACTTAGAAAAAATCCAATTTTTTTTTTTTTTTTTCATTTTTTTTTCTAAGTGTCTGATCGAGAGAAGGAAAAAGAGGTGATTTTTAGCCCGATTTTGTACTTAGAAAAAATCCAAATTTTTTTTTTTTTTTTTCCGTTTTTTTTCTAAGTGTCTGATCGAGAGAAGGAAAAAGAGGTGATTTTTAGCCACTCTCGATTTTGTACTTAGAAAAAATCCAAATTTTTATTTTTTTTTTTCCGTTTTTTTTCTAAGTGTCTGATCGAGAGAAGGAAAAAGAGGTGATTTTTAGCCTCTCTCGATTTTGTACTTAGAAAAAATCCAAATTTTTTTTTTTTTTTTTTCCGTTTTTTTTCTAAGTGTCTGATCGAGAGAAGGAAAAAGAGGTGATTTTTAGCCACTCTCGATTTTGTACTTAGAAAAAATCCAATTTTTTTTTTTTTTTTTTTCTGTTTTTTTTCTAAGTGTCTGATCGAGAGAAGGAAAAAGAGGTGATTTTTAGCCTCTCTTGATTTTGTACTTAGAAAAAATCCAATTTTTTTTTTTTTTTTTTCATTTTTTTTTCTAAGTGTCTGATCGAGAGAAGGAAAAAGAGGTGATTTTTAGCCACTCTCGATTTTGTACTTAGAAAAAATCCAATTTTTTTTTTTTTTTTTTCCGTTTTTTTTCTAAGTGTCTGATCGAGAGAAGGAAAAAGAGGTGATTTTTAACCTCTCTTGATTTTGTACTTAGAAAAAATCCAATTTTTTTTTTTTTTTTTTCATTTTTTTTTCTAAGTGTCTGATCGAGAGAAGGAAAAAGAGGTGATTTTTAGCCACTCTCGATTTTGTACTTAGAAAAAATCCAAATTTTTTTTTTTTTTTTTCCGTTTTTTTTCTAAGTGTCTGATCGAGAGAAGGAAAAAGTGGTGATTTTTAGCCACTCTCGATTTTGTACTTAGAAAAAATCCAAATTTTTTTTTTTTTTTTTTCCGTTTTTTTTCTAAGTGTCTGATCGAGAGAAGGAAAAAGAGGTGATTTTTAGCCACTCTCGATTTTGTACTTAGAAAAAATCCAAATTTTTTTTTTTTTTTTTTTTCATTTTTTTACTAAGTGTCTGATCGAGAGAAGGAAAAAGAGGTGATTTTTAGCCACTCTCGATTTTGTACTTAGAAAAAATCCAAATTTTTTTTTTTTTTTTTCTGTTTTTTTTCTAAGTGTCTGATCGAGAGAAGGAAAAAGAGGTGATTTTTAGCCTCTCTTGATTTTGTACTTAGAAAAAATCCAATTTTTTTTTTTTTTTTTTCCGTTTTTTTTCTAAGTGTCTGATCGAGAGAAGGAAAAAGAGGTGATTTTTAGCCACTCTCGATTTTGTACTTAGAAAAAATCCAAATTTTTTTTTTTTTTTTTTCCGTTTTTTTTCTAAGTGTCTGATCGAGAGAAGGAAAAAGAGGTGATTTTTAACCTCTCTTGATTTTGTACTTAGAAAAAATCCAATTTTTTTTTTTCATTTTTTTTTCTAAGTGTCTGATCGAGAGAAGGAAAAAGAGGTGATTTTTAGCCACTCTCGATTTTGTACTTAGAAAAAATCCAAATTTTTTTTTTTTTTTTTTCCGTTTTTTTTCTAAGTGTCTGATCGAGAGAAGGAAAAAGTGGTGATTTTTAGCCACTCTCGATTTTGTACTTAGAAAAAATCCAATTTTTTTTTTTTTTTTTTCCCGTTTTTTTTCTAAGTGTCTGATCGAGAGAAGGAAAAAGAGGTGATTTTTAGCCACTCTCGATTTTGTACTTAGAAAAAATCCAAATTTTTTTTTTTTTTTTTTTCATTTTTTTTTCTAAGTGTCTGATCGAGAAAAGGAAAAAGAGGTGATTTTTAGCCACTCTCGATTTTGTACTTAGAAAAAATCCAAATTTTTTTTTTTTTTTTTCAGTTTTTTTTATAAGTGTCTGATCGAGAGAAGGAAAAAGAGGTGATTTTTAGCCACTCTCGATTTTGTACTTAGAAAAAATCCAAATTTATTTTTTTTTTTTTCCGTTTTTTTTCTAAGTGTCTGATCGAGAGAAGGAAAAAGAGGTGATTTTTAGCCACTCTCGATTTTGTACTTAGAAAAAATCCAAATTTTTTTTTTTTTTTTTTTCATTTTTTTACTAAGTGTCTGATCGAGAGAAGGAAAAAGAGGTGATTTTTAGCCACTCTCGATTTTGTACTTAGAAAAAATCCAAATTTTATTTTTTTTTTTTCTGTTTTTTTTCTAAGTGTCTGATCGAGAGAAGGAAAAAGAGGTGATTTTTAGCCTCTCTTGATTTTGTACTTAGAAAAAATCCAATTTTTTTTTTTTTTTTTTCATTTTTTTTTCTAAGTGTCTGATCGAGAGAAGGAAAAAGAGGTGATTTTTAGCCACTCTCGATTTTGTACTTAGAAAAAATCCAAATTTTTTTTTTTTTTTTCCGTTTTTTTTCTAAGTGTCTGATCGAGAGAAGGAAAAAGAGGTGATTTTTAACCTCTCTTGATTTTGTACTTAGAAAAAATCCAATTTTTTTTTTTTTGTTTTCATTTTTTTTTCTAAGTGTCTGATCGAGAGAAGGAAAAAGAGGTGATTTTTAGCCACTCTCGATTTTGTACTTAGAAAAAATCCAATTTTTTTTTTTTTTTTTTTCCGTTTTTTTTCTAAGTGTCTGATCGAGAGAAGGAAAAAGTGGTGGTTTTAGCCACTCTCGATTTTGTACTTAGAAAAAATCCAAATTTTTTTTTTTTTTTTTTCCGTTTTTTTTCTAAGTGTCTGATCGAGAGAAGGAAAAAGAGGTGATTTTTAGCCACTCTCGATTTTGTACTTAGAAAAAATCCAAATTTTTTTTTCATTTTTTTTTCTAAGTGTCTGATCGAGAGAAGGAAAAAGAGGTGATTTTTAGCCACTCTCGATTTTGTACTTAGAAAAAATCCAAATTATTATTTTTTTTTTTTCAGTTTTTTTTCTAAGTGTCTGATCGAGAGAAGGAAAAAGAGGTGATTTTTAGCCACTCTCCATTTTGTACTTAGAAAAAATCCAAATTTTTTTTTTTTTTTCTGTTTTTTTTCTAAGTGTCTGATCGAGAGAAGGAAAAAGAGGTGATTTTTAGCCACTCTCGATTTTGTACTTAGAAAAAATCCAAATTTTTTTTTTTTTTTTTCCGTTTTTTTTCTAAGTGTCTGATCGAGAGAAGGAAAAAGAGGTGATTTTTAACCTCTCTTGATTTTGTACTTAGAAAAAATCCAATTTTTTTTTTTTTTTTTTCATTTTTTTTTCTAAGTGTCTGATTGAGAGAAGGAAAAAGAGGTGATTTTTAGCCACTCTCGATTTTGTACTTAGAAAAAATCCAAATTTTTTTTTTTTTTTTTCCGTTTTTTTTCTAAGTGTCTGATCGAGAGAAGGAAAAAGAGGTGATTTTTAGCCACTCTCGATTTTGTACTTAGAAAAAATCCAATTTTTTTTTTTTTTTTTTCATTTTTTTTTCTAAGTGTCTGATCGAGAGAAGGAAAAAGAGGTGATTTTTAGCCTCTCTCGATTTTGTACTTAGAAAAAATCCAAATTTTTTTTTTTTTTTTTTCATTTTTTTTTCTAAGTGTCTGATCGAGAGAAGGAAAAAGAGGTGATTTTTAGCCACTCTCGATTTTGTACTTAGAAAAAATCCAAATTTTATTTTTTTTTTTTTCCGTTTTTTTTCTAAGTGTCTGATCGAGAGAAGGAAAAAGAGGTGATTTTTAGCCACTCTCGATTTTGTACTAAAAAAAATCCAAATTTTTTTTTTTTTTTTTCATTTTTTTTTCTAAGTGTCTGATCGAGAGAAGGAAAAAGAGGTGATTTTTAGCCACTCTCGATTTTGTACTTAGAAAAAATCCAAATTTTTTTTTTTTTTTTTCTGTTTTTTTTCTAAGTGTCTGATCGAGAGAAGGAAAAAGAGGTGATTTTTAGCCTCTCTTGATTTTGTACTTAGAAAAAATCCAATTTTTGTTATTTTTTTAAAATTTTTTTTCTAAGTGTCTGATCGAGAGAAGGAAAAAGAGGTGATTCTTAGCCACTCTCGATTTTGTACTTAGAAAAAATCCAAATTTTTTTTTTTTTTTTTTCCGTTTTTTTTCTAAGTGTCTGATCGAGAGAAGGAAAAAGAGGTGATTTTTAGCCTCTCTTGATTTTGTACTTAGAAAAAATCCAATTTTTTTTTTTTTTTTTTCATTTTTTTTTCTAAGTGTCTGATCGAGAGAAGGAAAAAGAGGTGATTTTTAGCCCGATTTTGTACTTAGAAAAAATCCAAATTTTTTTTTTTTTTTTTCCGTTTTTTTTCTAAGTGTCTGATCGAGAGAAGGAAAAAGAGGTGATTTTTAGCCACTCTCGATTTTGTACTTAGAAAAAATCCAAATTTTTATTTTTTTTTTTCCGTTTTTTTTCTAAGTGTCTGATCGAGAGAAGGAAAAAGAGGTGATTTTTAGCCTCTCTCGATTTTGTACTTAGAAAAAATCCAAATTTTTTTTTTTTTTTTTTCCGTTTTTTTTCTAAGTGTCTGATCGAGAGAAGGAAAAAGAGGTGATTTTTAGCCACTCTCGATTTTGTACTTAGAAAAAATCCAATTTTTTTTTTTTTTTTTTTCTGTTTTTTTTCTAAGTGTCTGATCGAGAGAAGGAAAAAGAGGTGATTTTTAGCCTCTCTTGATTTTGTACTTAGAAAAAATCCAATTTTTTTTTTTTTTTTTTCATTTTTTTTTCTAAGTGTCTGATCGAGAGAAGGAAAAAGAGGTGATTTTTAGCCACTCTCGATTTTGTACTTAGAAAAAATCCAAATTTTTTTTTTTTTTTTTCCGTTTTTTTTCTAAGTGTCTGATCGAGAGAAGGAAAAAGAGGTGATTTTTAACCTCTCTTGATTTTGTACTTAGAAAAAATCCAATTTTTTTTTTTTTTTTTCATTTTTTTTTCTAAGTGTCTGATCGAGAGAAGGAAAAAGAGGTGATTTTTAGCCACTCTCGATTTTGTACTTAGAAAAAATCCAATTTTTTTTTTTTTTTTTCCGTTTTTTTTCTAAGTGTCTGATCGAGAGAAGGAAAAAGTGGTGATTTTTAGCCACTCTCGATTTTGTACTTAGAAAAAATCCAAATTTTTTTTTTTTTTTTTTCCGTTTTTTTTCTAAGTGTCTGATCGAGAGAAGGAAAAAGAGGTGATTTTTAGCCACTCTCGATTTTGTACTTAGAAAAAATCCAAATTTTTTTTTTTTTTTTTTCATTTTTTTTCTAAGTGTCTGATCGAGAGAAGGAAAAAGAGGTGATTTTTAGCCACTCTCGATTTTGTACTTAGAAAAATCCAAATTTTATTTTTTTTTTTTTCAGTTTTTTTTCTAAGTGTCTGATCGAGAGAAGGAAAAAGAGGTGATTTTTAGCCACTCTCCATTTTGTACTTAGAAAAAATCCAAATTTTTTTTTTTTTTTTTTCATTTTTTTTTCTAAGTGTCTGATCGAGAGAAGGAAAAAGAGGTGATTTTTAGCCACTCTCGATTTTGTACTAAAAAAAATCCCAATTTTTTTTTTTTTTTTTTCATTTTTTTTTTCTAAGTGTCTGATCGAGAGAAGGAAAAAGAGGTGATTTTTAGCCACTCTCGATTTTGTACTTAGAAAAAATCCAAATTTTTTTTTTTTTTTTTTCCGTTTTTTTTCTAAGTGTCTGATCGAGAGAAGGAAAAAGTGGTGATTTTTAGCCACTCTCGATTTTGTACTTAGAAAAAATCCAAATTTTTTTTTTTTTTTTTTTCCGTTTTTTTTCTAAGTGTCTGATCGAGAGAAGGAAAAAGAGGTGATTTTTAGCCACTCTCGATTTTGTACTTAGAAAAATCCAAATTTTTTTTTTTTTTTTTTTCATTTTTTTTACTAAGTGTCTGATCGAGAGAAGGAAAAAGAGGTGATTTTTAGCCACTCTCGATTTTGTACTTAGAAAAAATCCAAATTTTTTTTTTTTTTTTTTCTGTTTTTTTTCTAAGTGTCTGATCGAGAGAAGGAAAAAGAGGTGATTTTTAGCCTCTCTTGATTTTGTACTTAGAAAAAATCCAATTTTTTTTTTTTTTTTTTTCATTTTTTTTTCTAAGTGTCTGATCGAGAGAAGGAAAAAGAGGTGATTTTTAGCCACTCTCGATTTTGTACTTAGAAAAAATCCAAATTTTTTTTTTTTTTTTTCCGTTTTTTTTCTAAGTGTCTGATCGAGAGAAGGAAAAAGAGGTGATTTTTAACCTCTCTTGATTTTGTACTTAGAAAAAATCCAATTTTTTTTTTCATTTTTTTTTTCTAAGTGTCTGATCGAGAGAAGGAAAAAGAGGTGATTTTTAGCCACTCTCGATTTTGTACTTAGAAAAAATCCAAATTTTTTTTTTTTTTTTTTCCGTTTTTTTTCTAAGTGTCTGATCGAGAGAAGGAAAAAGTGGTGATTTTTAGCCACTCTCGATTTTGTACTTAGAAAAAATCCATTTTTTTTTTTTTTTTTTTTCCCGTTTTTTTTCTAAGTGTCTGATCGAGAGAAGGAAAAAGAGGTGATTTTTAGCCACTCTCGATTTTGTACTTAGAAAAAATCCAAATTTTTTTTTTTTTTTTTTTCATTTTTTTTTCTAAGTGTCTGATCGAGAAAAGGAAAAAGAGGTGATTTTAGCCACTCTCGATTTTGTACTTAGAAAAAATCCAAATTTTTTTTTTTTTTTTCAGTTTTTTTTATAAGTGTCTGATCGAGAGAAGGAAAAAGAGGTGATTTTTAGCCACTCTCGATTTTGTACTTAGAAAAAATCCAAATTTATTTATTTTTTTTTCCGTTTTTTTTCTAAGTGTCTGATCGAGAGAAGGAAAAAGAGGTGATTTTTAGCCACTCTCGATTTTGTACTTAGAAAAAATCCAAATTTTTTTTTTTTTTTTTTCATTTTTTTACTAAGTGTCTGATCGAGAGAAGGAAAAAGAGGTGATTTTTAGCCACTCTCGATTTTGTACTTAGAAAAAATCCAAATTTTATTTTTTTTTTTTCTGTTTTTTTTCTAAGTGTCTGATCGAGAGAAGGAAAAAGAGGTGATTTTTAGCCTCTCTTGATTTTGTACTTAGAAAAAATCCAATTTTTTTTTTTTTTTTTTCATTTTTTTTTCTAAGTGTCTGATCGAGAGAAGGAAAAAGAGGTGATTTTTAGCCACTCTCGATTTTGTACTTAGAAAAAATCCAAATTTTTTTTTTTTTTTTTTCCGTTTTTTTTCTAAGTGTCTGATCGAGAGAAGGAAAAAGAGGTGATTTTTAACCTCTCTTGATTTTGTACTTAGAAAAAATCCAATTTTTTTTTTTTTGTTTTCATTTTTTTTTCTAAGTGTCTGATCGAGAGAAGGAAAAAGAGGTGATTTTTAGCCACTCTCGATTTTGTACTTAGAAAAAATCCAATTTTTTTTTTTTTTTTTTTCCGTTTTTTTTCTAAGTGTCTGATCGAGAGAAGGAAAAAGTGGTGATTTTTAGCCACTCTCGATTTTGTACTTAGAAAAAATCCAAATTTTTTTTTTTTTTTTTCCGTTTTTTTTCTAAGTGTCTGATCGAGAGAAGGAAAAAGAGGTGATTTTTAGCCACTCTCGATTTTGTACTTAGAAAAAATCCAAATTTTTTTTTTCATTTTTTTTTCTAAGTGTCTGATCGAGAGAAGGAAAAAGAGGTGATTTTTAGCCACTCTCGATTTTGTACTTAGAAAAAATCCAAATTATTATTTTTTTTTTTCAGTTTTTTTTTCTAAGTGTCTGATCGAGAGAAGGAAAAAGAGGTGATTTTTAGCCACTCTCCATTTTGTACTTAGAAAAAATCCAAATTTTTTTTTTTTTTTTCTGTTTTTTTTCTAAGTGTCTGATCGAGAGAAGGAAAAAGAGGTGATTTTTAGCCACTCTCGATTTTGTACTTAGAAAAAATCCAAATTTTTTTTTTTTTTTTTCCGTTTTTTTCTAAGTGTCTGATCGAGAGAAGGAAAAAGAGGTGATTTTTAACCTCTCTTGATTTTGTACTTAGAAAAAATCCAATTTTTTTTTTTTTTTTTTCATTTTTTTTTCTAAGTGTCTGATTGAGAGAAGGAAAAAGAGGTGATTTTTAGCCACTCTCGATTTTGTACTTAGAAAAAATCCAAATTTTTTTTTTTTTTTTTTCCGTTTTTTTTCTAAGTGTCTGATCGAGAGAAGGAAAAAGAGGTGATTTTTAGCCACTCTCGATTTTGTACTTAGAAAAAATCCAATTTTTTTTTTTTTTTTTTCATTTTTTTTTCTAAGTGTCTGATCGAGAGAAGGAAAAAGAGGTGATTTTTAGCCTCTCTCGATTTTGTACTTAGAAAAAATCCAAATTTTTTTTTTTTTTTTTTTCATTTTTTTTTTCTAAGTGTCTGATCGAGAGAAGGAAAAAGAGGTGATTTTTAGCCACTCTCGATTTTGTACTTAGAAAAAATCCAAATTTTATTTTTTTTTTTTTCCGTTTTTTTTCTAAGTGTCTGATCGAGAGAAGAAAAAGAGGTGATTTTTAGCCACTCTCGATTTTGTACTAAAAAAAATCCAAATTTTTTTTTTTTTTTTTCATTTTTTTTTCTAAGTGTCTGATCGAGAGAAGGAAAAAGAGGTGATTTTTAGCCACTCTCGATTTTGTACTTAGAAAAAATCCAAATTTTTTTTTTTTTTTTTCTGTTTTTTTTCTAAGTGTCTGATCGAGAGAAGGAAAAAGAGGTGATTTTTAGCCTCTCTTGATTTTGTACTTAGAAAAAATCCAATTTTTTTTATTTTTTTTAAAAAATTTTTCTAAGTGTCTGATCGAGAGAAGGAAAAAGAGGTGATTCTTAGCCACTCTCGATTTTGTACTTAGAAAAAATCCAAATTTTTTTTTTTTTTTTTTCCGTTTTTTTTTCTAAGTGTCTGATCGAGAGAAGGAAAAAGAGGTGATTTTTAGCCTCTCTTGATTTTGTACTTAGAAAAAATCCAATTTTTTTTTTTTTTTTTTCATTTTTTTTCTAAGTGTCTGATCGAGAGAAGGAAAAAGAGGTGATTTTTAGCCCGATTTTGTACTTAGAAAAAATCCAAATTTTTTTTTTTTTTTTCCGTTTTTTTTCTAAGTGTCTGATCGAGAGAAGGAAAAAGAGGTGATTTTTAGCCACTCTCGATTTTGTACTTAGAAAAAATCCAAATTTTATTTTTTTTTTTCCGTTTTTTTTTCTAAGTGTCTGATCGAGAGAAGGAAAAAGAGGTGATTTTTAGCCTCTCTCGATTTTGTACTTAGAAAAAATCCAAATTTTTTTTTTTTTTTTTTTCCGTTTTTTTTCTAAGTGTCTGATCGAGAGAAGGAAAAAGAGGTGATTTTTAGCCACTCTCGATTTTGTACTTAGAAAAAATCCAATTTTTTTTTTTTTTTTTTCTGTTTTTTTTCTAAGTGTCTGATCGAGAGAAGGAAAAAGAGGTGATTTTTAGCCTCTCTTGATTTTGTACTTAGAAAAAATCCAATTTTTTTTTTTTTTTTTTTCATTTTTTTTTCTAAGTGTCTGATCGAGAGAAGGAAAAAGAGGTGATTTTTAGCCACTCTCGATTTTGTACTTAGAAAAAATCCAAATTTTTTTATTTTTTTTTCCGTTTTTTTTCTAAGTGTCTGATCGAGAGAAGGAAAAAGAGGTGATTTTTAACCTCTCTTGATTTTGTACTTAGAAAAAATCCAATTTTTTTTTTTTTTTTTTCATTTTTTTTTCTAAGTGTCTGATCGAGAGAAGGAAAAAGAGGTGATTTTTAGCCACTCTCGATTTTGTACTTAGAAAAAATCCAAATTTTTTTTTTTTTTTTTCCGTTTTTTTTCTAAGTGTCTGATCGAGAGAAGGAAAAAGTGGTGATTTTTAGCCACTCTCGATTTTGTACTTAGAAAAAATCCAAATTTTTTTTTTTTTTTTTTCCGTTTTTTTTTCTAAGTGTCTGATCGAGAGAAGGAAAAAGAGGTGATTTTTAGCCACTCTCGATTTTGTACTTAGAAAAAATCCAAATTTTTTTTTTTTTTTTTTTCATTTTTTTTTCTAAGTGTCTGATCGAGAGAAGGAAAAAGAGGTGATTTTTAGCCACTCTCGATTTTGTACTTAGAAAAAATCCAAATTTTATTTTTTTTTTTTTCAGTTTTTTTTCTAAGTGTCTGATCGAGAGAAGGAAAAAGAGGTGATTTTTAGCCACTCTCCATTTTGTACTTAGAAAAAATCCAAATTTTTTTTTTTTTTTTTTCATTTTTTTTTCTAAGTGTCTGATCGAGAGAAGGAAAAAGAGGTGATTTTTAGCCACTCTCGATTTTGTACTTAGAAAAAATCCAAATTTTATTTTTTTTTTTTTCCGTTTTTTTTCTAAGTGTCTGATCGAGAGAAGGAAAAAGAGGTGATTTTTAGCCACTCTCGATTTTGTACTTAGAAAAAATCCAAATTTTTTTTTTTTTTTTTTCGTTTTTTTTCTAAGTGTCTGATCGAGAGAAGGAAAAAGAGGTGATTTTTAGCCACTCTCGATTTTGTACTAAAAAAAATCCCAATTTTTTTTTTTTTTTTTTCATTTTTTTTTCTAAGTGTCTGATCGAGAGAAGGAAAAAGAGGTGATTTTTAGCCACTCTCGATTTTGTACTTAGAAAAAATCCAATTTTTTTTTTTTTTTTTCTGTTTTTTTTCTAAGTGTCTGATTGAGAGAAGGAAAAAGAGGTGATTTTTAGCCTCTCTTGATTTTGTACTTAGAAAAAATCCAATTTTTTTTTTTTTTTTTTAATTTTTTTTTCTAAGTGTCTGATCGAGAGAAGGAAAAAGAGGTGATTCTTAGCCACTCTCGATTTTGTACTTAGAAAAAATCCAATTTTTTTTTTTTTTTTTTCCGTTTTTTTTCTAAGTGTCTGATCGAGAGAAGGAAAAAGAGGTGATTTTTAGCCTCTCTTGATTTTGTACTTAGAAAAAATCCAATTTTTTTTTTTTTTTTTTCATTTTTTTTTCTAAGTGTCTGATCGAGAGAAGGAAAAAGAGGTGATTTTTAGCCACTCTCGATTTTGTACTTAGAAAAAATCCAAATTTTTTTTTTTTTTTTTTCCGTTTTTTTTCTAAGTGTCTGATCGAGAGAAGGAAAAAGAGGTGATTTTTAGCCACTCTCGATTTTGTACTAAGAAAAAATCCAAATTTTTTTTTTTTTTTTTTCCGTTTTTTTTCTAAGTGTCTGATCGAGAGTAGGAAAAAGAGGTGATTTTTAGCCACTCTCGATTTTGTACTTAGAAAAAATCCAAATTTTTTTTTTTTTTTTTTTCATTTTTTTTTCTAAGTGTCTGATCGAGAGAAGGAAAAAGAGGTGATTTTTAGCCACTTTCGATTTTGTACTTAGAAAAAATCCAAATTTTTTTTTTTTTTTTCTGTTTTTTTTCTAAGTGTCTGATCGAGAGAAGGAAAAAGAGGTGATTTTTAGCCACTCTCGATTTTGTACTTAGAAAAAATCCAAATTTTTTTTTTTTTTTTTCCGTTTTTTTTCTAAGTGTCTGATCGAGAGAAGGAAAAAGAGGTGATTTTTAACCTCTCTTGATTTTGTACTTAGAAAAAATCCAATTATTTTTTTTTTTTTTTCATTTTTTTTTCTAAGTGTCTGATTGAGAGAAGGAAAAAGAGGTGATTTTTAGCCACTCTCGATTTTGTACTTAGAAAAAATCCAAATTTTTTTTTTTTTTTTTCCGTTTTTTTTCTAAGTGTCTGATCGAGAGAAGGAAAAAGAGGTGATTTTTAGCCACTCTCGATTTTGTACTTAGAAAAAATCCAATTTTTTTTTTTTTTTTTTCATTTTTTTTTCTAAGTGTCTGATCGAGAGAAGGAAAAAGAGGTGATTTTTAGCCTCTCTCGATTTTGTACTTAGAAAAAAATCCAAATTTTTTTTTTTTTTTTTTCATTTTTTTTTCTAAGTGTCTGATCGAGAGAAGGAAAAAGAGGTGATTTTTAGCCACTCTCGATTTTGTACTTAGAAAAAATCCAAATTTTATTTTTTTTTTTTTCCGTTTTTTTTCTAAGTGTCTGATCGAGAGAAGGAAAAAGAGGTGATTTTTAGCCACTCTCGATTTTGTACTAAAAAAAATCCAAATTTTTTTTTTTTTTTTTCATTTTTTTTTCTAAGTGTCTGATCGAGAGAAGGAAAAAGAGGTGATTTTTAGCCACTCTCGATTTTGTACTTAGAAAAAATCCAAATTTTTTTTTTTTTTTTTCTGTTTTTTTTCTAAGTGTCTGATCGAGAGAAGGAAAAAGAGGTGATTTTTAGCCTCTCTTGATTTTGTACTTAGAAAAAATCCAATTTTTTTTATTTTTTTTAAATTTTTTTTTCTAAGTGTCTGATCGAGAGAAGGAAAAAGAGGTGATTCTTAGCCACTCTCGATTTTGTACTTAGAAAAAATCCAATTTTTTTTTTTTTTTTTCCGTTTTTTTTCTAAGTGTCTGATCGAGAGAAGGAAAAAGAGGTGATTTTTAGCCTCTCTTGATTTTGTACTTAGAAAAAATCCAATTTTTTTTTTTTTTTTTCATTTTTTTTTCTAAGTGTCTGATCGAGAGAAGGAAAAAGAGGTGATTTTTAGCCACTCTCGATTTTGTACTTAGAAAAAATCCAAATTTTTTTTTTTTTTTTTCCGTTTTTTTTCTAAGTGTCTGATCGAGAGAAGGAAAAAGAGGTGATTTTTAACCTCTCTTGATTTTGTACTTAGAAAAAATCCAATTTTTTTTTTCATTTTTTTTTCTAAGTGTCTGATCGAGAGAAGGAAAAAGAGGTGATTTTTAGCCACTCTCGATTTTGTACTTAGAAAAAATCCAAATTTTTTTTTTTTTTTTTTTCCGTTTTTTTTCTAAGTGTCTGATCGAGAGAAGGAAAAAGTGGTGATTTTTAGCCACTCTCGATTTTGTACTTAGAAAAAATCCAATTTTTTTTTTTTTTTTTTCCCGTTTTTTTTCTAAGTGTCTGATCGAGAGAAGGAAAAAGAGGTGATTTTTAGCCACTCTCGATTTTGTACTTAGAAAAAATCCAAATTTTTTTTTTTTTTTTTTTCATTTTTTTTTCTAAGTGTCTGATCGAGAAAAGGAAAAAGAGGTGATTTTTAGCCACTCTCGATTTTGTACTTAGAAAAAATCCAAATTTTTTTTTTTTTTTTTTCAGTTTTTTTTATAAGTGTCTGATCGAGAGAAGGAAAAAGAGGTGATTTTTAGCCACTCTCGATTTTGTACTTAGAAAAAATCCAAATTTATTTATTTTTTTTTCCGTTTTTTTTCTAAGTGTCTGATCGAGAGAAGGAAAAAGAGGTGATTTTTAGCCACTCTCGATTTTGTACTTAGAAAAAATCCAAATTTTTTTTTTTTTTTTTTTTCATTTTTTTACTAAGTGTCTGATCGAGAGAAGGAAAAAGAGGTGATTTTTAGCCACTCTCGATTTTGTACTTAGAAAAAATCCAAATTTTTTTTTTTTTTTTTCTGTTTTTTTTCTAAGTGTCTGATCGAGAGAAGGAAAAAGAGGTGATTTTTAGCCTCTCTTGATTTTGTACTTAGAAAAAATCCAATTTTTTTTTTTTTTTTTTCATTTTTTTTTCTAAGTGTCTGATCGAGAGAAGGAAAAAGAGGTGATTTTTAGCCACTCTCGATTTTGTACTTAGAAAAAATCCAAATTTTTTTTTTTTTTTTTCCGTTTTTTTTCTAAGTGTCTGATCGAGAGAAGGAAAAAGAGGTGATTTTTAACCTCTCTTGATTTTGTACTTAGAAAAAATCCAATTTTTTTTTTTTTGTTTTCATTTTTTTTTCTAAGTGTCTGATCGAGAGAAGGAAAAAGAGGTGATTTTTAGCCACTCTCGATTTTGTACTTAGAAAAAATCCAATTTTTTTTTTTTTTTTTTTTCCGTTTTTTTTCTAAGTGTCTGATCGAGAGAAGGAAAAAGTGGTGATTTTTAGCCACTCTCGATTTTGTACTTAGAAAAAATCCAAATTTTTTTTTTTTTTTTTCCGTTTTTTTTCTAAGTGTCTGATCGAGAGAAGGAAAAAGAGGTGATTTTTAGCCACTCTCGATTTTGTACTTAGAAAAAATCCAAATTTTTTTTTCATTTTTTTTTCTAAGTGTCTGATCGAGAGAAGGAAAAAGAGGTGATTTTTAGCCACTCTCGATTTTGTACTTAGAAAAAATCCAAATTATTATTTTTTTTTTTTCAGTTTTTTTTCTAAGTGTCTGATCGAGAGAAGGAAAAAGAGGTGATTTTTAGCCACTCTCCATTTTGTACTTAGAAAAAATCCAAATTTTTTTTTTTTTTTTCTGTTTTTTTTCTAAGTGTCTGATCGAGAGAAGGAAAAAGAGGTGATTTTTAGCCACTCTCGATTTTGTACTTAGAAAAAATCCAAATTTTTTTTTTTTTTTTTCCGTTTTTTTTCTAAGTGTCTGATCGAGAGAAGGAAAAAGAGGTGATTTTTAACCTCTCTTGATTTTGTACTTAGAAAAAATCCAATTTTTTTTTTTTTTTTTTCATTTTTTTTTCTAAGTGTCTGATTGAGAGAAGGAAAAAGAGGTGATTTTTAGCCACTCTCGATTTTGTACTTAGAAAAAATCCAAATTTTTTTTTTTTTTTTTCCGTTTTTTTTCTAAGTGTCTGATCGAGAGAAGGAAAAAGAGGTGATTTTTAGCCACTCTCGATTTTGTACTTAGAAAAAATCCAATTTTTTTTTTTTTTTTTTCATTTTTTTTTCTAAGTGTCTGATCGAGAGAAGGAAAAAGAGGTGATTTTTAGCCTCTCTCGATTTTGTACTTAGAAAAAATCCAAATTTTTTTTTTTTTTTTTTCATTTTTTTTTCTAAGTGTCTGATCGAGAGAAGGAAAAAGAGGTGATTTTTAGCCACTCTCGATTTTGTACTTAGAAAAAATCCAAATTTTATTTTTTTTTTTTCCGTTTTTTTTCTAAGTGTCTGATCGAGAGAAGGAAAAAGAGGTGATTTTTAGCCACTCTCGATTTTGTACTAAAAAAAATCCAAATTTTTTTTTTTTTTTTTCATTTTTTTTTCTAAGTGTCTGATCGAGAGAAGGAAAAAGAGGTGATTTTTAGCCACTCTCGATTTTGTACTTAGAAAAAATCCAAATTTTTTTTTTTTTTTTTCTGTTTTTTTTCTAAGTGTCTGATCGAGAGAAGGAAAAAGAGGTGATTTTTAGCCTCTCTTGATTTTGTACTTAGAAAAAATCCAATTTTTTTTATTTTTTTTAAAAAAATTTTTCTAAGTGTCTGATCGAGAGAAGGAAAAAGAGGTGATTCTTAGCCACTCTCGATTTTGTACTTAGAAAAAATCCAAATTTTTTTTTTTTTTTTCCGTTTTTTTTTCTAAGTGTCTGATCGAGAGAAGGAAAAAGAGGTGATTTTTAGCCTCTCTTGATTTTGTACTTAGAAAAAATCCAATTTTTTTTTTTTTTTTTTCATTTTTTTTTTCTAAGTGTCTGATCGAGAGAAGGAAAAAGAGGTGATTTTTAGCCCGATTTTGTACTTAGAAAAAATCCAAATTTTTTTTTTTTTTTTTCCGTTTTTTTTCTAAGTGTCTGATCGAGAGAAGGAAAAAGAGGTGATTTTTAGCCACTCTCGATTTTGTACTTAGAAAAAATCCAAATTTTATTTTTTTTTTTCCGTTTTTTTTTCTAAGTGTCTGATCGAGAGAAGAAAAAGAGGTGATTTTTAGCCTCTCTCGATTTTGTACTTAGAAAAAATCCAAATTTTTTTTTTTTTTTTTTCCGTTTTTTTTCTAAGTGTCTGATCGAGAGAAGGAAAAAGAGGTGATTTTTAGCCACTCTCGATTTTGTACTTAGAAAAAATCAATTTTTTTTTTTTTTTTTTTCTGTTTTTTTTCTAAGTGTCTGATCGAGAGAAGGAAAAAGAGGTGATTTTTAGCCTCTCTTGATTTTGTACTTAGAAAAAATCCAATTTTTTTTTTTTTTTTTTTCATTTTTTTTTTCTAAGTGTCTGATCGAGAGAAGGAAAAAGAGGTGATTT
Source organism: Entelurus aequoreus (assembly GCF_033978785.1). Lineage (NCBI taxonomy): Eukaryota > Metazoa > Chordata > Actinopteri > Syngnathiformes > Syngnathidae > Entelurus > Entelurus aequoreus. The sequence goes on along the minus strand of NW_026907965.1, from coordinate 387,916 downwards.
TTAGCCACTCTCGATTTTGTACTTAGAAAAAATCCAAATTTTTTTATTTTTTTTTCCGTTTTTTTTCTAAGTGTCTGATCGAGAGAAGGAAAAAGAGGTGATTTTTAACCTCTCTTGATTTTGTACTTAGAAAAAATCCAATTTTTTTTTTTTTTTTTTCATTTTTTTTTCTAAGTGTCTGATCGAGAGAAGGAAAAAGAGGTGATTTTTAGCCACTCTCGATTTTGTACTTAGAAAAAATCCAAATTTTTTTTTTTTTTTTTTCCGTTTTTTTTCTAAGTGTCTGATCGAGAGAAGGAAAAAGTGGTGATTTTTAGCCACTCTCGATTTTGTACTTAGAAAAAATCCAAATTTTTTTTTTTTTTTTTTCCGTTTTTTTTCTAAGTGTCTGATCGAGAGAAGGAAAAAGAGGTGATTTTTAGCCACTCTCGATTTTGTACTTAGAAAAAATCCAATTTTTTTTTTTTTTTTTTCATTTTTTTTTTCTAAGTGTCTGATCGAGAGAAGGAAAAAGAGGTGATTTTTAGCCACTCTCGATTTTGTACTTAGAAAAAATCCAAATTTTATTTTTTTTTTTTTCAGTTTTTTTTCTAAGTGTCTGATCGAGAGAAGGAAAAAGAGGTGATTTTTAGCCACTCTCCATTTTTGTACTTAGAAAAAATCCAAATTTTTTTTTTTTTTTTTCATTTTTTTTTTCTAAGTGTCTGATCGAGAGAAGGAAAAAGAGGTGATTTTTAGCCACTCTCGATTTTGTACTTAGAAAAAATCCAAATTTTATTTTTTTTTTTTTTCCGTTTTTTTTTCTAAGTGTCTGATCGAGAGAAGGAAAAAGAGGTGATTTTTAGCCACTCTCGATTTTGTACTTAGAAAAAATCCAAATTTTTTTTTTTTTTTTTCGTTTTTTTTCTAAGTGTCTGATCGAGAGAAGGAAAAAGAGGTGATTTTTAGCCACTCTCGATTTTGTACTAAAAAAAATCCAATTTTTTTTTTTTTTTTTTCATTTTTTTTTCTAAGTGTCTGATCGAGAGAAGGAAAAAGAGGTGATTTTTAGCCACTCTCGATTTTGTACTTAGAAAAAATCCATTTTTTTTTTTTTTTTTCTGTTTTTTTTCTAAGTGTCTGATTGAGAGAAGGAAAAAGAGGTGATTTTTAGCCTCTCTTGATTTTGTACTTAGAAAAAATCCAATTTTTTTTTTTTTTTTTTAATTTTTTTTTCTAAGTGTCTGATCGAGAGAAGGAAAAAGAGGTGATTCTTAGCCACTCTCGATTTTGTACTTAGAAAAAATCCAATTTTTTTTTTTTTTTTTTCCGTTTTTTTTTCTAAGTGTCTGATCGAGAGAAGGAAAAAGAGGTGATTTTTAGCCTCTCTTGATTTTGTACTTAGAAAAAATCCAATTTTTTTTTTTTTTTTTTCATTTTTTTTTCTAAGTGTCTGATCGAGAGAAGGAAAAAGAGGTGATTTTTAGCCACTCTCGATTTTGTACTTAGAAAAAATCCAAATTTTTTTTTTTTTTTTTTCCGTTTTTTTTCTAAGTGTCTGATCGAGAGAAGGAAAAAGAGGTGATTTTTAGCCACTCTCGATTTTGTACTAAGAAAAAATCCAAATTTTTTTTTTTTTTTTTTCCGTTTTTTTTCTAAGTGTCTGATCGAGAGTAGGAAAAAGAGGTGATTTTTAGCCACTCTCGATTTTGTACTTAGAAAAAATCCAAATTTTTTTTTTTTTTTTTTCATTTTTTTTTCTAAGTGTCTGATCGAGAGAAGGAAAAAGAGGTGATTTTTAGCCACTTTCGATTTTGTACTTAGAAAAAATCCAAATTTTTTTTTTTTTTTCTGTTTTTTTTTCTAAGTGTCTGATCGAGAGAAGGAAAAAGAGGTGATTTTTAGCCACTCTCGATTTTGTACTTAGAAAAAATCCAAATTTTTTTTTTTTTTTTTCCGTTTTTTTTCTAAGTGTCTGATCGAGAGAAGGAAAAAGAGGTGATTTTTAACCTCTCTTGATTTTGTACTTAGAAAAAATCCAATTATTTTTTTTTTTTTTTCATTTTTTTTTCTAAGTGTCTGATTGAGAGAAGGAAAAAGAGGTGATTTTTAGCCACTCTCGATTTTGTACTTAGAAAAAATCCAAATTTTTTTTTTTTTTTTTCCGTTTTTTTTCTAAGTGTCTGATCGAGAGAAGGAAAAAGAGGTGATTTTTAGCCACTCTCGATTTTGTACTTAGAAAAAATCCAATTTTTTTTTTTTTTTTTTCATTTTTTTTTCTAAGTGTCTGATCGAGAGAAGGAAAAAGAGGTGATTTTTAGCCTCTCTCGATTTTGTACTTAGAAAAAATCCAAATTTTTTTTTTTTTTTTTCATTTTTTTTTCTAAGTGTCTGATCGAGAGAAGGAAAAAGAGGTGATTTTTAGCCACTCTCGATTTTGTACTTAGAAAAAATCCAAATTTTATTTTTTTTTTTTTCCGTTTTTTTTCTAAGTGTCTGATCGAGAGAAGGAAAAAGAGGTGATTTTTAGCCACTCTCGATTTTGTACTAAAAAAAATCCAAATTTTTTTTTTTTTTTTTTCATTTTTTTTTCTAAGTGTCTGATCGAGAGAAGGAAAAAGAGGTGATTTTTAGCCACTCTCGATTTTGTACTTAGAAAAAATCCAATTTTTTTTTTTTTTTTCTGTTTTTTTTCTAAGTGTCTGATCGAGAGAAGGAAAAAGAGGTGATTTTTAGCCTCTCTTGATTTTGTACTTAGAAAAAATCCAATTTTTTTTATTTTTTTTAAATTTTTTTTTCTAAGTGTCTGATCGAGAGAAGGAAAAAGAGGTGATTCTTAGCCACTCTCGATTTTGTACTTAGAAAAAATCCAATTTTTTTTTTTTTTTTCCGTTTTTTTTCTAAGTGTCTGATCGAGAGAAGGAAAAAGAGGTGATTTTTAGCCTCTCTTGATTTTGTACTTAGAAAAAATCAAATTTTTTTTTTTTTTTTTCATTTTTTTTTCTAAGTGTCTGATCGAGAGAAGGAAAAAGAGGTGATTTTTAGCCCGATTTTGTACTTAGAAAAAATCCAAATTTTTTTTTTTTTTTTTCCGTTTTTTTTCTAAGTGTCTGATCGAGAGAAGGAAAAAGAGGTGATTTTTAGCCACTCTCGATTTTGTACTTAGAAAAAATCCAAATTTTTATTTTTTTTTTTCCGTTTTTTTTCTAAGTGTCTGATCGAGAGAAGGAAAAAGAGGTGATTTTTAGCCTCTCTCGATTTTGTACTTAGAAAAAATCCAAATTTTTTTTTTTTTTTTTTCCGTTTTTTTTCTAAGTGTCTGATCGAGAGAAGGAAAAAGAGGTGATTTTTAGCCACTCTCGATTTTGTACTTAGAAAAAATCCAATTTTTTTTTTTTTTTTTTTCATTTTTTTTTCTAAGTGTCTGATCGAGAGAAGGAAAAAGAGGTGATTTTTAGCCACTCTCGATTTTGTACTTAGAAAAAATCCAAATTTTTTTTTTTTTTTTTCCGTTTTTTTTCTAAGTGTCTGATCGAGAGAAGGAAAAAGAGGTGATTTTTAACCTCTCTTGATTTTGTACTTAGAAAAAATCCAATTTTTTTTTTTTTTTTTTCATTTTTTTTTCTAAGTGTCTGATCGAGAGAAGGAAAAAGAGGTGATTTTTAGCCACTCTCGATTTTGTACTTAGAAAAAATCCAAATTTTTTTTTTTTTTTTTCCGTTTTTTTTCTAAGTGTCTGATCGAGAGAAGGAAAAAGTGGTGATTTTTAGCCACTCTCGATTTTGTACTTAGAAAAAATCCAAATTTTTTTTTTTTTTTTTTCCGTTTTTTTTCTAAGTGTCTGATCGAGAGAAGGAAAAAGAGGTGATTTTTAGCCACTCTCGATTTTGTACTTAGAAAAAATCCAAATTTTTTTTTTTTTTTTTTTCATTTTTTTTTCTAAGTGTCTGATCGAGAGAAGGAAAAAGAGGTGATTTTTAGCCACTCTCGATTTTGTACTTAGAAAAAATCCAAATTTTATTTTTTTTTTTTTCAGTTTTTTTTCTAAGTGTCTGATCGAGAGAAGGAAAAAGAGGTGATTTTTAGCCACTCTCCATTTTGTACTTAGAAAAAATCCAAATTTTTTTTTTTTTTTTTTCATTTTTTTTTCTAAGTGTCTGATCGAGAGAAGGAAAAAGAGGTGATTTTTAGCCACTCTCGATTTTGTACTTAGAAAAAATCCAAATTTTATTTTTTTTTTTTTCCGTTTTTTTTCTAAGTGTCTGATCGAGAGAAGGAAAAAGAGGTGATTTTTAGCCACTCTCGATTTTGTACTTAGAAAAAATCCAAATTTTTTTTGTTTTTTTTCGTTTTTTTTCTAAGTGTCTGATCGAGAGAAGGAAAAAGAGGTGATTTTTAGCCACTCTCGATTTTGTACTAAAAAAAATCCAAATTTTTTTTTTTTTTTTTTCATTTTTTTTTCTAAGTGTCTGATCGAGAGAAGGAAAAAGAGGTGATTTTTAGCCACTCTCGATTTTGTACTTAGAAAAAATCCAATTTTTTTTTTTTTTTTTCTGTTTTTTTTCTAAGTGTCTGATCGAGAGAAGGAAAAAGAGGTGATTTTTAGCCTCTCTTGATTTTGTACTTAGAAAAAATCCAATTTTTTTTTTTTTTTTTTAATTTTTTTTTCTAAGTGTCTGATCGAGAGAAGGAAAAAGAGGTGATTCTTAGCCACTCTCGATTTTGTACTTAGAAAAAATCCAAATATTTTTTTTTTTTTTTCCGTTTTTTTTCTAAGTGTCTGATCGAGAGAAGGAAAAAGAGGTGATTTTTAGCCTCTCTTGATTTTGTACTTAGAAAAAATCCAATTTTTTTTTTTTTTTTTTCATTTTTTTTTCTAAGTGTCTGATCGAGAGAAGGAAAAAGAGGTGATTTTTAGCCACTCTCGATTTTGTACTTAGAAAAAATCCAAATTTTTTTTTTTTTTTTTTCCGTTTTTTTTCTAAGTGTCTGATCGAGAGAAGGAAAAAGAGGTGATTTTTAGCCACTCTCGATTTTGTACTAAGAAAAAATCCAAATTTTTTTTTTTTTTTTTTCCGTTTTTTTTCTAAGTGTCTGATCGAGAGTAGGAAAAAGAGGTGATTTTTAGCCACTCTCGATTTTGTACTTAGAAAAAATCCAAATTTTTTTTTTTTTTTTTTTCATTTTTTTTTCTAAGTGTCTGATCGAGAGAAGGAAAAAGAGGTGATTTTTAGCCACTTTCGATTTTGTACTTAGAAAAAATCCAATTTTTTTTTTTTTTTTTTTCCGTTTTTTTTCTAAGTGTCTGATCGAGAGAAGGAAAAAGAGGTGATTTTTAGCCACTCTCGATTTTGTACTTAGAAAAAATCCAAATTTTTTTTTTTTTTTTTTCCGTTTTTTTTCTAAGTGTCTGATCGAGAGAAGGAAAAAGAGGTGATTTTTAGCCCGATTTTGTACTTAGAAAAAATCCAATTTTTTTTTTTTTTTTTTCCGTTTTTTTTCTAAGTGTCTGATCGAGAGAAGGAAAAAGAGGTGATTTTTAGCCACTCTCGATTTTGTACTTAGAAAAAATCCAAATTTTTATTTTTTTTTTTCCGTTTTTTTTCTAAGTGTCTGATCGAGAGAAGGAAAAAGAGGTGATTTTTAGCCACTCTCGATTTTGTACTTAGAAAAAATCCAAATTTTTTTTTTTTTTTTTTCTTTTTTTTTTCTAAGTGTCTGATCGAGAGAAGGAAAAAGAGGTGATTTTTAGCCACTCTCGATTTTGTACTTAGAAAAAATCCAAATTTTTTTTTTTTTTTTTTCTGTTTTTTTTCTAAGTGTCTGATCGAGAGAAGGAAAAAGAGGTGATTTTTAGCCTCTCTTGATTTTGTACTTAGAAAAAATCCAATTTTTTTTTTTTTTTTTTCATTTTTTTTTCTAAGTGTCTGATCGAGAGAAGGAAAAAGAGGTGATTTTTAGCCACTCTCGATTTTGTACTTAGAAAAAATCCAAATTTTTTTTTTTTTTTTTTCCGTTTTTTTTCTAAGTGTCTGATCGAGAGAAGGAAAAAGAGGTGATTTTTAACCTCTCTTGATTTTGTACTTAGAAAAAATCCAATTTTTTTTTTTTTTTTTTCTTTTTTTTTTCTAAGTGTCTGATCGAGAGAAGGAAAAAGAGGTGATTTTTAGCCACTCTCGATTTTGTACTTAGAAAAAATCCAAATTTTTTTTTTTTTTTTTCCGTTTTTTTTCTAAGTGTCTGATCGAGAGAAGGAAAAAGAGGTGATTTTTAGCCACTCTCGATTTTGTACTTAGAAAAAATCCAAATTTTTTTTTTTTTTTTTTCCGTTTTTTTTCTAAGTGTCTGATCGAGAGAAGGAAAAAGAGGTGATTTTTAGCCACTCTCGATTTTGTACTTAGAAAAAATCCAAATTTTTTTTTTTTTTTTTTCATTTTTTTTTCTAAGTGTCTGATCGAGAGAAGGAAAAAGAGGTGATTTTTAGCCACTCTCGATTTTGTACTTAGAAAAAATCCAAATTTTATTTTATTTTTTTTCAGTTTTTTTTCTAAGTGTCTGATCGAGAGAAGGAAAAAGAGGTGATTTTTAGCCACTCTCCATTTTGTACTTAGAAAAAATCCAAATTTTTTTTTTTTTTTTTTCATTTTTTTTTCTAAGTGTCTGATCGAGAGAAGGAAAAAGAGGTGATTTTTAGCCACTCTCGATTTTGTACTTAGAAAAAATCCAAATTTTATTTTTTATTTTTTCCGTTTTTTTTTAAGTGTCTGATCGAGAGAAGGAAAAAGAGGTGATTTTTAGCCACTCTCGATTTTGTACTTAGAAAAAATCCAATTTTTTTTTTTTTTTTTTTTCGTTTTTTTTCTCAGTGTCTGATCGAGAGAAGGAAAAAGAGGTGATTTTTAGCCACTCTCGATTTTGTACTAAAAAAAATCCAAATTTTTTTTTTTTTTTTTTCATTTTTTTTTCTAAGTGTCTGATCGAGAGAAGGAAAAAGAGGTGATTTTTAGCCACTCTCGATTTTGTACTTAGAAAAAATCCAAATTTTTTTTTTTTTTTTCCGTTTTTTTTCTAAGTGTCTGATCGAGAGAAGGAAAAAGAGGTGATTTTTAACCTCTCTTGATTTTGTACTTAGAAAAAATCCAATTTTTTTTTTTTTTTTTTCTTTTTTTTTTCTAAGTGTCTGATCGAGAGAAGGAAAAAGAGGTGATTTTTAGCCACTCTCGATTTTGTACTTAGAAAAAATCCAAATTTTATTTTTTTTTTTTCCGTTTTTTTTCTAAGTGTCTGATCGAGAGAAGGAAAAAGAGGTGATTTTTAGCCACTCTCGATTTTGTACTTAGAAAAAATCCAAATTTTTTTTTTTTTTTTTTCCGTTTTTTTTCTAAGTGTCTGATCGAGAGAAGGAAAAAGAGGTGATTTTTAGCCACTCTCGATTTTGTACTTAGAAAAAATCCAAATTTTTTTTTTTTTTTTTTTCATTTTTTTTTCTAAGTGTCTGATCGAGAGAAGGAAAAAGAGGTGATTTTTAGCCACTCTCGATTTTGTACTTAGAAAAAATCCAAATTTTATTTTATTTTTTTTCAGTTTTTTTTCTAAGTGTCTGATCGAGAGAAGGAAAAAGAGGTGATTTTTAGCCACTCTCCATTTTGTACTTAGAAAAAATCCAAATTTTTTTTTTTTTTTTTTCATTTTTTTTTCTAAGTGTCTGATCGAGAGAAGGAAAAAGAGGTGATTTTTAGCCACTCTCGATTTTGTACTTAGAAAAAATCCAAATTTTATTTTTTATTTTTTCCGTTTTTTTTTAAGTGTCTGATCGAGAGAAGGAAAAAGAGGTGATTTTTAGCCACTCTCGATTTTGTACTTAGAAAAAATCCAAATTTTTTTTTTTTTTTTTTTCGTTTTTTTTCTAAGTGTCTGATCGAGAGAAGGAAAAAGAGGTGATTTTTAGCCACTCTCGATTTTGTACTAAAAAAAATCCAAATTTTTTTTTTTTTTTTTTCTTTTTTTTTTCTAAGTGTCTGATCGAGAGAAGGAAAAAGAGGTGATTTTTAGCCACTCTCGATTTTGTACTTAGAAAAAATCCAAATTTTTTTTTTTTTTTTCTGTTTTTTTTCTAAGTGTCTGATCGAGAGAAGGAAAAAGAGGTGATTTTTAGCCTCTCTTGATTTTGTACTTAGAAAAAATCCAATTTTTTTTTTTTTTTTTAAATTTTTTTTTCTAAGTGTCTGATCGAGAGAAGGAAAAAGAGGTGATTCTTAGCCACTCTCGATTTTGTACTTAGAAAAAATCCAAATTTTTTTTTTTTTTTTTCCGTTTTTTTTCTAAGTGTCTGATCGAGAGAAGGAAAAAGAGGTGATTTTTAGCCTCTCTTGATTTTGTACTTAGAAAAAATCCAATTTTTTTTTTTTTTTTTTCATTTTTTTTTCTAAGTGTCTGATCGAGAGAAGGAAAAAGAGGTGATTTTTAGCCACTCTCGATTTTGTACTTAGAAAAAATCCAAATTTTTTTTTTTTTTTTTTCCGTTTTTTTTCTAAGTGTCTGATCGAGAGAAGGAAAAAGAGGTGATTTTTAGCCACTCTCGATTTTGTACTTAGAAAAAATCCAAATTTTTTTTTTTTTTTTTTCCGTTTTTTTTCTAAGTGTCTGATCGAGAGTAGGAAAAAGAGGTGATTTTTAGCCACTCTCGATTTTGTACTTAGAAAAAATCCAAATTTTTTTTTTTTTTTTTTTCATTTTTTTTTCTAAGTGTCTGATCGAGAGAAGGAAAAAGAGGTGATTTTTAGCCACTTTCGATTTTGTACTTAGAAAAAATCCAAATTTTTTTTTTTTTTTTTTCCGTTTTTTTTCTAAGTGTCTGATCGAGAGAAGGAAAAAGAGGTGATTTTTAGCCACTCTCGATTTTGTACTTAGAAAAAATCCAAATTTTTTTTTTTTTTTTTTCCGTTTTTTTTCTAAGTGTCTGATCGAGAGAAGGAAAAAGAGGTGATTTTTAGCCCGATTTTGTACTTAGAAAAAATCCAATTTTATTTTTTTTTTTTTCCGTTTTTTTTCTAAGTGTCTGATCGAGAGAAGGAAAAAGAGGTGATTTTTAGCCACTCTCGATTTTGTACTTAGAAAAAATCAAAATTTTTTTTTTTTTTTTTCCGTTTTTTTTCTAAGTGTCTGATCGAGAGAAGGAAAAAGAGGTGATTTTTAGCCACTCTCGATTTTGTACTTAGAAAAAATCCAAATTTTTTTTTTTTTTTTTTTTCATTTTTTTTTCTAAGTGTCTGATCGAGAGAAGGAAAAAGAGGTGATTTTTAGCCACTCTCGATTTTGTACTTAGAAAAAATCCAAATTTTTTTTTTTTTTTTTCTGTTTTTTTTCTAAGTGTCTGATCGAGAGAAGGAAAAAGAGGTGATTTTTAGCCTCTCTTGATTTTGTACTTAGAAAAAATCCAATTTTTTTTTTTTTTTTTTCATTTTTTTTTCTAAGTGTCTGATCGAGAGAAGGAAAAAGAGGTGATTTTTAGCCACTCTCGATTTTGTACTTAGAAAAAATCCAAATTTTTTTTTTTTTTTTTCCGTTTTTTTTCTAAGTGTCTGATCGAGAGAAGGAAAAAGAGGTGATTTTTAACCTCTCTTGATTTTGTACTTAGAAAAAATCCAATTTTTTTTTTTTTTTTTTCATTTTTTTTTCTAAGTGTCTGATCGAGAGAAGGAAAAAGAGGTGATTTTTAGCCACTCTCGATTTTGTACTTAGAAAAAATCCAAATTTTTTTTTTTTTTTTTTCCGTTTTTTTTCTAAGTGTCTGATCGAGAGAAGGAAAAAGTGGTGATTTTTAGCCACTCTCGATTTTGTACTTAGAAAAAATCCAAATTTTTTTTTTTTTTTTTCCCGTTTTTTTTCTAAGTGTCTGATCGAGAGAAGGAAAAAGAGGTGATTTTTAGCCACTCTCGATTTTGTACTTAGAAAAAATCCAAATTTTTTTTTTTTTTTTTTTCAGTTTTTTTTCTAAGTGTCTGATCGAGAGAAGGAAAAAGAGGTGATTTTTAGCCACTCTCCATTTTGTACTTAGAAAAAATCCAAATTTTTTTTTTTTTTTTCAGTTTTTTTTCTAAGTGTCTGATCGAGAGAAGGAAAAAGAGGTGATTTTTAGCCACTCTCCATTTTGTACTTAGAAAAAATCCAAATTTTTTTTTTTTTTTCTGTTTTTTTTCTAAGTGTCTGATCGAGAGAAGGAAAAAGAGGTGATTTTTAGCCACTCTCGATTTTGTACTTAGAAAAAATCCAAATTTTTTTTTTTTTTTTTTCCGTTTTTTTTCTAAGTGTCTGATCGAGAGAAGGAAAAAGAGGTGATTTTTAACCTCTCTTGATTTTGTACTTAGAAAAAATCCAATTTTTTTTTTTTTTTTTTCATTTTTTTTTCTAAGTGTCTGATTGAGAGAAGGAAAAAGAGGTGATTTTTAGCCACTCTCGATTTTGTACTTAGAAAAAATCCAATTTTTTTTTTTTTTTTTTCCGTTTTTTTTTCTAAGTGTCTGATCGAGAGAAGGAAAAAGAGGTGATTTTTAGCCACTCTCGATTTTGTACTTAGAAAAAATCCAAATTTTTTTTTTTTTTTTTTCCGTTTTTTTTCTAAGTGTCTGATCGAGAGAAGGAAAAAGAGGTGATTTTTAGCCACTCTCGATTTTGTACTTAGAAAAAATCCAAATTTTTTTTTTTTTTTTTTTCATTTTTTTTTCTAAGTGTCTGATCGAGAGAAGGAAAAAGAGGTGATTTTTAGCCACTCTCGATTTTGTACTTAGAAAAAATCCAAATTTTTTTTTTTTTTTTTAATTTTTTTTTCTAAGTGTCTGATCGAGAGAAGGAAAAAGAGGTGATTTTTAGCCACTCTCGATTTTGTACTTAGAAAAAATCCAATTTTTTTTTTTTTTTTTCATTTTTTTTTCTAAGTGTCTGATCGAGAGAAGGAAAAAGAGGTGATTTTTAGCCACTCTCGATTTTGTACTTAGAAAAAATCCAAATTATTATTTTTTTTTTTCCGTTTTTTTTCTAAGTGTCTGATCGAGAGAAGGAAAAAGAGGTGATTTTTAGCCACTCTCGATTTTGTACTAAAAAAAATCCAAATTTTTTTTTTTTTTTTTTCATTTTTTTTTCTAAGTGTCTGATCGAGAGAAGGAAAAAGAGGTGATTTTTAGCCACTCTCGATTTTGTACTTAGAAAAAATCCAAATTTTTTTTTTTTTTTTCTGTTTTTTTTCTAAGTGTCTGATCGAGAGAAGGAAAAAGAGGTGATTTTTAGCCTCTCTTGATTTTGTACTTAGAAAAAATCCAATTTTTTTTTTTTTTTTTTTTTTTTTTTTTCTAAGTGTCTGATCGAGAGAAGGAAAAAGAGGTGATTCTTAGCCACTCTCGATTTTGTACTTAGAAAAAATCCAATTTTTTTTTTTTTTTTTTCCGTTTTTTTTCTAAGTGTCTGATCGAGAGAAGGAAAAAGAGGTGATTTTTAGCCTCTCTTGATTTTGTACTTAAAAAAAAATCCATTTTTTTTTTATTTTTTTTCATTTTTTTTTCTAAGTGTCTGATCGAGAGAAGGAAAAAGAGGTGATTTTTAGCCACTCTCGATTTTGTACTTAGAAAAAATCCAAATTTTTTTTTTTTTTTTTTCCGTTTTTTTTCTAAGTGTCTGATCGAGAGAAGGAAAAAGAGGTGATTTTTAGCCACTCTCGATTTTGTACTTAGAAAAAATCCAAATATTTTTTTTTTTTTTTCCCGTTTTTTTTCTAAGTGTCTGATCGAGAGTAGGAAAAAGAGGTGATTTTTAGCCACTCTCGATTTTGTACTTAGAAAAAATCCAAATTTTTTATTTTTTTTTTTTCATTTTTTTTTCTAAGTGTCTGATCGAGAGAAGGAAAAAGAGGTGATTTTTAGCCACTTTCGATTTTGTACTTAGAAAAAATCCAAATTTTTTTTTTTTTTTTTTCCGTTTTTTTTCTAAGTGTCTGATCGAGAGAAGGAAAAAGAGGTGATTTTTAGCCACTCTCGATTTTGTACTTAGAAAAAATCCAAATTTTTTTTTTTTTTTTTTCCGTTTTTTTTCTAAGTGTCTGATCGAGAGAAGGAAAAAGAGGTGATTTTTAGCCACTCCCGATTTTGTACTTAGAAAAAATCCAAATTTTTTTTTTTTTTTTTTCCGTTTTTTTTCTAAGTGTCTGATCGAGAGAAGGAAAAAGTGGTGATTTTTAGCCACTCTCGATTTTGTACTTAGAAAAAATCCAAATTATTATTTTTTTTTTTCCGTTTTTTTTCTAAGTGTCTGATCGAGAGAAGGAAAAAGAGGTGATTTTTAGCCACTCTCGATTTTGTACTTAGAAAAAATCCAAATTTTTTTTTTTTTTTTTTCCGTTTTTTTTCTAAGTGTCTGATCGAGAGAAGGAAAAAGAGGTGATTTTTAGCCACTCTCGATTTTGTACTTAGAAAAAATCCAAATTTTTTTTTTTTTTTTTTCCGTTTTTTTTCTAAGTGTCTGATCGAGAGTAGGAAAAAGAGGTGATTTTTAGCCACTCTCGATTTTGTACTTAGAAAAAATCCAAATTTTTTTTTTTTTTTTTTTCATTTTTTTTTCTAAGTGTCTGATCGAGAGAAGGAAAAAGAGGTGATTTTTAGCCACTTTCGATTTTGTACTTAGAAAAAATCCAAATTTTTTTTTTTTTTTTTTCCGTTTTTTTTCTAAGTGTCTGATCGAGAGAAGGAAAAAGAGGTGATTTTTAGCCACTCTCGATTTTGTACTTAGAAAAAATCCAAATTTTTTTTTTTTTTTTTCCGTTTTTTTTCTAAGTGTCTGATCGAGAGAAGGAAAAAGAGGTGATTTTTAGCCACTCTCGATTTTGTACTTAGAAAAAATCCAAATTTTTTTTTTTTTTTTTTCCGTTTTTTTTCTAAGTGTCTGATCGAGAGAAGGAAAAAGAGGTGATTTTTAGCCCGATTTTGTACTTAGAAAAAATCCAATTTTTTTTTTTTTTTTTTCCGTTTTTTTTCTAAGTGTCTGATCGAGAGAAGGAAAAAGAGGTGATTTTTAGCCACTCTCGATTTTGTACTTAGAAAAAATCCAAATTTTTTTTTTTTTTTCCGTTTTTTTTCTAAGTGTCTGATCGAGAGAAGGAAAAAGAGGTGATTTTTAGCCACTCTCGATTTTGTACTTAGAAAAAATCCAAATTTTTTTTTTTTTTTTTTTCATTTTTTTTTCTAAGTGTCTGATCGAGAGAAGGAAAAAGAGGTGATTTTTAGCCACTCTCGATTTTGTACTTAGAAAAAATCCAAATTTTTTTTTTTTTTTTTCTGTTTTTTTTCTAAGTGTCTGATCGAGAGAAGGAAAAAGAGGTGATTTTTAGCCTCTCTTGATTTTGTACTTAGAAAAAATCCAATTTTTTTTTTTTTTTTTCATTTTTTTTTCTAAGTGTCTGATCGAGAGAAGGAAAAAGAGGTGATTTTTAGCCACTCTCGATTTTGTACTTAGAAAAAATCCAAATTTTTTTTTTTTTTTTTTCCGTTTTTTTTCTAAGTGTCTGATCGAGAGAAGGAAAAAGAGGTGATTTTTAACCTCTCTTGATTTTGTACTTAGAAAAAATCCAATTTTTTTTTTTTTTTTTCATTTTTTTTTCTAAGTGTCTGATCGAGAGAAGGAAAAAGAGGTGATTTTTAGCCACTCTCGATTTTGTACTTAGAAAAAATCCAAATTTTTTTTTTTTTTTTTCCGTTTTTTTTCTAAGTGTCTGATCGAGAGAAGGAAAAAGTGGTGATTTTTAGCCACTCTCGATTTTGTACTTAGAAAAAATCCAAATTTTTTTTTTTTTTTTTCCCGTTTTTTTTCTAAGTGTCTGATCGAGAGAAGGAAAAAGAGGTGATTTTTAGCCACTCTCGATTTTGTACTTAGAAAAAATCCAAATTTTTTTTTTTTTTTTTTTTAATTTTTTTTTCTAAGTGTCTGATCGAGAGAAGGAAAAAGAGGTGATTTTTAGCCACTCTCGATTTTGTACTTAGAAAAAATCCAAATTTTTTTTTTTTTTTTTCAGTTTTTTTTCTAAGTGTCTGATCGAGAGAAGGAAAAAGAGGTGATTTTTAGCCACTCTCCATTTTGTACTTAGAAAAAATCCAAATTTATTTTTTTTTTTTCTGTTTTTTTTCTAAGTGTCTGATCGAGAGAAGGAAAAAGAGGTGATTTTTAGCCACTCTCGATTTTGTACTTAGAAAAAATCCAAATTTTTTTTTTTTTTTTTTCCGTTTTTTTTCTAAGTGTCTGATCGAGAGAAGGAAAAAGAGGTGATTTTTAACCTCTCTTGATTTTGTACTTAGAAAAAATCCAATTTTTTTTTTTTTTTTTTCATTTTTTTTTCTAAGTGTCTGATTGAGAGAAGGAAAAAGAGGTGATTTTTAGCCACTCTCGATTTTGTACTTAGAAAAAATCCAATTTTTTTTTTTTTTTTTTCCGTTTTTTTTTCTAAGTGTCTGATCGAGAGAAGGAAAAAGAGGTGATTTTTAGCCACTCTCAATTTTGTACTTAGAAAAAATCCAAATTTTTTTTTTTTTTTTTTCCGTTTTTTTTCTAAGTGTCTGATCGAGAGAAGGAAAAAGAGGTGATTTTTAGCCACTCTCGATTTTGTACTTAGAAAAAATCCAAATTTTTTTTTTTTTTTTTTCCGTTTTTTTTCTAAGTGTCTGATCGAGAGTAGGAAAAAGAGGTGATTTTTAGCCACTCTCGATTTTGTACTTAGAAAAAATCCAAATTTTTTTTTTTTTTTTTTTCATTTTTTTTTCTAAGTGTCTGATCGAGAGAAGGAAAAAGAGGTGATTTTTAGCCACTTTCGATTTTGTACTTAGAAAAAATCCAAATTTTTTTTTTTTTTTTTTCCGTTTTTTTTCTAAGTGTCTGATCGAGAGAAGGAAAAAGAGGTGATTTTTAGCCACTCCCGATTTTGTACTTAGAAAAAATCCAAATTTTTTTTTTTTTTTTTTTCCGTTTTTTTTCTAAGTGTCTGATCGAGAGAAGGAAAAAGTGGTGATTTTTAGCCACTCTCGATTTTGTACTTAGAAAAAATCCAAATTATTATTTTTTTTTTTCCGTTTTTTTTCTAAGTGTCTGATCGAGAGAAGGAAAAAGAGGTGATTTTTAGCCACTCTCGATTTTGTACTTAGAAAAAATCCAAATTTTTTTTTTTTTTTTTTTCTGTTTTTTTTCTAAGTGTCTGATCGAGAGAAGGAAAAAGAGGTGATTTTTAGCCACTCTCGATTTTGTACTTAGAAAAAATCCAAATTTTATTTTATTTTTTTTCCGTTTTTTTTCTAAGTGTCTGATCGAGAGAAGGAAAAAGAGGTGATTTTTAGCCACTCTCAATTTTGTACTTAGAAAAAATCCAAATTTTTTTTTTTTTTTTTTTCCATTTTTTTTCTAAGTGTCTGATCGAGAGAAGGAAAAAGAGGTGATTTTTAGCCACTCTCGATTTTGTACTAAAAAAAATCCAAATTTTTTTTTTTTTTTTTTCATTTTTTTTTCTAAGTGTCTGATCGAGAGAAGGAAAAAGAGGTGATTTTTAGCCACTCTCGATTTTGTACTTAGAAAAAATCCAAATTTTTATTTTTTTTTTTCTGTTTTTTTTGTAAGTGTCTGATCGAGAGAAGGAAAAAGAGGTGATTTTTAGCCTCTCTTGATTTTGTACTTAGAAAAAATCCAATTTTTTTATTTTTTTTTAAATTTTTTTTTCTAAGTGTCTGATCGAGAGAAGGAAAAAGAGGTGATTCTTAGCCACTCTCGATTTTGTACTTAGAAAAAATCCAATTTTTTTTTTTTTTTTTCCGTTTTTTTTCTAAGTGTCTGATCTAGAGAAGGAAAAAGAGGTGATTTTTAGCCTCTCTTGATTTTGTACTTAGAAAAAATCCAATTTTTTTTTTTTTTTTTTCATTTTTTTTTCTAAGTGTCTGATCGAGAGAAGGAAAAAGAGGTGATTTTTAGCCTCTCTTGATTTTGTACTTAGAAAAAATCCAATTTTTTTTTTTTTTTTTTCATTTTTTTTTCTAAGTGTCTGATCGAGAGAAGGAAAAAGAGGTGATTTTTAGCCACTCTCGATTTTGTACTTAGAAAAAATCCAAATTTTTTTTTTTTTTTTTTCCGTTTTTTTTCTAAGTGTCTGATCGAGAGAAGGAAAAAGAGGTGATTTTTAGCCACTCTCGATTTTGTACTTAGAAAAAATCCAAATTTTTTTTTTTTTTTTTTCCGTTTTTTTTCTAAGTGTCTGATCGAGAGTAGGAAAAAGAGGTGATTTTTAGCCACTCTCGATTTTGTACTTAGAAAAAATCCAAATTTTTTTTTTTTTTTTTTTCATTTTTTTTTCTAAGTGTCTGATTGAGAGAAGGAAAAAGAGGTGATTTTTAGCCACTTTCGATTTTGTACTTAGAAAAAATCCAAATTTTTTTTTTTTTTGTTTCCGTTTTTTTTCTAAGTGTCTGATCGAGAGAAGGAAAAAGAGGTGATTTTTAGCCACTCTCGATTTTGTACTTAGAAAAAATCCAAATTTTTTTTTTTTTTTTTTCCGTTTTTTTTCTAAGTGTCTGATCGAGAGAAGGAAAAAGAGGTGATTTTTAGCCCGATTTTGTACTTAGAAAAAATCCAAATTTTTTTTTTTTTTTTTTCCGTTTTTTTTCTAAGTGTCTGATCGAAGAGAAGGAAAAAGAGGTGATTTTTAGCCACTCTCGATTTTGTACTTAGAAAAAATCCAAATTTTTTTTTTTTTTCCGTTTTTTTTCTAAGTGTCTGATCGAGAGAAGGAAAAAGAGGTGATTTTTAGCCACTCTCGATTTTGTACTTAGAAAAAATCCAAATTTTTTTTTTTTTTTTTTTCATTTTTTTTTCTAAGTGTCTGATCGAGAGAAGGAAAAAGAGGTGATTTTTAGCCACTCTCGATTTTGTACTTAGAAAAATTCCAAATTTTTTTTTTTTTTTTTCTGTTTTTTTTCTAAGTGTCTGATCGAGAGAAGGAAAAAGAGGTGATTTTTAGCCTCTCTTGATTTTGTACTTAGAAAAAATCCAATTTTTTTTTTTTTTTTTTCATTTTTTTTTCTAAGTGTCTGATCGAGAGAAGGAAAAAGAGGTGATTTTTAGCCACTCTCGATTTTGTACTTAGAAAAAATCCAAATTTTTTTTTTTTTTTTTCCGTTTTTTTTCTAAGTGTCTGATCGAGAGAAGGAAAAAGAGGTGATTTTTAACCTCTCTTGATTTTGTACTTAGAAAAAATCCAATTTTTTTTTTTTTTTTTTCATTTTTTTTTCTAAGTGTCTGATCGAGAGAAGGAAAAAGAGGTGATTTTTAGCCACTCTCGATTTTGTACTTAGAAAAAATCCAAATTTTTTTTTTTTTTTTTTCCGTTTTTTTTCTAAGTGTCTGATCGAGAGAAGGAAAAAGTGGTGATTTTTAGCCACTCTCGATTTTGTACTTAGAAAAAATCCAAATTTTTTTTTTTTTTTTGTTCCGTTTTTTTTCTAAGTGTCTGATCGAGAGAAGGAAAAAGAGGTGATTTTTAGCCACTCTCGATTTTGTACTTAGAAAAAATCCAAATTTTTTTTTTTTTTTTTTTCATTTTTTTTTCTAAGTGTCTGATCGAGAGAAGGAAAAAGAGGTGATTTTTAGCCACTCTCGATTTTGTACTTAGAAAAAATCCAAATTTTATTTTTTTTTTTTTCAGTTTTTTTTCTAAGTGTCTGATCGAGAGAAGGAAAAAGAGGTGATTTTTAGCCACTCTCCATTTTGTACTTAGAAAAAATCCAAATATTTTTTTTTTTTTTTCCGTTTTTTTTCTAAGTGTCTGATCGAGAGAAGGAAAAAGAGGTGATTTTTAGCCACTCTCGATTTTGTACTAAAAAAAATCCAAATTTTTTTTTTTTTTTTTTCATTTTTTTTTCTAAGTGTCTGATCGAGAGAAGGAAAAAGAGGTGATTTTTAGCCACTCTCGATTTTGTACTTAGAAAAAATCCAAATTTTTTTTTTTTTTTCTGTTTTTTTTCTAAGTGTCTGATCGAGAGAAGGAAAAAGAGGTGATTTTTAGCCTCTCTTGATTTTGTACTTAGAAAAAATCCAATTTTTTTTTTTTTTTTTAAATTTTTTTTTCTAAGTGTCTGATCGAGAGAAGGAAAAAGAGGTGATTCTTAGCCACTCTCGATTTTGTACTTAGAAAAAATCCAAATTTTTTTTTTTTTTTTTTCCGTTTTTTTTCTAAGTGTCTGATCGAGAGTAGGAAAAAGAGGTGATTTTTAGCCACTCTCGATTTTGTACTTAGAAAAAATCCAAATTTTTTTTTTTTTTTTTTTCATTTTTTTTTCTAAGTGTCTGATCGAGAGAAGGAAAAAGAGGTGATTTTTAGCCTCTCTTGATTTTGTACTTAGAAAAAATCCAATTTTTTTTTTTTTTTTTTCATTTTTTTTTCTAAGTGTCTGATCGAGAGAAGGAAAAAGAGGTGATTTTTAGCCACTCTCGATTTTGTACTTAGAAAAAATCCAAATTTTTTTTTTTTTTTTTTCCGTTTTTTTTCTAAGTGTCTGATCGAGAGAAGGAAAAAGAGGTGATTTTTAGCCACTCTCGATTTTGTACTTAGAAAAAATCCAAATTTTTTTTTTTTTTTTTTCCGTTTTTTTTCTAAGTGTCTGATCGAGAGTAGGAAAAAGAGGTGATTTTTAGCCACTCTCGATTTTGTACTTAGAAAAAATCCAATTTTTTTTTTTTTTTTTAAATTTTTTTTTCTAAGTGTCTGATCGAGAGAAGGAAAAAGAGGTGATTCTTAGCCACTCTCGATTTTGTACTTAGAAAAAATCCAAATTTTTTTTTTTTTTTTTCCGTTTTTTTTCTAAGTGTCTGATCGAGAGTAGGAAAAAGAGGTGATTTTTAGCCACTCTCGATTTTGTACTTAGAAAAAATCCAAATTTTTTTTTTTTTTTTTTTTCATTTTTTTTTCTAAGTGTCTGATCGAGAGAAGGAAAAAGAGGTGATTTTTAGCCTCTCTTGATTTTGTACTTAGAAAAAATCCAATTTTTTTTTTTTTTTTTTCATTTTTTTTTCTAAGTGTCTGATCGAGAGAAGGAAAAAGAGGTGATTTTTAGCCACTCTCGATTTTGTACTTAGAAAAAATCCAAATTTTTTTTTTTTTTTTTTCCGTTTTTTTTCTAAGTGTCTGATCGAGAGAAGGAAAAAGAGGTGATTTTTAGCCACTCTCGATTTTGTACTTAGAAAAAATCCAAATTTTTTTTTTTTTTTTTTCCGTTTTTTTTCTAAGTGTCTGATCGAGAGTAGGAAAAAGAGGTGATTTTTAGCCACTCTCGATTTTGTACTTAGAAAAAATCCAAATTTTTTTTTTTTTTTTTTTCATTTTTTTTCTAAGTGTCTGATCGAGAGAAGGAAAAAGAGGTGATTTTTAGCCACTTTCGATTTTGTACTTAGAAAAAATCCAAATTTTTTTTTTTTTTTTTTCCGTTTTTTTTCTAAGTGTCTGATCGAGAGAAGGAAAAAGAGGTGATTTTTAGCCACTCTCGATTTTGTACTTAGAAAAAATCCAAATTTTTTTTTTTTTTTTTTTTTCCGTTTTTTTTCTAAGTGTCTGATCGAGAGAAGGAAAAAGAGGTGATTTTTAGCCACTCCCGATTTTGTACTTAGAAAAAATCCAAATTTTTTTTTTTTTTTTTTCCGTTTTTTTTCTAAGTGTCTGATCGAGAGAAGGAAAAAGAGGTGATTTTTAGCCACTCTCGATTTTGTACTTAGAAAAAATCCAAATTTTTTTTTTTTTTTTTCCGTTTTTTTTCTAAGTGTCTGATCGAGAGAAGGAAAAAGAGGTGATTTTTAGCCACTCTCGATTTTGTACTTAGAAAAAATCCAAATTGTTTTTTTTTTTTTTTTCATTTTTTTTCTAAGTGTCTGATCGAGAGAAGGAAAAAGAGGTGATTTTTAGCCACTCTCGATTTTGTACTTAGAAAAAATCCAAATTTTTTTTTTTTTTTTTCCGTTTTTTTTCTAAGTGTCTGATCGAGAGAAGGAAAAAGTGGTGATTTTTAGCCACTCTCGATTTTGTACTTAGAAAAAATCCAAATTTTTTTTTTTTTTTTTCCCGTTTTTTTTCTAAGTGTCTGATCGAGAGAAGGAAAAAGAGGTGATTTTTAGCCACTCTCGATTTTGTACTTAGAAAAAATCCAAATTTTTTTTTTTTTTTTTTTAATTTTTTTTTCTAAGTGTCTGATCGAGAGAAGGAAAAAGAGGTGATTTTTAGCCACTCTCGATTTTGTACTTAGAAAAAATCCAAATTTTTTTTTTTTTTTTTCAGTTTTTTTTCTAAGTGTCTGATCGAGAGAAGGAAAAAGAGGTGATTTTTAGCCACTCTCCATTTTGTACTTAGAAAAAATCCAAATTTATTTTTTTTTTTTCTGTTTTTTTTCTAAGTGTCTGATCGAGAGAAGGAAAAAGAGGTGATTTTTAGCCACTCTCGATTTTGTACTTAGAAAAAATCCAAATTTTTTTTTTTTTTTTTTCCGTTTTTTTTCTAAGTGTCTGATCGAGAGAAGGAAAAAGAGGTGATTTTTAACCTCTCTTGATTTTGTACTTAGAAAAAATCCAATTTTTTTTTTTTTTTTTTCATTTTTTTTTCTAAGTGTCTGATTGAGAGAAGGAAAAAGAGGTGATTTTTAGCCACTCTCGATTTTGTACTTAGAAAAAATCCAATTTTTTTTTTTTTTTTTTCCGTTTTTTTTTCTAAGTGTCTGATCGAGAGAAGGAAAAAGAGGTGATTTTTAGCCACTCTCAATTTTGTACTTAGAAAAAATCCAAATTTTTTTTTTTTTTTTTTCCGTTTTTTTTCTAAGTGTCTGATCGAGAGAAGGAAAAAGAGGTGATTTTTAGCCACTCTCGATTTTGTACTTAGAAAAAATCCAAATTTTTTTTTTTTTTTTTTCCGTTTTTTTTCTAAGTGTCTGATCGAGAGTAGGAAAAAGAGGTGATTTTTAGCCACTCTCGATTTTGTACTTAGAAAAAATCCAAATTTTTTTTTTTTTTTTTTTCATTTTTTTTTCTAAGTGTCTGATCGAGAGAAGGAAAAAGAGGTGATTTTTAGCCACTTTCGATTTTGTACTTAGAAAAAATCCAAATTTTTTTTTTTTTTTTTTCCGTTTTTTTTCTAAGTGTCTGATCGAGAGAAGGAAAAAGAGGTGATTTTTAGCCACTCCCGATTTTGTACTTAGAAAAAATCCAAATTTTTTTTTTTTTTTTTTCCGTTTTTTTTCTAAGTGTCTGATCGAGAGAAGGAAAAAGTGGTGATTTTTAGCCACTCTCGATTTTGTACTTAGAAAAAATCCAAATTATTATTTTTTTTTTTCCGTTTTTTTTCTAAGTGTCTGATCGAGAGAAGGAAAAAGAGGTGATTTTTAGCCACTCTCGATTTTGTACTTAGAAAAAATCCAAATTTTTTTTTTTTTTTTTTTCTGTTTTTTTTCTAAGTGTCTGATCGAGAGAAGGAAAAAGAGGTGATTTTTAGCCACTCTCGATTTTGTACTTAGAAAAAATCCAAATTTTATTTTATTTTTTTTCCGTTTTTTTTCTAAGTGTCTGATCGAGAGAAGGAAAAAGAGGTGATTTTTAGCCACTCTCAATTTTGTACTTAGAAAAAATCCAAATTTTTTTTTTTTTTTTTTTCCATTTTTTTTCTAAGTGTCTGATCGAGAGAAGGAAAAAGAGGTGATTTTTAGCCACTCTCGATTTTGTACTAAAAAAAATCCAAATTTTTTTTTTTTTTTTTTCATTTTTTTTTCTAAGTGTCTGATCGAGAGAAGGAAAAAGAGGTGATTTTTAGCCACTCTCGATTTTGTACTTAGAAAAAATCCAAATTTTTATTTTTTTTTTTCTGTTTTTTTTGTAAGTGTCTGATCGAGAGAAGGAAAAAGAGGTGATTTTTAGCCTCTCTTGATTTTGTACTTAGAAAAAATCCAATTTTTTTATTTTTTTTTAAATTTTTTTTTCTAAGTGTCTGATCGAGAGAAGGAAAAAGAGGTGATTCTTAGCCACTCTCGATTTTGTACTTAGAAAAAATCCAATTTTTTTTTTTTTTTTTCCGTTTTTTTTCTAAGTGTCTGATCTAGAGAAGGAAAAAGAGGTGATTTTTAGCCTCTCTTGATTTTGTACTTAGAAAAAATCCAATTTTTTTTTTTTTTTTTTCCGTTTTTTTTCTAAGTGTCTGATCGAGAGAAGGAAAAAGAGGTGATTTTTAGCCACTCCCGATTTTGTACTTAGAAAAAATCCAAATTTTTTTTTTTTTTTTTTCCGTTTTTTTTCTAAGTGTCTGATCGAGAGAAGGAAAAAGTGGTGATTTTTAGCCACTCTCGATTTTGTACTTAGAAAAAATCCAAATTATTATTTTTTTTTTTCCGTTTTTTTTCTAAGTGTCTGATCGAGAGAAGGAAAAAGAGGTGATTTTTAGCCACTCTCGATTTTGTACTTAGAAAAAATCCAAATTTTTTTTTTTTTTTTTTTCTGTTTTTTTTCTAAGTGTCTGATCGAGAGAAGGAAAAAGAGGTGATTTTTAGCCACTCTCGATTTTGTACTTAGAAAAAATCCAAATTTTATTTTATTTTTTTTCCGTTTTTTTTCTAAGTGTCTGATCGAGAGAAGGAAAAAGAGGTGATTTTTAGCCACTCTCGATTTTGTACTTAGAAAAAATCCAAATTTTTTTTTTTTTTTTTTCCATTTTTTTTCTAAGTGTCTGATCGAGAGAAGGAAAAAGAGGTGATTTTTAGCCACTCTCGATTTTGTACTAAAAAAAATCCAAATTTTTTTTTTTTTTTTTTCATTTTTTTTTCTAAGTGTCTGATCGAGAGAAGGAAAAAGAGGTGATTTTTAGCCACTCTCGATTTTGTACTTAGAAAAAATCCAAATTTTTATTTTTTTTTTTCTGTTTTTTTTGTAAGTGTCTGATCGAGAGAAGGAAAAAGAGGTGATTTTTAGCCTCTCTTGATTTTGTACTTAGAAAAAATCCAATTTTTTTTTTTTTTTTTCTGTTTTTTTTTCTAAGTGTCTGATCGAGAGAAGGAAAAAGAGGTGATTCTTAGCCACTCTCGATTTTGTACTTAGAAAAAATCCAATTTTTTTTTTTTTTTTTTCCGTTTTTTTTCTAAGTGTCTGATCGAGAGAAGGAAAAAGAGGTGATTTTTAGCCTCTCTTGATTTTGTACTTAGAAAAAATCCAATTTTTTTTTTTTTTTTTCTGTTTTTTTTCTAAGTGTCTGATCGAGAGAAGGAAAAAGAGGTGATTTTTAGCCTCTCTTGATTTTGTACTTAGAAAAAATCCAATTTTTTTTTTTTTTTTTCATTTTTTTTTCTAAGTGTCTGATCGAGAGAAGGAAAAAGAGGTGATTTTTAGCCACTCTCGATTTTGTACTTAGAAAAAATCCAAATTTTTTTTTTTTTTTTTTCCGTTTTTTTTCTAAGTGTCTGATCGAGAGAAGGAAAAAGAGGTGATTTTTAACCTCTCTTGATTTTGTACTTAGAAAAAATCCAATTTTTTTTTTTTTTTTTTCATTTTTTTTTCTAAGTGTCTGATCGAGAGAAGGAAAAAGAGGTGATTTTTAGCCACTCTCGATTTTGTACTTAGAAAAAATCCAAATTTTTTTTTTTTTTTTTTCCGTTTTTTTTCTAAGTGTCTGATCGAGAGAAGGAAAAAGTGGTGATTTTTAGCCACTCTCGATTTTGTACTTAGAAAAAATCCAAATTTTTTTTTTTTTTTTTCCCGTTTTTTTTCTAAGTGTCTGATCGAGAGAAGGAAAAAGAGGTGATTTTTAGCCACTCTCGATTTTGTACTTAGAAAAAATCCAAATTTTTTTTTTTTTTTTTTTCATTTTTTTTTCTAAGTGTCTGATCGAGAGAAGGAAAAAGAGGTGATTTTTAGCCACTCTCGATTTTGTACTTAGAAAAAATCCAAATTTTTTTTTTTTTTTTTTCCGTTTTTTTTCTAAGTGTCTGATCGAGAGAAGGAAAAAGAGGTGATTTTTAGCCACTCTCGATTTTGTACTTAGAAAAAATCCAAATTTTTTTTTTTTTTTTTCCGTTTTTTTTCTAAGTGTCTGATCGAGAGAAGGAAAAAGAGGTGATTTTTAACCTCTCTTGATTTTGTACTTAGAAAAAATCCAATTTTTTTTTTTTTTTTTTCATTTTTTTTCTAAGTGTCTGATCGAGAGAAGGAAAAAGAGGTGATTTTTAGCCACTCTCGATTTTGTACTTAGAAAAAATCCAAATTTTTTTTTTTTTTTTTTCCGTTTTTTTTCTAAGTGTCTGATCGAGAGAAGGAAAAAGTGGTGATTTTTAGCCACTCTCGATTTTGTACTTAGAAAAAATCCAAATTTTTTTTTTTTTTTTCCCGTTTTTTTTCTAAGTGTCTGATCGAGAGAAGGAAAAAGAGGTGATTTTTAGCCACTCTCGATTTTGTACTTAGAAAAAATCCAAATTTTTTTTTTTTTTTTTTTCATTTTTTTTTCTAAGTGTCTGATCGAGAGAAGGAAAAAGAGGTGATTTTTAGCCACTCTCGATTTTGTACTTAGAAAAAATCCAAATTTTTTTTTTTTTTTTTCAGTTTTTTTTCTAAGTGTCTGATCGAGAGAAGGAAAAAGAGGTGATTTTTAACCTCTCTTGATTTTGTACTTAGAAAAAATCCAATTTTTTTTTTTTTTTTTTCATTTTTTTTTCTAAGTGTCTGATCGAGAGAAGGAAAAAGAGGTGATTTTTAGCCACTCTCGATTTTGTACTTAGAAAAAATCCAATTTTTTTTTTTTTTTTTCCGTTTTTTTTCTAAGTGTCTGATCGAGAGAAGGAAAAAGTGGTGATTTTTAGCCACTCTCGATTTTGTACTTAGAAAAAATCCAATTTTTTTTTTTTTTTTTTCCCGTTTTTTTTCTAAGTGTCTGATCGAGAGAAGGAAAAAGAGGTGATTTTTAGCCACTCTCGATTTTGTACTTAGAAAAAATCCAAATTTTTTTTTTTTTTTTTTTCTTTTTTTTTTCTAAGTGTCTGATCGAGAAAAGGAAAAAGAGGTGATTTTTAGCCACTCTCGATTTTGTACTTAGAAAAAATCCAAATTTTTTTTTTTTTTTTTTCAGTTTTTTTTCTAAGTGTCTGATCGAGAGAAGGAAAAAGAGGTGATTTTTAGCCACTCTCCATTTTGTACTTAGAAAAAATCCAAATTTATTTTTTTTTTTCTGTTTTTTTTCTAAGTGTCTGATCGAGAGAAGGAAAAAGAGGTGATTTTTAGCCTCTCTTGATTTTGTACTTAGAAAAAATCCAATTTTTTTTTTTTTTTTTTCATTTTTTTTTCTAAGTGTCTGATCGAGAGAAGGAAAAAGAGGTGATTTTTAGCCACTCTCGATTTTGTACTTAGAAAAAATCCAAATTTTTTTTTTTTTTTTTTCCGTTTTTTTTCTAAGTGTCTGATCGAGAGAAGGAAAAAGAGGTGATTTTTAACCTCTCTTGATTTTGTACTTAGAAAAAATCCAATTTTTTTTTTTTTTTTTTCATTTTTTTTTCTAAGTGTCTGATTGAGAGAAGGAAAAAGAGGTGATTTTTAGCCACTCTCGATTTTGTACTTAGAAAAAATCCAAATTTTTTTTTTTTTTTTTCCGTTTTTTTTCTAAGTGTCTGATCGAGAGAAGGAAAAAGAGGTGATTTTTAGCCACTCTCGATTTTGTACTTAGAAAAAATCCAAATTATTATTTTTTTTTTTTCCGTTTTTTTTCTAAGTGTCTGATCGAGAGAAGGAAAAAGAGGTGATTTTTAGCCACTCTCGATTTTGTACTTAGAAAAAATCCAAATTTTTTTTTTTTTTTTCCCGTTTTTTTTCTAAGTGTCTGATCGAGAGAAGGAAAAAGAGGTGATTTTTAACCTCTCTTGATTTTGTACTTAGAAAAAATCCAATTTTTTTTTTTTTTTTTTCATTTTTTTTTCTAAGTGTCTGATCGAGAGAAGGAAAAAGAGGTGATTTTTAGCCACTCTCGATTTTGTACTTAGAAAAAATCCAAATTTTTTTTTTTTTTTTTTCCGTTTTTTTTTCTAAGTGTCTGATCGAGAGAAGGAAAAAGAGGTGATTTTTAGCCACTCTCGATTTTGTACTTAGAAAAAAATCCAAATTTTTTTTTTTTTTTTCCGTTTTTTTTCTAAGTGTCTGATCGAGAGTAGGAAAAAGAGGTGATTTTTAGCCACTCTCGATTTTGTACTTAGAAAAAATCCAAATTTTTTTTTTTTTTTTTTCATTTTTTTTTCTAAGTGTCTGATCGAGAGAAGGAAAAAGAGGTGATTTTTAGCCACTTTCGATTTTGTACTTAGAAAAAATCCAAATTTTTTTTTTTTTTTTTCCGTTTTTTTTCTAAGTGTCTGATCGAGAGAAGGAAAAAGAGGTGATTTTTAGCCACTCTCGATTTTGTACTTAGAAAAAATCCAAATTTTTTTTTTTTTTTTTCCGTTTTTTTTCTAAGTGTCTGATCGAGAGAAGGAAAAAGAGGTGATTTTTAGCCCGATTTTGTACTTAGAAAAAATCCAAATTTTTTTTTTTTTTTTTTCCGTTTTTTTTCTAAGTGTCTGATCGAGAGAAGGAAAAAGAGGTGATTTTTAGCCACTCTCGATTTTGTACTTAGAAAAAATCCAAATTTTTTTTTTTTTTTTCCGTTTTTTTTCTAAGTGTCTGATCGAGAGAAAGAAAAAGAGGTGATTTTTAGCCACTCTCGATTTTGTACTTAGAAAAAATCCAAATTTTTTTTTTTTTTTTTTCATTTTTTTTTCTAAGTGTCTGATCGAGAGAAGGAAAAAGAGGTGATTTTTAGCCACTCTCGATTTTGTAGTTAGAAAAAATCCAAATTTTTTTTTTTTTTTTCTGTTTTTTTTCTAAGTGTCTGATCGAGAGAAGGAAAAAGAGGTGATTTTTAGCCTCTCTTGATTTTGTACTTAGAAAAAATCCAATTTTTTTTTTTTTTTTTTCATTTTTTTTTCTAAGTGTCTGATCGAGAGAAGGAAAAAGAGGTGATTTTTAGCCACTCTCGATTTTGTACTTAGAAAAAATCCAAATTTTTTTTTTTTTTTTTTCCGTTTTTTTTCTAAGTGTCTGATCGAGAGAAGGAAAAAGAGGTGATTTTTAACCTCTCTTGATTTTGTACTTAGAAAAAATCCAATTTTTTTTTTTTTTTTTTCATTTTTTTTTCTAAGTGTCTGATCGAGAGAAGGAAAAAGAGGTGATTTTTAGCCACTCTCGATTTTGTACTTAGAAAAAATCCAAATTTTTTTTTTTTTTTTTTCCGTTTTTTTTCTAAGTGTCTGATCGAGAGAAGGAAAAAGTGGTGATTTTTAGCCACTCTCGATTTTGTACTTAGAAAAAATCCAAATTTTTTTTTTTTTTTTTTCCGTTTTTTTTCTAAGTGTCTGATCGAGAGAAGGAAAAAGAGGTGATTTTTAGCCACTCTCGATTTTGTACTTAGAAAAAATCCAAATTTTTTTTTTTTTTTTTTTCATTTTTTTTTCTAAGTGTCTGATCGAGAGAAGGAAAAAGAGGTGATTTTTAGCCACTCTCGATTTTGTACTTAGAAAAAATCCAAATTTTTTATTTTTTTTTTCTGTTTTTTTTCTAAGTGTCTGATCGAGAGAAGGAAAAAGAGGTGATTTTTAGCCACTCTCGATTTTGTACTTAGAAAAAATCCAAATTTTTTTTTTTTTTTTTTCAGTTTTTTTTCTAAGTGTCTGATCGAGAGAAGGAAAAAGAGGTGATTTTTAGCCACTCTCCATTTTGTACTTAGAAAAAATCCAAATTTTTTTTTTTTTTTCTGTTTTTTTTCTAAGTGTCTGATCGAGAGAAGGAAAAAGAGGTGATTTTTAGCCACTCTCGATTTTGTACTTAGAAAAAATCCAAATTTTTTTTTTTTTTTTTCCGTTTTTTTTCTAAGTGTCTGATCGAGAGAAGGAAAAAGAGGTGATTTTTAGCCACTCTCGATTTTGTACTAAAAAAAATCCAAATTTTTTTTTTTTTTTTTTCATTTTTTTTTCTAAGTGTCTGATCGAGAGAAGGAAAAAGAGGTGATTTTTAGCCACTCTCGATTTTGTACTTAGAAAAAATCCAAATTTTTTTTTTTTTTTTCTGTTTTTTTTCTAAGTGTCTGATCGAGAGAAGGAAAAAGAGGTGATTTTTAGCCTCTCTTGATTTTGTACTTAGAAAAAATCCAATTTTTATTTTTTTTTTTAAATTTTTTTTTCTAAGTGACTGATCGAGAGAAGGAAAAAGAGGTGATTCTTAGCCACTCTCGATTTTGTACTTAGAAAAAATCCAATTTTTTTTTTTTTTTTTCCGTTTTTTTTCTAAGTGTCTGATCGAGAGAAGGAAAAAGAGGTGATTTTTAGCCTCTCTTGATTTTGTACTTAGAAAAAATCCAATTTTTTTTTATTTTTTTTCATTTTTTTTTCTAAGTGTCTGATCGAGAGAAGGAAAAAGAGGTGATTTTTAGCCACTCTCGATTTTGTACATAGAAAAAATCCAAATTTTTTTTTTTTTTTTTTCCGTTTTTTTTCTAAGTGTCTGATCGAGAGAAGGAAAAAGAGGTGATTTTTAGCCACTCTCGATTTTGTACTTAGAAAAAATCCAAATTTTTTTTTTTTTTTTTTCCGTTTTTTTTCTAAGTGTCTGATCGAGAGTAGGAAAAAGAGGTGATTTTTAGCCACTCTCGATTTTGTACTTAGAAAAAATCCAAATTTTTTTTTTTTTTTTTTTCATTTTTTTTTCTAAGTGTCTGATCGAGAGAAGGAAAAAGAGGTGATTTTTAGCCACTTTCGATTTTGTACTTAGAAAAAATCCAAATTTTTTTTTTTTTTTTTTCCGTTTTTTTTCTAAGTGTCTGATCGAGAGAAGGAAAAAGAGGTGATTTTTAGCCACTCTCGATTTTGTACTTAGAAAAAATCCAAATTTTTTTTTTTTTTTTTTCCGTTTTTTTTCTAAGTGTCTGATCGAGAGAAGGAAAAAGAGGTGATTTTTAGCCACTCCCGATTTTGTACTTAGAAAAAATCCAAATTATTATTTTTTTTTTTCCGTTTTTTTTCTAAGTGTCTGATCGAGAGAAGGAAAAAGAGGTGATTTTTAGCCACTCTCGATTTTGTACTTAGAAAAAATCCAAATTTTTTTTTTTTTTTTTTTCTGTTTTTTTTCTAAGTGTCTGATCGAGAGAAGGAAAAAGAGGTGATTTTTAGCCACTCTCGATTTTGTACTTAGAAAAAATCCAAATTTTATTTTATTTTTTTTCCGTTTTTTTTCTAAGTGTCTGATCGAGAGAAGGAAAAAGAGGTGATTTTTAGCCACTCTCGATTTTGTACTTAGAAAAAATCCAAATTTTTTTTTTTTTTTTTTCCATTTTTTTTCTAAGTGTCTGATCGAGAGAAGGAAAAAGAGGTGATTTTTAGCCACTCTCGATTTTGTACTAAAAAAAATCCAAATTTTTTTTTTTTTTTTTTCATTTTTTTTTCTAAGTGTCTGATCGAGAGAAGGAAAAAGAGGTGATTTTTAGCCACTCTCGATTTTGTACTTAGAAAAAATCCAAATTTTTATTTTTTTTTTTCTGTTTTTTTTGTAAGTGTCTGATCGAGAGAAGGAAAAAGAGGTGATTTTTAGCCTCTCTTGATTTTGTACTTAGAAAAAATCCAATTTTTTTATTTTTTTTTAAATTTTTTTTTCTAAGTGTCTGATCGAGAGAAGGAAAAAGAGGTGATTCTTAGCCACTCTCGATTTTGTACTTAGAAAAAATCCAATTTTTTTTTTTTTTTTTTCCGTTTTTTTTCTAAGTGTCTGATCGAGAGAAGGAAAAAGAGGTGATTTTTAGCCTCTCTTGATTTTGTACTTAGAAAAAATCCAATTTTTTTTTTTTTTTTTCTGTTTTTTTTCTAAGTGTCTGATCGAGAGAAGGAAAAAGAGGTGATTTTTAGCCTCTCTTGATTTTGTACTTAGAAAAAATCCAATTTTTTTTTTTTTTTTTTCATTTTTTTTTCTAAGTGTCTGATCGAGAGAAGGAAAAAGAGGTGATTTTTAGCCACTCTCGATTTTGTACTTAGAAAAAATCCAAATTTTTTTTTTTTTTTTTTTCCGTTTTTTTTCTAAGTGTCTGATCGAGAGAAGGAAAAAGAGGTGATTTTTAACCTCTCTTGATTTTGTACTTAGAAAAAATCCAATTTTTTTTTTTTTTTTTTCATTTTTTTTTCTAAGTGTCTGATCGAGAGAAGGAAAAAGAGGTGATTTTTAGCCACTCTCGATTTTGTACTTAGAAAAAATCCAAATTTTTTTTTTTTTTTTTTCCGTTTTTTTTCTAAGTGTCTGATCGAGAGAAGGAAAAAGTGGTGATTTTTAGCCACTCTCGATTTTGTACTTAGAAAAAATCCAAATTTTTTTTTTTTTTTTTCCCGTTTTTTTTCTAAGTGTCTGATCGAGAGAAGGAAAAAGAGGTGATTTTTAGCCACTCTCGATTTTGTACTTAGAAAAAATCCAAATTTTTTTTTTTTTTTTTTTCATTTTTTTTTCTAAGTGTCTGATCGAGAGAAGGAAAAAGAGGTGATTTTTAGCCACTCTCGATTTTGTACTTAGAAAAAATCCAAATTTTTTTTTTTTTTTTTCCGTTTTTTTTCTAAGTGTCTGATC
This sequence comes from Entelurus aequoreus, assembly GCF_033978785.1. NCBI lineage: Eukaryota > Metazoa > Chordata > Actinopteri > Syngnathiformes > Syngnathidae > Entelurus > Entelurus aequoreus. Next base: position 357,247 of record NW_026907965.1, on the reverse strand, counting down.
GAGAGAAGGAAAAAGAGGTGATTTTTAGCCACTCTCGATTTTGTACTTAGAAAAAATCCAAATTTTTTTTTTTTTTTTTTCCGTTTTTTTTCTAAGTGTCTGATCGAGAGAAGGAAAAAGAGGTGATTTTTAACCTCTCTTGATTTTGTACTTAGAAAAAATCCAATTTTTTTTTTTTTTTTTTCATTTTTTTTCTAAGTGTCTGATCGAGAGAAGGAAAAAGAGGTGATTTTTAGCCACTCTCGATTTTGTACTTAGAAAAAATCCAAATTTTTTTTTTTTTTTTTCCCGTTTTTTTTCTAAGTGTCTGATCGAGAGAAGGAAAAAGAGGTGATTTTTAGCCACTCTCGATTTTGTACTTAGAAAAAATCCAATTTTTTTTTTTTTTTTTTTTCATTTTTTTTTCTAAGTGTCTGATCGAGAGAAGGAAAAAGAGGTGATTTTTAGCCACTCTCGATTTTGTACTTAGAAAAAATCCAAATTTTTTTTTTTTTTTTTCAGTTTTTTTTCTAAGTGTCTGATCGAGAGAAGGAAAAAGAGGTGATTTTTAACCTCTCTTGATTTTGTACTTAGAAAAAATCCAATTTTTTTTTTTTTTTTTTCATTTTTTTTTCTAAGTGTCTGATCGAGAGAAGGAAAAAGAGGTGATTTTTAGCCACTCTCGATTTTGTACTTAGAAAAAATCCAAATTTTTTTTTTTTTTTTTCCGTTTTTTTTCTAAGTGTCTGATCGAGAGAAGGAAAAAGTGGTGATTTTTAGCCACTCTCGATTTTGTACTTAGAAAAAATCCAATTTTTTTTTTTTTTTTTTCCCGTTTTTTTTCTAAGTGTCTGATCGAGAGAAGGAAAAAGAGGTGATTTTTAGCCACTCTCGATTTTGTACTTAGAAAAAATCCAAATTTTTTTTTTTTTTTTTTTCTTTTTTTTTTCTAAGTGTCTGATCGAGAAAAGGAAAAAGAGGTGATTTTTAGCCACTCTCGATTTTGTACTTAGAAAAAATCCAAATTTTTTTTTTTTTTTTTTCAGTTTTTTTTCTAAGTGTCTGATCGAGAGAAGGAAAAAGAGGTGATTTTTAGCCACTCTCCATTTTGTACTTAGAAAAAATCCAAATTTATTTTTTTTTTTCTGTTTTTTTTCTAAGTGTCTGATCGAGAGAAGGAAAAAGAGGTGATTTTTAGCCTCTCTTGATTTTGTACTTAGAAAAAATCCAATTTTTTTTTTTTTTTTTTCATTTTTTTTTCTAAGTGTCTGATCGAGAGAAGGAAAAAGAGGTGATTTTTAGCCACTCTCGATTTTGTACTTAGAAAAAATCCAAATTTTTTTTTTTTTTTTTTCCGTTTTTTTTCTAAGTGTCTGATCGAGAGAAGGAAAAAGAGGTGATTTTTAACCTCTCTTGATTTTGTACTTAGAAAAAATCCAATTTTTTTTTTTTTTTTTTCATTTTTTTTTCTAAGTGTCTGATTGAGAGAAGGAAAAAGAGGTGATTTTTAGCCACTCTCGATTTTGTACTTAGAAAAAATCCAAATTTTTTTTTTTTTTTTCCGTTTTTTTTCTAAGTGTCTGATCGAGAGAAGGAAAAAGAGGTGATTTTTAGCCACTCTCGATTTTGTACTTAGAAAAAATCCAAATTATTATTTTTTTTTTTTCCGTTTTTTTTCTAAGTGTCTGATCGAGAGAAGGAAAAAGAGGTGATTTTTAGCCACTCTCGATTTTGTACTTAGAAAAAATCCAAATTTTTTTTTTTTTTTTTTTCATTTTTTTTTCTAAGTGTCTGATCGAGAGAAGGAAAAAGAGGTGATTTTTGCCACTCTCGATTTTGTACTTAGAAAAAATCCAAATTTTTTATTTTTTTTTTATGTTTTTTTTCTAAGTGTCTGATCGAGAGAAGGAAAAAGAGGTGATTTTTAGCCACTCTCGATTTTGTACTTAGAAAAAATCCAAATTTTTTTTTTTTTTTTTCCCGTTTTTTTTCTAAGTGTCTGATCGAGAGAAGGAAAAAGAGGTGATTTTTAACCTCTCTTGATTTTGTACTTAGAAAAAATCCAATTTTTTTTTTTTTTTTTTCATTTTTTTTTCTAAGTGTCTGATCGAGAGAAGGAAAAAGAGGTGATTTTTAGCCTCTCTCGATTTTGTACTTAGAAAAAATCCAAATTTTTATTTTTATTTTTTCATTTTTTTTTCTAAGTGTCTGATCGAGAGAAGGAAAAAGAGGTGATTTTTAGCCACTCTCGATTTTGTACTTAGAAAAAATCCAAATTTTATTTTTTTTTTTTTCCGTTTTTTTTCTAAGTGTCTGATCGAGAGAAGGAAAAAGAGGTGATTTTTAGCCACTCTCGATTTTGTACTTAGAAAAAATCCAAATTTTTTTTTTTTTTTTTCCATTTTTTTTCTAAGTGTCTGATCGAGAGAAGGAAAAAGAGGTGATTTTTAGCCACTCTCGATTTTGTACTAAAAAAAATCCAAATTTTTTTTTTTTTTTTCTTTTTTTTTTCTAAGTGTCTGATCGAGAGAAGGAAAAAGAGGTGATTTTTAGCCACTCTCGATTTTGTACTTAGAAAAAATCCAAATTTTTATTTTTTTTTTTCAGTTTTTTTTCTAAGTGTCTGATCGAGAGAAGGAAAAAGAGGTGATTTTTAGCCTCTCTTGATTTTGTACTTAGAAAAAATCCAATTTTTTTTTTTTTTTTTAATTTTTTTTTCTAAGTGTCTGATCGAGAGAAGGAAAAAGAGGTGATTCTTAGCCACTCTCGATTTTGTACTTAGAAAAAATCCAAATTTTTTTTTTTTTTTTTCCGTTTTTTTTCTAAGTGTCTGATCGAGAGAAGGAAAAAGAGGTGATTTTTAGCCTCTCTTGATTTTGTACTTAGAAAAAATCCAATTTTTTTTTTTTTTTTTTCATTTTTTTTTCTAAGTGTCTGATCGAGAGAAGGAAAAAGAGGTGATTTTTAGCCACTCTCGATTTTGTACTTAGAAAAAATCCAAATTTATTTTATTTTTTTTTCCGTTTTTTTTCTAAGTGTCTGATCGAGAGAAGGAAAAAGAGGTGATTTTTAGCCACTCTCGATTTTGTACTTAGAAAAAATCCAAATTTTTTTTTTTTTTTTTTCCGTTTTTTTTCTAAGTGTCTGATCGAGAGTAGGAAAAAGAGGTGATTTTTAGCCACTCTCGATTTTGTACTTAGAAAAAATCCAAATTTTTTTTTTTTTTTTTTCATTTTTTTTTCTAAGTGTCTGATCGAGAGAAGGAAAAAGAGGTGATTTTTAGCCACTTTCGATTTTGTACTTAGAAAAAATCCAAATTTTTTTTTTTTTGTTTCCGTTTTTTTTCTAAGTGTCTGATCGAGAGAAGGAAAAAGAGGTGATTTTTAGCCACTCTCGATTTTGTACTTAGAAAAAATCCAAATTTTTTTTTTTTTTTTTTCCGTTTTTTTTCTAAGTGTCTGATCGAGAGAAGGAAAAAGAGGTGATTTTTAGCCCGATTTTGTACTTAGAAAAAATCCAAATTTTTTTTTTTTTTTTTTCCGTTTTTTTTCTAAGTGTCTGATCGAGAGAAGGAAAAAGAGGTGATTTTTAGCCACTCTCGATTTTGTACTTAGAAAAAATCCAAATTTTTTTTTTTTTTTTTCCGTTTTTTTTCTAAGTGTCTGATCGAGAGAAGGAAAAAGAGGTGATTTTTAGCCACTCTCGATTTTGTACTTAGAAAAAATCCAAATTTTTTTTTTTTTTTTTTTCATTTTTTTTTCTAAGTGTCTGATCGAGAGAAGGAAAAAGAGGTGATTTTTAGCCACTCTCGATTTTGTACTTAGAAAAAATCCAAATTTTTTTTTTTTTTTTTCTGTTTTTTTTCTAAGTGTCTGATCGAGAGAAGGAAAAAGAGGTGATTTTTAGCCTCTCTTGATTTTGTACTTAGAAAAAATCCAATTTTTTTTTTTTTTTTTCATTTTTTTTTCTAAGTGTCTGATCGAGAGAAGGAAAAAGAGGTGATTTTTAGCCACTCTCGATTTTGTACTTAGAAAAAATCCCAATTTTTTTTTTTTTTTTTCCGTTTTTTTTCTAAGTGTCTGATCGAAAGAAGGAAAAAGAGGTGATTTTTAACCTCTCTTGATTTTGTACTTAGAAAAAATCCAATTTTTTTTTTTTTTTTTTCATTTTTTTTTCTAAGTGTCTGATCGAGAGAAGGAAAAAGAGGTGATTTTTAGCCACTCTCGATTTTGTACTTAGAAAAAATCCAAATTTTTTTTTTTTTTTTTTCCGTTTTTTTTCTAAGTGTCTGATCGAGAGAAGGAAAAAGTGGTGATTTTTAGCCACTCTCGATTTTGTACTTAGAAAAAATCCAAATTTTTTTTTTTTTTTTTTCCGTTTTTTTTCTAAGTGTCTGATCGAGAGAAGGAAAAAGAGGTGATTTTTAGCCACTCTCGATTTTGTACTTAGAAAAAATCCAAATTTTTTTTTTTTTTTTTTTCATTTTTTTTTCTAAGTGTCTGATCGAGAGAAGGAAAAAGAGGTGATTTTTAGCCACTCTCGATTTTGTACTTAGAAAAAATCCAAATTTTATTTTTTATTTTTTCAGTTTTTTTTCTAAGTGTCTGATCGAGAGAAGGAAAAAGAGGTGATTTTTAGCCACTCTCCATTTTGTACTTAGAAAAAATCCAAATTTTTTTTTTTTTTTTTTCATTTTTTTTTCTAAGTGTCTGATCGAGAGAAGGAAAAAGAGGTGATTTTTAGCCACTCTCGATTTTGTACTTAGAAAAAATCCAAATTTTATTTTTTTTTTTTTCCGTTTTTTTTCTAAGTGTCTGATCGAGAGAAGGAAAAAGAGGTGATTTTTAGCCACTCTCGATTTTGTACTTAGAAAAAATCCAAATTTTTTTTTTTTTTTTTTCCGTTTTTTTTCTAAGTGTCTGATCGAGAGAAGGAAAAGAGGTGATTTTTAGCCACTCTCGATTTTGTACTAAAAAAAATCCAAATTTTTTTTTTTTTTTTTTCATTTTTTTTTCTAAGTGTCTGATCGAGAGAAGGAAAAAGAGGTGATTTTTAGCCACTCTCGATTTTGTACTTAGAAAAAATCCAAATTTTTTTTTTTTTTTTTCTGTTTTTTTTCTAAGTGTCTGATCGAGAGAAGGAAAAAGAGGTGATTTTTAGCCACTCTCGATTTTGTACTTAGAAAAAATCCAAATTTTTTTTTTTTTTTTTCATTTTTTTTTCTAAGTGTCTGATCGAGAGAAGGAAAAAGAGGTGATTTTTAGCCACTCTCGATTTTGTACTTAGAAAAAATCCAAATTTTTTTTTTTTTTTTTCATTTTTTTTTCTAAGTGTCTGATCGAGAGAAGGAAAAAGAGGTGATTTTTAGCCACTCTCGATTTTGTACTTAGAAAAAATCCAATTTTTTTTTTTTTTTTTTCATTTTTTTTTCTAAGTGTCTGATCGAGAGAAGGAAAAAGAGGTGATTTTTAGCCACTCTCGATTTTGTACTTAGAAAAAATCCAAATTTTTTTTTTTTTTTTTCCGTTTTTTTTTCTAAGTGTCTGATCGAGAGAAGGAAAAAGAGGTGATTTTTAGCCACTCTCGATTTTGTACTTAGAAAAAAATCCAAATTTTTTTTTTTTTTTTTCCGTTTTTTTTCTAAGTGTCTGATCGAGAGTAGGAAAAAGAGGTGATTTTTAGCCACTCTCGATTTTGTACTTAGAAAAAATCCAAATTTTTTTTTTTTTTTTTTTCATTTTTTTTTCTAAGTGTCTGATCGAGAGAAGGAAAAAGAGGTGATTTTTAGCCACTTTCGATTTTGTACTTAGAAAAAATCCAATTTTTTTTTTTTTTTTTTTCCGTTTTTTTTCTAAGTGTCTGATCGAGAGAAGGAAAAAGAGGTGATTTTTAGCCACTCTCGATTTTGTACTTAGAAAAAATCCAATTTTTTTTTTTTTTTTTTCCGTTTTTTTTCTAAGTGTCTGATCGAGAGAAGGAAAAAGAGGTGATTTTTAGCCCGATTTTGTACTTAGAAAAAATCCAAATTTTTTTTTTTTTTTTTTCCGTTTTTTTTCTAAGTGTCTGATCGAGAGAAGGAAAAAGAGGTGATTTTTAGCCACTCTCGATTTTGTACTTAGAAAAAATCCTAATTTTTTTTTTTTTTTTCCGTTTTTTTTCTAAGTGTCTGATCGAGAGAAGGAAAAAGAGGTGATTTTTAGCCACTCTCGATTTTGTACTTAGAAAAAATCCAAATTTTTTTTTTTTTTTTTTCATTTTTTTTTCTAAGTGTCTGATCGAGAGAAGGAAAAAGAGGTGATTTTTAGCCACTCTCGATTTTGTAGTTAGAAAAAATCCAAATTTTTTTTTTTTTTTCTGTTTTTTTTCTAAGTGTCTGATCGAGAGAAGGAAAAAGAGGTGATTTTTAGCCTCTCTTGATTTTGTACTTAGAAAAAATCCAATTTTTTTTTTTTTTTTCATTTTTTTTTCTAAGTGTCTGATCGAGAGAAGGAAAAAGAGGTGATTTTTAGCCACTCTCGATTTTGTACTTAGAAAAAATCCAAATTTTTTTTTTTTTTTTTCCGTTTTTTTTCTAAGTGTCTGATCGAGAGAAGGAAAAAGAGGTGATTTTTAACCTCTCTTGATTTTGTACTTAGAAAAAATCCAATTTTTTTTTTTTTTTTTTCATTTTTTTTTCTAAGTGTCTGATCGAGAGAAGGAAAAAGAGGTGATTTTTAGCCACTCTCGATTTTGTACTTAGAAAAAATCCAAATTTTTTTTTTTTTTTTTTCCGTTTTTTTTCTAAGTGTCTGATCGAGAGAAGGAAAAAGAGGTGATTTTTAGCCACTCTCGATTTTGTACTTAGAAAAAATCCAAATTTTTTTTTTTTTTTTTTCATTTTTTTTTCTAAGTGTCTGATCGAGAGAAGGAAAAAGAGGTGATTTTTAGCCACTCTCGATTTTGTACTTAGAAAAAATCCAAATTTTTTTTTTTTTTTTTTCATTTTTTTTTCTAAGTGTCTGATCGAGAGAAGGAAAAAGAGGTGATTTTTAGCCCGATTTTGTACTTAGAAAAAATCCAAATTTTTTTTTTTTTTTTTTCCGTTTTTTTTCTAAGTGTCTGATCGAGAGAAGGAAAAAGAGGTGATTTTTAGCCACTCTCGATTTTGTACTTAGAAAAAATCCTAATTTTTTTTTTTTTTTTCCGTTTTTTTTCTAAGTGTCTGATCGAGAGAAGGAAAAAGAGGTGATTTTTAGCCACTCTCGATTTTGTACTTAGAAAAAATCCAAATTTTTTTTTTTTTTTTTTCATTTTTTTTTCTAAGTGTCTGATCGAGAGAAGGAAAAAGAGGTGATTTTTAGCCACTCTCGATTTTGTAGTTAGAAAAAATCCAAATTTTTTTTTTTTTTTCTGTTTTTTTTCTAAGTGTCTGATCGAGAGAAGGAAAAAGAGGTGATTTTTAGCCTCTCTTGATTTTGTACTTAGAAAAAATCCAATTTTTTTTTTTTTTTTCATTTTTTTTTCTAAGTGTCTGATCGAGAGAAGGAAAAAGAGGTGATTTTTAGCCACTCTCGATTTTGTACTTAGAAAAAATCCAAATTTTTTTTTTTTTTTTTCCGTTTTTTTTCTAAGTGTCTGATCGAGAGAAGGAAAAAGAGGTGATTTTTAACCTCTCTTGATTTTGTACTTAGAAAAAATCCAATTTTTTTTTTTTTTTTTTCATTTTTTTTTCTAAGTGTCTGATCGAGAGAAGGAAAAAGAGGTGATTTTTAGCCACTCTCGATTTTGTACTTAGAAAAAATCCAAATTTTTTTTTTTTTTTTTTCCGTTTTTTTTCTAAGTGTCTGATCGAGAGAAGGAAAAAGAGGTGATTTTTAGCCACTCTCGATTTTGTACTTAGAAAAAATCCAAATTTTTTTTTTTTTTTTTTCATTTTTTTTTCTAAGTGTCTGATCGAGAGAAGGAAAAAGAGGTGATTTTTAGCCACTCTCGATTTTGTAGTTAGAAAAAATCCAAATTTTTTTTTTTTTTTCTGTTTTTTTTCTAAGTGTCTGATCGAGAGAAGGAAAAAGAGGTGATTTTTAGCCTCTCTTGATTTTGTACTTAGAAAAAATCCAATTTTTTTTTTTTTTTTTTCATTTTTTTTTCTAAGTGTCTGATCGAGAGAAGGAAAAAGAGGTGATTTTTAGCCTCTCTCGATTTTGTACTTAGAAAAAATCCAAATTTTTATTTTTATTTTTTCATTTTTTTTTCTAAGTGTCTGATCGAGAGAAGGAAAAAGAGGTGATTTTTAGCCACTCTCGATTTTGTACTTAGAAAAAATCCAAATTTTATTTTTTTTTTTTTCCGTTTTTTTTCTAAGTGTCTGATCGAGAGAAGGAAAAAGAGGTGATTTTTAGCCACTCTCGATTTTGTACTTAGAAAAAATCCAAATTTTTTTTTTTTTTTTTCCATTTTTTTTCTAAGTGTCTGATCGAGAGAAGGAAAAAGAGGTGATTTTTAGCCACTCTCGATTTTGTACTAAAAAAAATCCAAATTTTTTTTTTTTTTTTCTTTTTTTTTTCTAAGTGTCTGATCGAGAGAAGGAAAAAGAGGTGATTTTTAGCCACTCTCGATTTTGTACTTAGAAAAAATCCAAATTTTTATTTTTTTTTTTCAGTTTTTTTTCTAAGTGTCTGATCGAGAGAAGGAAAAAGAGGTGATTTTTAGCCTCTCTTGATTTTGTACTTAGAAAAAATCCAATTTTTTTTTTTTTTTTTTAATTTTTTTTTCTAAGTGTCTGATCGAGAGAAGGAAAAAGAGGTGATTCTTAGCCACTCTCGATTTTGTACTTAGAAAAAATCCAAATTTTTTTTTTTTTTTTTCCGTTTTTTTTCTAAGTGTCTGATCGAGAGAAGGAAAAAGAGGTGATTTTTAGCCTCTCTTGATTTTGTACTTAGAAAAAATCCAATTTTTTTTTTTTTTTTTTCATTTTTTTTTCTAAGTGTCTGATCGAGAGAAGGAAAAAGAGGTGATTTTTAGCCACTCTCGATTTTGTACTTAGAAAAAATCCAAATTTATTTTATTTTTTTTTCCGTTTTTTTTCTAAGTGTCTGATCGAGAGAAGGAAAAAGAGGTGATTTTTAGCCACTCTCGATTTTGTACTTAGAAAAAATCCAAATTTTTTTTTTTTTTTTTTCCGTTTTTTTTCTAAGTGTCTGATCGAGAGTAGGAAAAAGAGGTGATTTTTAGCCACTCTCGATTTTGTACTTAGAAAAAATCCAAATTTTTTTTTTTTTTTTTTTCATTTTTTTTTCTAAGTGTCTGATCGAGAGAAGGAAAAAGAGGTGATTTTTAGCCACTTTCGATTTTGTACTTAGAAAAAATCCAAATTTTTTTTTTTTTGTTTCCGTTTTTTTTCTAAGTGTCTGTCGAGAGAAGGAAAAAGAGGTGATTTTTAGCCACTCTCGATTTTGTACTTAGAAAAAATCCAAATTTTTTTTTTTTTTTTTTCCGTTTTTTTTCTAAGTGTCTGATCGAGAGAAGGAAAAAGAGGTGATTTTTAGCCCGATTTTGTACTTAGAAAAAATCCAAATTTTTTTTTTTTTTTTTCCGTTTTTTTTCTAAGTGTCTGATCGAGAGAAGGAAAAAGAGGTGATTTTTAGCCACTCTCGATTTTGTACTTAGAAAAAATCCAAATTTTTTTTTTTTTTTTTCCGTTTTTTTTCTAAGTGTCTGATCGAGAGAAGGAAAAAGAGGTGATTTTTAGCCACTCTCGATTTTGTACTTAGAAAAAATCCAAATTTTTTTTTTTTTTTTTTTCTTTTTTTTTTCTAAGTGTCTGATCGAGAGAAGGAAAAAGAGGTGATTTTTAGCCACTCTCGATTTTGTACTTAGAAAAAATCCAAATTTTTTTTTTTTTTTTTCTGTTTTTTTTCTAAGTGTCTGATCGAGAGAAGGAAAAAGAGGTGATTTTTAGCCTCTCTTGATTTTGTACTTAGAAAAAATCCAATTTTTTTTTTTTTTTTTTCATTTTTTTTTCTAAGTGTCTGATCGAGAGAAGGAAAAAGAGGTGATTTTTAGCCACTCTCGATTTTGTACTTAGAAAAAATCCCAATTTTTTTTTTTTTTTTTCCGTTTTTTTTCTAAGTGTCTGATCGAGAGAAGGAAAAAGAGGTGATTTTTAACCTCTCTTGATTTTGTACTTAGAAAAAATCCAATTTTTTTTTTTTTTTTTTCATTTTTTTTTCTAAGTGTCTGATCGAGAGAAGGAAAAAGAGGTGATTTTTAGCCACTCTCGATTTTGTACTTAGAAAAAATCCAAATTTTTTTTTTTTTTTTTTCCGTTTTTTTTCTAAGTGTCTGATCGAGAGAAGGAAAAAGTGGTGATTTTTAGCCACTCTCGATTTTGTACTTAGAAAAAATCCAAATTTTTTTTTTTTTTTTTTCCGTTTTTTTTCTAAGTGTCTGATCGAGAGAAGGAAAAAGAGGTGATTTTTAGCCACTCTCGATTTTGTACTTAGAAAAAATCCAAATTTTTTTTTTTTTTTTTTTCATTTTTTTTTCTAAGTGTCTGATCGAGAGAAGGAAAAAGAGGTGATTTTTAGCCACTCTCGATTTTGTACTTAGAAAAAATCCAAATTTTATTTTTTATTTTTTCAGTTTTTTTTCTAAGTGTCTGATCGAGAGAAGGAAAAAGAGGTGATTTTTAGCCACTCTCCATTTTGTACTTAGAAAAAATCCAAATTTTTTTTTTTTTTTTTTCATTTTTTTTTCTAAGTGTCTGATCGAGAGAAGGAAAAAGAGGTGATTTTTAGCCACTCTCGATTTTGTACTTAGAAAAAATCCAAATTTTATTTTTTTTTTTTTCCGTTTTTTTTCTAAGTGTCTGATCGAGAGAAGGAAAAAGAGGTGATTTTTAGCCACTCTCGATTTTGTACTTAGAAAAAATCCAAATTTTTTTTTTTTTTTTTTCCGTTTTTTTTCTAAGTGTCTGATCGAGAGAAGGAAAAGAGGTGATTTTTAGCCACTCTCGATTTTGTACTAAAAAAAATCCAAATTTTTTTTTTTTTTTTTTCATTTTTTTTTCTAAGTGTCTGATCGAGAGAAGGAAAAAGAGGTGATTTTTAGCCACTCTCGATTTTGTACTTAGAAAAAATCCAATTTTTTTTTTTTTTTTTTCTGTTTTTTTTCTAAGTGTCTGATCGAGAGAAGGAAAAAGAGGTGATTTTTAGCCACTCTCGATTTTGTACTTAGAAAAAATCCAAATTTTTTTTTTTTTTTTTCATTTTTTTTTCTAAGTGTCTGATCGAGAGAAGGAAAAAGAGGTGATTTTTAGCCACTCTCGATTTTGTACTTAGAAAAAATCCAAATTTTTTTTTTTTTTTTTCATTTTTTTTTCTAAGTGTCTGATCGAGAGAAGGAAAAAGAGGTGATTTTTAGCCACTCTCGATTTTGTACTTAGAAAAAATCCAATTTTTTTTTTTTTTTTTTCATTTTTTTTTCTAAGTGTCTGATCGAGAGAAGGAAAAAGAGGTGATTTTTAGCCACTCTCGATTTTGTACTTAGAAAAAATCCAAATTTTTTTTTTTTTTTTTCCGTTTTTTTTCTAAGTGTCTGATCGAGAGAAGGAAAAAGAGGTGATTTTTAGCCACTCTCGATTTTGTACTTAGAAAAAAATCCAAATTTTTTTTTTTTTTTTTCCGTTTTTTTTCTAAGTGTCTGATCGAGAGTAGGAAAAAGAGGTGATTTTTAGCCACTCTCGATTTTGTACTTAGAAAAAATCCAAATTTTTTTTTTTTTTTTTTTCATTTTTTTTTCTAAGTGTCTGATCGAGAGAAGGAAAAAGAGGTGATTTTTAGCCACTTTCGATTTTGTACTTAGAAAAAATCCAATTTTTTTTTTTTTTTTTTTCCGTTTTTTTTCTAAGTGTCTGATCGAGAGAAGGAAAAAGAGGTGATTTTTAGCCACTCTCGATTTTGTACTTAGAAAAAATCCAATTTTTTTTTTTTTTTTTTCCGTTTTTTTTCTAAGTGTCTGATCGAGAGAAGGAAAAAGAGGTGATTTTTAGCCCGATTTTGTACTTAGAAAAAATCCAAATTTTTTTTTTTTTTTTTTCCGTTTTTTTTCTAAGTGTCTGATCGAGAGAAGGAAAAAGAGGTGATTTTTAGCCACTCTCGATTTTGTACTTAGAAAAAATCCTAATTTTTTTTTTTTTTTTCCGTTTTTTTTCTAAGTGTCTGATCGAGAGAAGGAAAAAGAGGTGATTTTTAGCCACTCTCGATTTTGTACTTAGAAAAAATCCAAATTTTTTTTTTTTTTTTTTCATTTTTTTTTCTAAGTGTCTGATCGAGAGAAGGAAAAAGAGGTGATTTTTAGCCACTCTCGATTTTGTAGTTAGAAAAAATCCAAATTTTTTTTTTTTTTTCTGTTTTTTTTCTAAGTGTCTGATCGAGAGAAGGAAAAAGAGGTGATTTTTAGCCTCTCTTGATTTTGTACTTAGAAAAAATCCAATTTTTTTTTTTTTTTTCATTTTTTTTTCTAAGTGTCTGATCGAGAGAAGGAAAAAGAGGTGATTTTTAGCCACTCTCGATTTTGTACTTAGAAAAAATCCAAATTTTTTTTTTTTTTTTTCCGTTTTTTTTCTAAGTGTCTGATCGAGAGAAGGAAAAAGAGGTGATTTTTAACCTCTCTTGATTTTGTACTTAGAAAAAATCCAATTTTTTTTTTTTTTTTTTCATTTTTTTTTCTAAGTGTCTGATCGAGAGAAGGAAAAAGAGGTGATTTTTAGCCACTCTCGATTTTGTACTTAGAAAAAATCCAAATTTTTTTTTTTTTTTTTTCCGTTTTTTTTCTAAGTGTCTGATCGAGAGAAGGAAAAAGTGGTGATTTTTAGCCACTCTCGATTTTGTACTTAGAAAAAATCCAAATTTTTTTTTTTTTTTTTTCCGTTTTTTTTCTAAGTGTCTGATCGAGAGAAGGAAAAAGAGGTGATTTTTAGCCACTCTCGATTTTGTACTTAGAAAAAATCCAAATTTTTTTTTTTTTTTTTTTCATTTTTTTTTCTAAGTGTCTGATTGAGAGAAGGAAAAAGAGGTGATTTTTAGCCACTCTCGATTTTGTACTTAGAAAAAATCCAAATTTTTTTTTTTTTTTTCTGTTTTTTTTCTAAGTGTCTGATCGAGAGAAGGAAAAAGAGGTGATTTTTAGCCACTCTCGATTTTGTACTTAGAAAAAATCCAAATTTTTTTTTTTTTTTTTTCAGTTTTTTTTCTAAGTGTCTGATCGAGAGAAGGAAAAAGAGGTGATTTTTAGCCACTCTCCATTTTGTACTTAGAAAAAATCCAAATTTTTTTTTTTTTTTCTGTTTTTTTTCTAAGTGTCTGATCGAGAGAAGGAAAAAGAGGTGATTTTTAGCCTCTCTTGATTTTGTACTTAGAAAAAATCCAATTTTTTTTTTTTTTTTTTCATTTTTTTTTCTAAGTGTCTGATCGAGAGAAGGAAAAAGAGGTGATTTTTAGCCACTCTCGATTTTGTACTTAGAAAAAATCCAAATTTTATTTATTTTTTTTCCCGTTTTTTTTCTAAGTGTCTGATCGAGAGAAGGAAAAAGAGGTGATTTTTAACCTCTCTTGATTTTGTACTTAGAAAAAATCCAATTTTTTTTTTTTTTTTTCATTTTTTTTTCTAAGTGTCTGATTGAGAGAAGGAAAAAGAGGTGATTTTTAGCCACTCTCGATTTTGTACTTAGAAAAAATCCAAATTTTTTTTTTTTTTTTTTCCGTTTTTTTTCTAACTGTCTGATCGAGAGAAGGAAAAAGAGGTGATTTTTAGCCACTCTCGATTTTGTACTTAGAAAAAATCCAAATTTTTTTTTTTTTTTTTTCCGTTTTTTTTCTAAGTGTCTGATCGAGAGAAGGAAAAAGAGGTGATTTTTAGCCACTCTCGATTTTGTACTTAGAAAAAATCCAAATTTTTTTTTTTTTTTTTTTCATTTTTTTTTCTAAGTGTCTGATCGAGAGAAGGAAAAAGAGGTGATTTTTAGCCACTCTCGATTTTGTACTTAGAAAAAATCCAAATTTTTTTTTTTTTTTTTCTGTTTTTTTTCTAAGTGTCTGATCGAGAGAAGGAAAAAGAGGTGATTTTTAGCCTCTCTTGATTTTGTACTTAGAAAAAATCCAATTTTTTTTTTTTTTTTTAATTTTTTTTTCTAAGTGTCTGATCGAGAGAAGGAAAAAGAGGTGATTTTTAGCCACTCTCGATTTTGTACTTAGAAAAAATCCAAATTTTTTTTTTTTTTTTCCCGTTTTTTTTCTAAGTGTCTGATCGAGAGAAGGAAAAAGAGGTGATTTTTAACCTCTCTTGATTTTGTACTTAGAAAAAATCCAATTTTTTTTTTTTTTTTTTCATTTTTTTTTCTAAGTGTCTGATCGAGAGAAGGAAAAAGAGGTGATTTTTAGCCACTCTCGATTTTGTACTTAGAAAAAATCCAAATTTTTTTTTTTTTTTTTTCAGTTTTTTTTCTAAGTGTCTGATCGAGAGAAGGAAAAATAGGTGATTTTTAGCCACTCTCCATTTTGTACTTAGAAAAAATCCAATTTTTTTTTTTTTTTTTCTGTTTTTTTTCTAAGTGTCTGATCGAGAGAAGGAAAAAGAGGTGATTTTTAGCCTCTCTTGATTTTGTACTTAGAAAAAATCCAATTTTTTTTTTTTTTTTTTCATTTTTTTTTCTAAGTGTCTGATCGAGAGAAGGAAAAAGAGGTGATTTTTAGCCACTCTCGATTTTGTACTTAGAAAAAATCCAAATTTTATTTATTTTTTTTCCCGTTTTTTTTCTAAGTGTCTGATCGAGAGAAGGAAAAAGAGGTGATTTTTAACCTCTCTTGATTTTGTACTTAGAAAAAATCCAATTTTTTTTTTTTTTTTTTCATTTTTTTTTCTAAGTGTCTGATCGAGAGAAGGAAAAAGAGGTGATTTTTAGCCACTCTCGATTTTGTACTTAGAAAAAATCCAAATTTTTTTTTTTTTTTTTTCCGTTTTTTTTCTAAGTGTCTGATCGAGAGAAGGAAAAAGTGGTGATTTTTAGCCACTCTCGATTTTGTACTTAGAAAAAATCCAAATTTTTTTTTTTTTTTTTTCCGTTTTTTTTCTAAGTGTCTGATCGAGAGAAGGAAAAAGAGGTGATTTTTAGCCACTCTCGATTTTGTACTTAGAAAAAATCCAAATTTTTTTTTTTTTTTTTTCATTTTTTTTTCTAAGTGTCTGATTGAGAGAAGGAAAAAGAGGTGATTTTTAGCCACTCTCGATTTTGTACTTAGAAAAAATCCAAATTTTTTTTTTTTTTTCTGTTTTTTTTCTAAGTGTCTGATCGAGAGAAGGAAAAAGAGGTGATTTTTAGCCACTCTCGATTTTGTACTTAGAAAAAATCCAAATTTTTTTTTTTTTTTTTTCAGTTTTTTTTCTAAGTGTCTGATCGAGAGAAGGAAAAAGAGGTGATTTTTAGCCACTCTCCATTTTGTACTTAGAAAAAATCCAAATTTTTTTTTTTTTTTCTGTTTTTTTTCTAAGTGTCTGATCGAGAGAAGGAAAAAGAGGTGATTTTTAGCCTCTCTTGATTTTGTACTTAGAAAAAATCCAATTTTTTTTTTTTTTTTTTCATTTTTTTTTCTAAGTGTCTGATCGAGAGAAGGAAAAAGAGGTGATTTTTAGCCACTCTCGATTTTGTACTTAGAAAAAATCCAAATTTTATTTATTTTTTTTCCCGTTTTTTTTCTAAGTGTCTGATCGAGAGAAGGAAAAAGAGGTGATTTTTAACCTCTCTTGATTTTGTACTTAGAAAAAATCCAATTTTTTTTTTTTTTTTTCATTTTTTTTTCTAAGTGTCTGATTGAGAGAAGGAAAAAGAGGTGATTTTTAGCCACTCTCGATTTTGTACTTAGAAAAAATCCAAATTTTTTTTTTTTTTTTTTCCGTTTTTTTTCTAACTGTCTGATCGAGAGAAGGAAAAAGAGGTGATTTTTAGCCACTCTCGATTTTGTACTTAGAAAAAATCCAAATTTTTTTTTTTTTTTTTTCCGTTTTTTTTCTAAGTGTCTGATCGAGAGAAGGAAAAAGAGGTGATTTTTAGCCACTCTCGATTTTGTACTTAGAAAAAATCCAAATTTTTTTTTTTTTTTTTTTCATTTTTTTTTCTAAGTGTCTGATCGAGAGAAGGAAAAAGAGGTGATTTTTAGCCACTCTCGATTTTGTACTTAGAAAAAATCCAAATTTTTTTTTTTTTTTTTCTGTTTTTTTTCTAAGTGTCTGATCGAGAGAAGGAAAAAGAGGTGATTTTTAGCCTCTCTTGATTTTGTACTTAGAAAAAATCCAATTTTTTTTTTTTTTTTTTAATTTTTTTTTCTAAGTGTCTGATCGAGAGAAGGAAAAAGAGGTGATTTTTAGCCACTCTCGATTTTGTACTTAGAAAAAATCCAAATTTTTTTTTTTTTTTTCCCGTTTTTTTTCTAAGTGTCTGATCGAGAGAAGGAAAAAGAGGTGATTTTTAACCTCTCTTGATTTTGTACTTAGAAAAAATCCAATTTTTTTTTTTTTTTTTTCATTTTTTTTTCTAAGTGTCTGATCGAGAGAAGGAAAAAGAGGTGATTTTTAGCCACTCTCGATTTTGTACTTAGAAAAAATCCAAATTTTTTTTTTTTTTTTTTCAGTTTTTTTTCTAAGTGTCTGATCGAGAGAAGGAAAAATAGGTGATTTTTAGCCACTCTCCATTTTGTACTTAGAAAAAATCCAATTTTTTTTTTTTTTTTTCTGTTTTTTTTCTAAGTGTCTGATCGAGAGAAGGAAAAAGAGGTGATTTTTAGCCTCTCTTGATTTTGTACTTAGAAAAAATCCAATTTTTTTTTTTTTTTTTTCATTTTTTTTTCTAAGTGTCTGATCGAGAGAAGGAAAAAGAGGTGATTTTTAGCCACTCTCGATTTTGTACTTAGAAAAAATCCAAATTTTATTTATTTTTTTTCCCGTTTTTTTTCTAAGTGTCTGATCGAGAGAAGGAAAAAGAGGTGATTTTTAACCTCTCTTGATTTTGTACTTAGAAAAAATCCAATTTTTTTTTTTTTTTTTTCATTTTTTTTTCTAAGTGTCTGATTGAGAGAAGGAAAAAGAGGTGATTTTTAGCCACTCTCGATTTTGTACTTAGAAAAAATCCAAATTTTTTTTTTTTTTTTTCCGTTTTTTTTCTAAGTGTCTGATCGAGAGAAGGAAAAAGAGGTGATTTTTAGCCACTCTCTATTTTGTACTTAGAAAAAATCCAAATTTTTTTTTTTTTTTTTTCCGTTTTTTTTCTAAGTGTCTGATCGAGAGAAGGAAAAAGAGGTGATTTTTAGCCACTCTCGATTTTGTACTTAGAAAAAATCCAAATTTTTTTTTTTTTTTTTCCGTTTTTTTTCTAAGTGTCTGATCGAGAGAAGGAAAAAGAGGTGATTTTTAGCCACTCTCGATTTTGTACTTAGAAAAAATCCAAATTTTTTTTTTTTTTTTTTTCATTTTTTTTTCTAAGTGTCTGATCGAGAGAAGGAAAAAGAGGTGATTTTTAGCCACTCTCGATTTTGTACTTAGAAAAAATCCAAATTTTTTTTTTTTTTTTTCTGTTTTTTTTCTAAGTGTCTGATCGAGAGAAGGAAAAAGAGGTGATTTTTAGCCTCTCTTGATTTTGTACTTAGAAAAAATCCAATTTTTTTTTTTTTTTTTTCATTTTTTTTTCTAAGTGTCTGATCGAGAGAAGGAAAAAGAGGTGATTTTTAGCCACTCTCGATTTTGTACTTAGAAAAAATCCAAATTTTTTTTTTTTTTTTTCCGTTTTTTTTCTAAGTGTCTGATCGAGAGAAGGAAAAAGAGGTGATTTTTAACCTCTCTTGATTTTGTACTTAGAAAAAATCCAATTTTTTTTTTTTTTTTTTCATTTTTTTTTCTAAGTGTCTGATCGAGAGAAGGAAAAAGAGGTGATTTTTAGCCACTCTCGATTTTGTACTTAGAAAAAATCCAAATTTTTTTTTTTTTTTTTTCCGTTTTTTTTCTAAGTGTCTGATCGAGAGAAGGAAAAAGTGGTGATTTTTAGCCACTCTCGATTTTGTACTTAGAAAAAATCCAAATTTTTTTTTTTTTTTTTTCCGTTTTTTTTCTAAGTGTCTGATCGAGAGAAGGAAAAAGAGGTGATTTTTAGCCACTCTCGATTTTGTACTTAGAAAAAATCCAATTTTTTTTTTTTTTTTTTTCCGTTTTTTTTCTAAGTGTCTGATCGAGAGAAGGAAAAAGAGGTGATTTTTAGCCACTCTCGATTTTGTACTAAAAAAAATCCAAATTTTTTTTTTTTTTTTTTCATTTTTTTTTCTAAGTGTCTGATCGAGAGAAGGAAAAAGAGGTGATTTTTAGCCACTCTCGATTTTGTACTTAGAAAAAATCCAAATTTTTTTTTTTTTTTTTCTGTTTTTTTTCTAAGTGTCTGATCGAGAGAAGGAAAAAGAGGTGATTTTTAGCCACTCTCGATTTTGTACTTAGAAAAAATCCAAATTTTTTTTTTTTTTTTTTTCCGTTTTTTTTCTAAGTGTCTGATCGAGAGAAGGAAAAAGAGGTGATTTTTAGCCACTCTCGATTTTGTACTTAGAAAAAATCCAAATTTTTTTTTTTTTTTTTTCATTTTTTTTTCTAAGTGTCTGATCGAGAGAAGGAAAAAGAGGTGATTTTTAGCCACTCTCGATTTTGTAGTTAGAAAAAATCCAAATTTTTTTTTTTTTTTTCTGTTTTTTTTCTAAGTGTCTGATCGAGAGAAGGAAAAAGAGGTGATTTTTAGCCTCTCTTGATTTTGTACTTAGAAAAAATCCGATTTTTTTTTTTTTTTTTTCATTTTTTTTTCTAAGTGTCTGATCGAGAGAAGGAAAAAGAGGTGATTTTTAGCCACTCTCGATTTTGTACTTAGAAAAAATCCAAATTTTTTTTTTTTTTTTTCCGTTTTTTTTCTAAGTGTCTGATCGAGAGAAGGAAAAAGAGGTGATTTTTAACCTCTCTTGATTTTGTACTTAGAAAAAATCCAATTTTTTTTTTTTTTTTTCATTTTTTTTTCTAAGTGTCTGATCGAGAGAAGGAAAAAGAGGTGATTTTTAGCCACTCTCGATTTTGTACTTAGAAAAAATCCAAATTTTTTTTTTTTTTTTTTCCGTTTTTTTTCTAAGTGTCTGATCGAGAGAAGGAAAAAGTGGTGATTTTTAGCCACTCTCGATTTTGTACTTAGAAAAAATCCAAATTTTTTTTTTTTTTTTTTCCGTTTTTTTTCTAAGTGTCTGATCGAGAGAAGGAAAAAGAGGTGATTTTTAGCCACTCTCGATTTTGTACTTAGAAAAAATCCAAATTTTTTTTTTTTTTTTTCATTTTTTTTTCTAAGTGTCTGATCGAGAGAAGGAAAAAGAGGTGATTTTTAGCCACTCTCGATTTTGTACTTAGAAAAAATCCAAATTTTTTTTTTTTTTTCTGTTTTTTTTCTAAGTGTCTGATCGAGAGAAGGAAAAAGAGGTGATTTTTAGCCACTCTCGATTTTGTACTTAGAAAAAATCCAAATTTTTTTTTTTTTTTTTTCAGTTTTTTTTCTAAGTGTCTGATCGAGAGAAGGAAAAAGAGGTGATTTTTAGCCACTCTCCATTTTGTACTTAGAAAAAATCCAAATTTTTTTTTTTTTTTCTGTTTTTTTTCTAAGTGTCTGATCGAGAGAAGGAAAAAGAGGTGATTTTTAGCCTCTCTTGATTTTGTACTTAGAAAAAATCCAATTTTTTTTTTTTTTTTTTCATTTTTTTTTCTAAGTGTCTGATCGAGAGAAGGAAAAAGAGGTGATTTTTAGCCACTCTCGATTTTGTACTTAGAAAAAATCCAAATTTTATTTATTTTTTTTTCCGTTTTTTTTCTAAGTGTCTGATCGAGAGAAGGAAAAAGAGGTGATTTTTAACCTCTCTTGATTTTGTACTTAGAAAAAATCCAATTTTTTTTTTTTTTTTTCATTTTTTTTTCTAAGTGTCTGATTGAGAGAAGGAAAAAGAGGTGATTTTTAGCCACTCTCGATTTTGTACTTAGAAAAAATCCAAATTTTTTTTTTTTTTTTTCCGTTTTTTTTCTAAGTGTCTGATCGAGAGAAGGAAAAAGAGGTGATTTTTAGCCACTCTCGATTTTGTACTTAGAAAAAATCCAAATTTTTTTTTTTTTTTTTTCCGTTTTTTTTCTAAGTGTCTGATCGAGAGAAGGAAAAAGAGGTGATTTTTAGCCACTCTCGATTTTGTACTTAGAAAAAATCCAAATTTTTTTTTTTTTTTTTTTCATTTTTTTTTCTAAGTGTCTGATCGAGAGAAGGAAAAAGAGGTGATTTTTAGCCACTCTCGATTTTGTACTTAGAAAAAATCCAAATTTTTTTTTTTTTTTTTCTGTTTTTTTTCTAAGTGTCTGATCGAGAGAAGGAAAAAGAGGTGATTTTTAGCCTCTCTTGATTTTGTACTTAGAAAAAATCCAATTTTTTTTTTTTTTTTTAATTTTTTTTTCTAAGTGTCTGATCGAGAGAAGGAAAAAGAGGTGATTTTTAGCCACTCTCGATTTTGTACTTAGAAAAAATCCAAATTTTTTTTTTTTTTTTCCCGTTTTTTTTCTAAGTGTCTGATCGAGAGAAGGAAAAAGAGGTGATTTTTAGCCACTCTCGATTTTGTACTTAGAAAAAATCCAAATTTTTTTTTTTTTTTTTCAGTTTTTTTTCTAAGTGTCTGATCGAGAGAAGGAAAAATAGGTGATTTTTAGCCACTCTCCATTTTGTACTTAGAAAAAATCCAATTTTTTTTTTTTTTTTCTGTTTTTTTTCTAAGTGTCTGATCGAGAGAAGGAAAAAGAGGTGATTTTTAGCCTCTCTTGATTTTGTACTTAGAAAAAATCCAATTTTTTTTTTTTTTTTTTCATTTTTTTTTCTAAGTGTCTGATCGAGAGAAGGAAAAAGAGGTGATTTTTAGCCACTCTCGATTTTGTACTTAGAAAAAATCCAAATTTTATTTATTTTTTTTCCCGTTTTTTTTCTAAGTGTCTGATCGAGAGAAGGAAAAAGAGGTGATTTTTAGCCACTCTCGATTTTGTACTTAGAAAAAATCCAAATTTTTTTTTTTTTTTTTTCCGTTTTTTTTTCTAAGTGTCTGATCGAGAGAAGGAAAAAGAGGTGATTTTTAGCCACTCTCGATTTTGTACTTAGAAAAAATCCAAATTTTTTTTTTTTTTTTTTCCGTTTTTTTCTAAGTGTCTGATCGAGAGAAGGAAAAAGAGGTGATTTTTAGCCACTCTCGATTTTGTACTTAGAAAAAATCCAAATTTTTTTTTTTTTTTTTCCGTTTTTTTTCTAAGTGTCTGATCGAGAGAAGGAAAAAGAGGTGATTTTTAGCCACTCTCGATTTTGTACTTAGAAAAAATCCAAATTTTTTTTTTTTTTTTTTCATTTTTTTTTCTAAGTGTCTGATCGAGAGAAGGAAAAAGAGGTGATTTTTAGCCACTCTCGATTTTGTACTTAGAAAAAATCCAAATTTTTTTTTTTTTTTTCTGTTTTTTTTCTAAGTGTCTGATCGAGAGAAGGAAAAAGAGGTGATTTTTAGCCTCTCTTGATTTTGTACTTAGAAAAAATCCAATTTTTTTTTTTTTTTTTTCATTTTTTTTTCTAAGTGTCTGATCGAGAGAAGGAAAAAGAGGTGATTTTTAGCCACTCTCGATTTTGTACTTAGAAAAAATCCAAATTTTTTTTTTTTTTTTTCCGTTTTTTTTCTAAGTGTCTGATCGAGAGAAGGAAAAAGAGGTGATTTTTAACCTCTCTTGATTTTGTACTTAGAAAAAATCCAATTTTTTTTTTTTTTTTTTCATTTTTTTTTCTAAGTGTCTGATCGAGAGAAGGAAAAAGAGGTGATTTTTAGCCACTCTCGATTTTGTACTTAGAAAAAATCCAAATTTTTTTTTTTTTTTTTTCCGTTTTTTTTCTAAGTGTCTGATCGAGAGAAGGAAAAAGTGGTGATTTTTAGCCACTCTCGATTTTGTACTTAGAAAAAATCCAAATTTTTTTTTTTTTTTTTTCCATTTTTTTTCTAAGTGTCTGATCGAGAGAAGGAAAAAGAGGTGATTTTTAGCCACTCTCGATTTTGTACTTAGAAAAAATCCAAATTTTTTTTTTTTTTTTTTTCATTTTTTTTTCTAAGTGTCTGATCGAGAGAAGGAAAAAGAGGTGATTTTTAGCCACTCTCGATTTTGTACTTAGAAAAAATCCAAATTTTATTTTTTATTTTTTCAGTTTTTTTTCTAAGTGTCTGATCGAGAGAAGGAAAAAGAGGTGATTTTTAGCCACTCTCCATTTTGTACTTAGAAAAAATCCAAATTTTTTTTTTTTTTTTTCATTTTTTTTTCTAAGTGTCTGATCGAGAGAAGGAAAAAGAGGTGATTTTTAGCCACTCTCGATTTTGTACTTAGAAAAAATCCAAATTTTATTTTTTTTTTTTTCCGTTTTTTTTCTAAGTGTCTGATCGAGAGAAGGAAAAAGAGGTGATTTTTAGCCACTCTCGATTTTGTACTTAGAAAAAATCCAAATTTTTTTTTTTTTTTTTTCCGTTTTTTTTCTAAGTGTCTGATCGAGAGAAGGAAAAAGAGGTGATTTTTAGCCACTCTCGATTTTGTACTAAAAAAAATCCAAATTTTTTTTTTTTTTTTTTCATTTTTTTTTCTAAGTGTCTGATCGAGAGAAGGAAAAAGAGGTGATTTTTAGCCACTCTCGATTTTGTACTTAGAAAAAATCCAAATTTTTTTTTTTTTTTTTCTGTTTTTTTTCTAAGTGTCTGATCGAGAGAAGGAAAAAGAGGTGATTTTTAGCCACTCTCGATTTTGTACTTAGAAAAAATCCAAATTTTTTTTTTTTTTTTTCATTTTTTTTCTAAGTGTCTGATCGAGAGAAGGAAAAAGAGGTGATTTTTAGCCACTCTCGATTTTGTACTTAGAAAAAATCCAAATTTTTTTTTTTTTTTTTCATTTTTTTTTCTAAGTGTCTGATCGAGAGAAGGAAAAAGAGGTGATTTTTAGCCACTCTCGATTTTGTACTTAGAAAAAATCCAATTTTTTTTTTTTTTTTTCATTTTTTTTTCTAAGTGTCTGATCGAGAGAAGGAAAAAGAGGTGATTTTTAGCCACTCTCGATTTTGTACTTAGAAAAAATCCAAATTTTTTTTTTTTTTTTTTCCGTTTTTTTTCTAAGTGTCTGATCGAGAGAAGGAAAAAGAGGTGATTTTTAGCCACTCTCGATTTTGTACTTAGAAAAAAATCCAAATTTTTTTTTTTTTTTTCCGTTTTTTTTCTAAGTGTCTGATCGAGAGTAGGAAAAAGAGGTGATTTTTAGCCACTCTCGATTTTGTACTTAGAAAAAATCCAAATTTTTTTTTTTTTTTTTTTCATTTTTTTTTCTAAGTGTCTGATCGAGAGAAGGAAAAAGAGGTGATTTTTAGCCACTTTCGATTTTGTACTTAGAAAAAATCCAAATTTTTTTTTTTTTTTTTCCGTTTTTTTTCTAAGTGTCTGATCGAGAGAAGGAAAAAGAGGTGATTTTTAGCCACTCTCGATTTTGTACTTAGAAAAAATCCAAATTTTTTTTTTTTTTTTTTCCGTTTTTTTTCTAAGTGTCTGATCGAGAGAAGGAAAAAGAGGTGATTTTTAGCCCGATTTTGTACTTAGAAAAAATCCAAATTTTTTTTTTTTTTTTTTCCGTTTTTTTTCTAAGTGTCTGATCGAGAGAAGGAAAAAGAGGTGATTTTTAGCCACTCTCGATTTTGTACTAAAAAAAATCCAAATTTTTTATTTTTTTTTTTCATTTTTTTTTCTAAGTGTCTGATCGAGAGAAGGAAAAAGAGGTGATTTTTAGCCACTCTCGATTTTGTACTTAGAAAAAATCCAAATTTTTTTTTTTTTTTTTCTGTTTTTTTTCTAAGTGTCTGATCGAGAGAAGGAAAAAGAGGTGATTTTTAGCCACTCTCGATTTTGTACTTAGAAAAAATCCAAATTTTTTTTTTTTTTTTTCATTTTTTTTTCTAAGTGTCTGATCGAGAGAAGGAAAAAGAGGTGATTTTTAGCCACTCTCGATTTTGTACTTAGAAAAAATCCAAATTTTTTTTTTTTTTTTCATTTTTTTTTCTAAGTGTCTGATCGAGAGAAGGAAAAAGAGGTGATTTTTAGCCACTCTCGATTTTGTACTTAGAAAAAATCCAATTTTTTTTTTTTTTTTTTCATTTTTTTTTCTAAGTGTCTGATCGAGAGAAGGAAAAAGAGGTGATTTTTAGCCACTCTCGATTTTGTACTTAGAAAAAATCCAAATTTTTTTTTTTTTTTTTTCCGTTTTTTTTCTAAGTGTCTGATCGAGAGAAGGAAAAAGAGGTGATTTTTAGCCACTCTCGATTTTGTACTTAGAAAAAAATCCAAATTTTTTTTTTTTTTTTTCCGTTTTTTTTCTAAGTGTCTGATCGAGAGTAGGAAAAAGAGGTGATTTTTAGCCACTCTCGATTTTGTACTTAGAAAAAATCCAAATTTTTTTTCTTTTTTTTTTCATTTTTTTTTCTAAGTGTCTGATCGAGAGAAGGAAAAAGAGGTGATTTTTAGCCACTTTCGATTTTGTACTTAGAAAAAATCCAAATTTTTTTTTTTTTTTTTTCCGTTTTTTTTCTAAGTGTCTGATCGAGAGAAGGAAAAAGAGGTGATTTTTAGCCACTCTCGATTTTGTACTTAGAAAAAATCCAAATTTTTTTTTTTTTTTTTTCCGTTTTTTTTCTAAGTGTCTGATCGAGAGAAGGAAAAAGAGGTGATTTTTAGCCCGATTTTGTACTTAGAAAAAATCCAAATTTTTTTTTTTTTTTTTTCCGTTTTTTTTCTAAGTGTCTGATCGAGAGAAGGAAAAAGAGGTGATTTTTAGCCACTCTCGATTTTGTACTTAGAAAAAATCCTAATTTTTTTTTTTTTTTTCCGTTTTTTTTCTAAGTGTCTGATCGAGAGAAGGAAAAAGAGGTGATTTTTAGCCACTCTCGATTTTGTACTAAAAAAAATCCAAATTTTTTTTTTTTTTTTTTCATTTTTTTTTCTAAGTGTCTGATCGAGAGAAGGAAAAAGAGGTGATTTTTAGCCACTCTCGATTTTGTACTTAGAAAAAATCCAAATTTTTTTTTTTTTTTTTCTGTTTTTTTTCTAAGTGTCTGATCGAGAGAAGGAAAAAGAGGTGATTTTTAGCCACTCTCGATTTTGTACTTAGAAAAAATCCAATTTTTTTTTTTTTTTTTTCATTTTTTTTTCTAAGTGTCTGATCGAGAGAAGGAAAAAGAGGTGATTTTTAGCCACTCTCGATTTTGTACTTAGAAAAAATCCAAATTTTTTTTTTTTTTTTTCATTTTTTTTTCTAAGTGTCTGATCGAGAGAAGGAAAAAGAGGTGATTTTTAGCCACTCTCGATTTTGTACTTAGAAAAAATCCAATTTTTTTTTTTTTTTTTCATTTTTTTTTCTAAGTGTCTGATCGAGAGAAGGAAAAAGAGGTGATTTTTAGCCACTCTCGATTTTGTACTTAGAAAAAATCCAAATTTTTTTTTTTTTTTTTTCCGTTTTTTTTCTAAGTGTCTGATCGAGAGAAGGAAAAAGAGGTGATTTTTAGCCACTCTCGATTTTGTACTTAGAAAAAAATCCAAATTTTTTTTTTTTTTTTTCCGTTTTTTTTCTAAGTGTCTGATCGAGAGTAGGAAAAAGAGGTGATTTTTAGCCACTCTCGATTTTGTACTTAGAAAAAATCCAAATTTTTTTTTTTTTTTTTTTCATTTTTTTTTCTAAGTGTCTGATCGAGAGAAGGAAAAAGAGGTGATTTTTAGCCACTTTCGATTTTGTACTTAGAAAAAATCCAAATTTTTTTTTTTTTTTTTTCCGTTTTTTTTCTAAGTGTCTGATCGAGAGAAGGAAAAAGAGGTGATTTTTAGCCACTCTCGATTTTGTACTTAGAAAAAATCCAAATTTTTTTTTTTTTTTTTTCCGTTTTTTTTCTAAGTGTCTGATCGAGAGAAGGAAAAAGAGGTGATTTTTAGCCCGATTTTGTACTTAGAAAAAATCCAAATTTTTTTTTTTTTTTTTTCCGTTTTTTTTCTAAGTGTCTGATCGAGAGAAGGAAAAAGAGGTGATTTTTAGCCACTCTCGATTTTGTACTTAGAAAAAATCCTAATTTTTTTTTTTTTTTTCCGTTTTTTTTCTAAGTGTCTGATCGAGAGAAGGAAAAAGAGGTGATTTTTAGCCACTCTCGATTTTGTACTTAGAAAAAATCCAAATTTTTTTTTTTTTTTTTTCATTTTTTTTTCTAAGTGTCTGATCGAGAGAAGGAAAAAGAGGTGATTTTTAGCCACTCTCGATTTTGTAGTTAGAAAAAATCCAAATTTTTTTTTTTTTTTTCTGTTTTTTTTCTAAGTGTCTGATCGAGAGAAGGAAAAAGAGGTGATTTTTAGCCTCTCTTGATTTTGTACTTAGAAAAAATCCGATTTTTTTTTTTTTTTTTTCATTTTTTTTTCTAAGTGTCTGATCGAGAGAAGGAAAAAGAGGTGATTTTTAGCCACTCTCGATTTTGTACTTAGAAAAAATCCAAATTTTTTTTTTTTTTTTTCCGTTTTTTTTCTAAGTGTCTGATCGAGAGAAGGAAAAAGAGGTGATTTTTAACCTCTCTTGATTTTGTACTTAGAAAAAATCCAATTTTTTTTTTTTTTTTTCATTTTTTTTTCTAAGTGTCTGATCGAGAGAAGGAAAAAGAGGTGATTTTTAGCCACTCTCGATTTTGTACTTAGAAAAAATCCAAATTTTTTTTTTTTTTTTTTCCGTTTTTTTTCTAAGTGTCTGATCGAGAGAAGGAAAAAGTGGTGATTTTTAGCCACTCTCGATTTTGTACTTAGAAAAAATCCAAATTTTTTTTTTTTTTTTTTCCGTTTTTTTTCTAAGTGTCTGATCGAGAGAAGGAAA
The DNA here is from genome assembly GCF_033978785.1 of Entelurus aequoreus. Classification (NCBI taxonomy): domain Eukaryota; kingdom Metazoa; phylum Chordata; class Actinopteri; order Syngnathiformes; family Syngnathidae; genus Entelurus; species Entelurus aequoreus. The sequence continues at coordinate 330,262 of NW_026907965.1, read as the reverse complement.
AAGAGGTGATTTTTAGCCACTCTCGATTTTGTACTTAGAAAAAATCCAAATTTTTTTTTTTTTTTTTCATTTTTTTTTCTAAGTGTCTGATCGAGAGAAGGAAAAAGAGGTGATTTTTAGCCACTCTCGATTTTGTACTTAGAAAAAATCCAAATTTTTTTTTTTTTTTTCTGTTTTTTTTCTAAGTGTCTGATCGAGAGAAGGAAAAAGAGGTGATTTTTAGCCACTCTCGATTTTGTACTTAGAAAAAATCCAAATTTTTTTTTTTTTTTTTTCAGTTTTTTTTCTAAGTGTCTGATCGAGAGAAGGAAAAAGAGGTGATTTTTAGCCACTCTCCATTTTGTACTTAGAAAAAATCCAAATTTTTTTTTTTTTTTCTGTTTTTTTTCTAAGTGTCTGATCGAGAGAAGGAAAAAGAGGTGATTTTTAGCCTCTCTTGATTTTGTACTTAGAAAAAATCCAATTTTTTTTTTTTTTTTTTCATTTTTTTTTCTAAGTGTCTGATCGAGAGAAGGAAAAAGAGGTGATTTTTAGCCACTCTCGATTTTGTACTTAGAAAAAATCCAAATTTTATTTATTTTTTTTTCCGTTTTTTTTCTAAGTGTCTGATCGAGAGAAGGAAAAAGAGGTGATTTTTAACCTCTCTTGATTTTGTACTTAGAAAAAATCCAATTTTTTTTTTTTTTTTCATTTTTTTTTCTAAGTGTCTGATTGAGAGAAGGAAAAAGAGGTGATTTTTAGCCACTCTCGATTTTGTACTTAGAAAAAATCCAAATTTTTTTTTTTTTTTTTTCCGTTTTTTTTCTAAGTGTCTGATCGAGAGAAGGAAAAAGAGGTGATTTTTAGCCACTCTCGATTTTGTACTTAGAAAAAATCCAAATTTTTTTTTTTTTTTTTTCCGTTTTTTTTCTAAGTGTCTGATCGAGAGAAGGAAAAAGAGGTGATTTTTAGCCACTCTCGATTTTGTACTTAGAAAAAATCCAAATTTTTTTTTTTTTTTTTTTCATTTTTTTTTCTAAGTGTCTGATCGAGAGAAGGAAAAAGAGGTGATTTTTAGCCACTCTCGATTTTGTACTTAGAAAAAATCCAAATTTTTTTTTTTTTTTTCTGTTTTTTTTCTAAGTGTCTGATCGAGAGAAGGAAAAAGAGGTGATTTTTAGCCTCTCTTGATTTTGTACTTAGAAAAAATCCAATTTTTTTTTTTTTTTTTAATTTTTTTTTCTAAGTGTCTGATCGAGAGAAGGAAAAAGAGGTGATTTTTAGCCACTCTCGATTTTGTACTTAGAAAAAATCCAAATTTTTTTTTTTTTTTTTCCCGTTTTTTTTCTAAGTGTCTGATCGAGAGAAGGAAAAAGAGGTGATTTTTAACCTCTCTTGATTTTGTACTTAGAAAAAATCCAATTTTTTTTTTTTTTTTTTCATTTTTTTTTCTAAGTGTCTGATCGAGAGAAGGAAAAAGAGGTGATTTTTAGCCACTCTCGATTTTGTACTTAGAAAAAATCCAAATTTTTTTTTTTTTTTTTCAGTTTTTTTTCTAAGTGTCTGATCGAGAGAAGGAAAAATAGGTGATTTTTAGCCACTCTCCATTTTGTACTTAGAAAAATCCAATTTTTTTTTTTTTTTTTCTGTTTTTTTTCTAAGTGTCTGATCGAGAGAAGGAAAAAGAGGTGATTTTTAGCCTCTCTTGATTTTGTACTTAGAAAAAATCCAATTTTTTTTTTTTTTTTTTCATTTTTTTTTCTAAGTGTCTGATCGAGAGAAGGAAAAAGAGGTGATTTTTAGCCACTCTCGATTTTGTACTTAGAAAAAATCCAAATTTTATTTATTTTTTTTCCCGTTTTTTTTCTAAGTGTCTGATCGAGAGAAGGAAAAAGAGGTGATTTTTAACCTCTCTTGATTTTGTACTTAGAAAAAATCCAATTTTTTTTTTTTTTTTTTCATTTTTTTTTCTAAGTGTCTGATTGAGAGAAGGAAAAAGAGGTGATTTTTAGCCACTCTCGATTTTGTACTTAGAAAAAATCCAAATTTTTTTTTTTTTTTTTCCGTTTTTTTTCTAAGTGTCTGATCGAGAGAAGGAAAAAGAGGTGATTTTTAGCCACTCTCGATTTTGTACTTAGAAAAAATCCAAATTTTTTTTTTTTTTTTTTCCGTTTTTTTCTAAGTGTCTGATCGAGAGAAGGAAAAAGAGGTGATTTTTAGACACTCTCGATTTTGTACTTAGAAAAAAATCCAAATTTTTTTTTTTTTTTTTCCGTTTTTTTTCTAAGTGTCTGATCGAGAGAAGGAAAAAGAGGTGATTTTTAGCCACTCTCGATTTTGTACTTAGAAAAAATCCAAATTTTTTTTTTTTTTTTTTCATTTTTTTTTCTAAGTGTCTGATCGAGAGAAGGAAAAAGAGGTGATTTTTAGCCACTCTCGATTTTGTACTTAGAAAAAATCCAAATTTTTTTTTTTTTTTTCTGTTTTTTTTCTAAGTGTCTGATCGAGAGAAGGAAAAAGAGGTGATTTTTAGCCTCTCTTGATTTTGTACTTAGAAAAAATCCAATTTTTTTTTTTTTTTTTTCATTTTTTTTTCTAAGTGTCTGATCGAGAGAAGGAAAAAGAGGTGATTTTTAGCCACTCTCGATTTTGTACTTAGAAAAAATCCAAATTTTTTTTTTTTTTTTTCCGTTTTTTTTCTAAGTGTCTGATCGAGAGAAGGAAAAAGAGGTGATTTTTAACCTCTCTTGATTTTGTACTTAGAAAAAATCCAATTTTTTTTTTTTTTTTTTCATTTTTTTTTCTAAGTGTCTGATCGAGAGAAGGAAAAAGAGGTGATTTTTAGCCACTCTCGATTTTGTACTTAGAAAAAATCCAAATTTTTTTTTTTTTTTTTCCGTTTTTTTTCTAAGTGTCTGATCGAGAGAAGGAAAAAGTGGTGATTTTTAGCCACTCTCGATTTTGTACTTAGAAAAAATCCAAATTTTTTTTTTTTTTTTTTCCATTTTTTTTCTAAGTGTCTGATCGAGAGAAGGAAAAAGAGGTGATTTTTAGCCACTCTCGATTTTGTACTTAGAAAAAATCCAAATTTTTTTTTTTTTTTTTTTCATTTTTTTTTCTAAGTGTCTGATCGAGAGAAGGAAAAAGAGGTGATTTTTAGCCACTCTCGATTTTGTACTTAGAAAAAATCCAAATTTTATTTTTTATTTTTTCAGTTTTTTTTCTAAGTGTCTGATCGAGAGAAGGAAAAAGAGGTGATTTTTAGCCACTCTCCATTTTGTACTTAGAAAAAATCCAAATTTTTTTTTTTTTTTTCATTTTTTTTTCTAAGTGTCTGATCGAGAGAAGGAAAAAGAGGTGATTTTTAGCCACTCTCGATTTTGTACTTAGAAAAAATCCAAATTTTATTTTTTTTTTTTTCCGTTTTTTTTCTAAGTGTCTGATCGAGAGAAGGAAAAAGAGGTGATTTTTAGCCACTCTCGATTTTGTACTTAGAAAAAATCCAAATTTTTTTTTTTTTTTTTTCCGTTTTTTTTCTAAGTGTCTGATCGAGAGAAGGAAAAAGAGGTGATTTTTAGCCACTCTCGATTTTGTACTAAAAAAAATCCAAATTTTTTTTTTTTTTTTTTCATTTTTTTTTCTAAGTGTCTGATCGAGAGAAGGAAAAAGAGGTGATTTTTAGCCACTCTCGATTTTGTACTTAGAAAAAATCCAAATTTTTTTTTTTTTTTTTCTGTTTTTTTTCTAAGTGTCTGATCGAGAGAAGGAAAAAGAGGTGATTTTTAGCCACTCTCGATTTTGTACTTAGAAAAAATCCAAATTTTTTTTTTTTTTTTTCATTTTTTTTTCTAAGTGTCTGATCGAGAGAAGGAAAAAGAGGTGATTTTTAGCCACTCTCGATTTTGTACTTAGAAAAAATCCAAATTTTTTTTTTTTTTTTTCATTTTTTTTTCTAAGTGTCTGATCGAGAGAAGGAAAAAGAGGTGATTTTTAGCCACTCTCGATTTTGTACTTAGAAAAAATCCAATTTTTTTTTTTTTTTTTCATTTTTTTTTCTAAGTGTCTGATCGAGAGAAGGAAAAAGAGGTGATTTTTAGCCACTCTCGATTTTGTACTTAGAAAAAATCCAAATTTTTATTTTTTTTTTTTCCGTTTTTTTTCTAAGTGTCTGATCGAGAGAAGGAAAAAGAGGTGATTTTTAGCCACTCTCGATTTTGTACTTAGAAAAAAATCCAAATTTTTTTTTTTTTTTTTCCGTTTTTTTTCTAAGTGTCTGATCGAGAGTAGGAAAAAGAGGTGATTTTTAGCCACTCTCGATTTTGTACTTAGAAAAAATCCAAATTTTTTTTTTTTTTTTTTTCATTTTTTTTTCTAAGTGTCTGATCGAGAGAAGGAAAAAGAGGTGATTTTTAGCCACTTTCGATTTTGTACTTAGAAAAAATCCAAATTTTTTTTTTTTTTTTCCGTTTTTTTTCTAAGTGTCTGATCGAGAGAAGGAAAAAGAGGTGATTTTTAGCCACTCTCGATTTTGTACTTAGAAAAAATCCAAATTTTTTTTTTTTTTTTTCCGTTTTTTTTCTAAGTGTCTGATCGAGAGAAGGAAAAAGAGGTGATTTTTAGCCCGATTTTGTACTTAGAAAAAATCCAAATTTTTTTTTTTTTTTTTTCCGTTTTTTTTCTAAGTGTCTGATCGAGAGAAGGAAAAAGAGGTGATTTTTAGCCACTCTCGATTTTGTACTTAGAAAAAATCCAAATTTTTTTTTTTTTTTTCCGTTTTTTTTCTAAGTGTCTGATCGAGAGAAGGAAAAAGAGGTGATTTTTAACCTCTCTTGATTTTGTACTTAGAAAAAATCCAATTTTTTTTTTTTTTTTTTCATTTTTTTTTCTAAGTGTCTGATCGAGAGAAGGAAAAAGAGGTGATTTTTAGCCACTCTCGATTTTGTACTTAGAAAAAATCCAAATTTTTTTTTTTTTTTTTTCCGTTTTTTTTCTAAGTGTCTGATCGAGAGAAGGAAAAAGTGGTGATTTTTAGCCACTCTCGATTTTGTACTTAGAAAAAATCCAATTTTTTTTTTTTTTTTTTTCCATTTTTTTTCTAAGTGTCTGATCGAGAGAAGGAAAAAGAGGTGATTTTTAGCCACTCTCGATTTTGTACTTAGAAAAAATCCAAATTTTTTTTTTTTTTTTTTTCATTTTTTTTTCTAAGTGTCTGATCGAGAGAAGGAAAAAGAGGTGATTTTTAGCCACTCTCGATTTTGTACTTAGAAAAAATCCAAATTTTATTTTTTATTTTTTCAGTTTTTTTTCTAAGTGTCTGATCGAGAGAAGGAAAAAGAGGTGATTTTTAGCCACTCTCCATTTTGTACTTAGAAAAAATCCAAATTTTTTTTTTTTTTTTTCATTTTTTTTTCTAAGTGTCTGATCGAGAGAAGGAAAAAGAGGTGATTTTTAGCCACTCTCGATTTTGTACTTAGAAAAAATCCAAATTTTATTTTTTTTTTTTTCCGTTTTTTTTCTAAGTGTCTGATCGAGAGAAGGAAAAAGAGGTGATTTTTAGCCACTCTCGATTTTGTACTTAGAAAAAATCCAAATTTTTTTTTTTTTTTTTCCGTTTTTTTTCTAAGTGTCTGATCGAGAGAAGGAAAAAGAGGTGATTTTTAGCCACTCTCGATTTTGTACTAAAAAAAATCCAAATTTTTTTTTTTTTTTTTTCATTTTTTTTTCTAAGTGTCTGATCGAGAGAAGGAAAAAGAGGTGATTTTTAGCCACTCTCGATTTTGTACTTAGAAAAAATCCAAATTTTTTTTTTTTTTTTCTGTTTTTTTTCTAAGTGTCTGATCGAGAGAAGGAAAAAGAGGTGATTTTTAGCCACTCTCGATTTTGTACTTAGAAAAAATCCAAATTTTTTTTTTTTTTTTCATTTTTTTTTCTAAGTGTCTGATCGAGAGAAGGAAAAAGAGGTGATTTTTAGCCACTCTCGATTTTGTACTTAGAAAAAATCCAAATTTTTTTTTTTTTTTTTCATTTTTTTTTCTAAGTGTCTGATCGAGAGAAGGAAAAAGAGGTGATTTTTAGCCACTCTCGATTTTGTACTTAGAAAAAATCCAATTTTTTTTTTTTTTTTTCATTTTTTTTTCTAAGTGTCTGATCGAGAGAAGGAAAAAGAGGTGATTTTTAGCCACTCTCGATTTTGTACTTAGAAAAAATCCAAATTTTTATTTTTTTTTTTTCCGTTTTTTTTCTAAGTGTCTGATCGAGAGAAGGAAAAAGAGGTGATTTTTAGCCACTCTCGATTTTGTACTTAGAAAAAAATCCAAATTTTTTTTTTTTTTTTTCCGTTTTTTTTCTAAGTGTCTGATCGAGAGTAGGAAAAAGAGGTGATTTTTAGCCACTCTCGATTTTGTACTTAGAAAAAATCCAAATTTTTTTTTTTTTTTTTTTCCGTTTTTTTTCTAAGTGTCTGATCGAGAGAAGGAAAAAGAGGTGATTTTTAGCCTCTCTTGATTTTGTACTTAGAAAAAATCCGATTTTTTTTTTTTTTTTTCATTTTTTTTTCTAAGTGTCTGATCGAGAGAAGGAAAAAGAGGTGATTTTTAGCCACTCTCGATTTTGTACTTAGAAAAAATCCAAATTTTTTTTTTTTTTTTTCCGTTTTTTTTCTAAGTGTCTGATCGAGAGAAGGAAAAAGAGGTGATTTTTAACCTCTCTTGATTTTGTACTTAGAAAAAATCCAATTTTTTTTTTTTTTTTTCATTTTTTTTTCTAAGTGTCTGATCGAGAGAAGGAAAAAGAGGTGATTTTTAGCCACTCTCGATTTTGTACTTAGAAAAAATCCAAATTTTTTTTTTTTTTTTTTCCGTTTTTTTTCTAAGTGTCTGATCGAGAGAAGGAAAAAGTGGTGATTTTTAGCCACTCTCGATTTTGTACTTAGAAAAAATCCAAATTTTTTTTTTTTTTTTTTCCGTTTTTTTTCTAAGTGTCTGATCGAGAGAAGGAAAAAGAGGTGATTTTTAGCCACTCTCGATTTTGTACTTAGAAAAAATCCAAATTTTTTTTTTTTTTTTTCATTTTTTTTTCTAAGTGTCTGATCGAGAGAAGGAAAAAGAGGTGATTTTTAGCCACTCTCGATTTTGTACTTAGAAAAAATCCAAATTTTTTTTTTTTTTTTCTGTTTTTTTTCTAAGTGTCTGATCGAGAGAAGGAAAAAGAGGTGATTTTTAGCCACTCTCGATTTTGTACTTAGAAAAAATCCAAATTTTTTTTTTTTTTTTTTCAGTTTTTTTTCTAAGTGTCTGATCGAGAGAAGGAAAAAGAGGTGATTTTTAGCCACTCTCCATTTTGTACTTAGAAAAAATCCAAATTTTTTTTTTTTTTCTGTTTTTTTTCTAAGTGTCTGATCGAGAGAAGGAAAAAGAGGTGATTTTTAGCCTCTCTTGATTTTGTACTTAGAAAAAATCCAATTTTTTTTTTTTTTTTTCATTTTTTTTTCTAAGTGTCTGATCGAGAGAAGGAAAAAGAGGTGATTTTTAGCCACTCTCGATTTTGTACTTAGAAAAAATCCAAATTTTATTTATTTTTTTTTCCGTTTTTTTTCTAAGTGTCTGATCGAGAGAAGGAAAAAGAGGTGATTTTTAACCTCTCTTGATTTTGTACTTAGAAAAAATCCAATTTTTTTTTTTTTTTTTCATTTTTTTTTCTAAGTGTCTGATTGAGAGAAGGAAAAAGAGGTGATTTTTAGCCACTCTCGATTTTGTACTTAGAAAAAATCCAAATTTTTTTTTTTTTTTTTTCCGTTTTTTTTCTAAGTGTCTGATCGAGAGAAGGAAAAAGAGGTGATTTTTAGCCACTCTCGATTTTGTACTTAGAAAAAATCCAAATTTTTTTTTTTTTTTTTTCCGTTTTTTTTCTAAGTGTCTGATCGAGAGAAGGAAAAAGAGGTGATTTTTAGCCACTCTCGATTTTGTACTTAGAAAAAATCCAAATTTTTTTTTTTTTTTTTTCATTTTTTTTTCTAAGTGTCTGATCGAGAGAAGGAAAAAGAGGTGATTTTTAGCCACTCTCGATTTTGTACTTAGAAAAAATCCAAATTTTTTTTTTTTTTTTCTGTTTTTTTTCTAAGTGTCTGATCGAGAGAAGGAAAAAGAGGTGATTTTTAGCCTCTCTTGATTTTGTACTTAGAAAAAATCCAATTTTTTTTATTTTTTTTTTATTTTTTTTTCTAAGTGTCTGATCGAGAGAAGGAAAAAGAGGTGATTTTTAGCCACTCTCGATTTTGTACTTAGAAAAAATCCAAATTTTTTTTTTTTTTTTTCCCGTTTTTTTTCTAAGTGTCTGATCGAGAGAAGGAAAAAGAGGTGATTTTTAACCTCTCTTGATTTTGTACTTAGAAAAAATCCAATTTTTTTTTTTTTTTTTTCATTTTTTTTTCTAAGTGTCTGATCGAGAGAAGGAAAAAGAGGTGATTTTTAGCCACTCTCGATTTTGTACTTAGAAAAAATCCAAATTTTTTTTTTTTTTTTTTCAGTTTTTTTTCTAAGTGTCTGATCGAGAGAAGGAAAAATAGGTGATTTTTAGCCACTCTCCATTTTGTACTTAGAAAAAATCCAATTTTTTTTTTTTTTTTTCTGTTTTTTTTCTAAGTGTCTGATCGAGAGAAGGAAAAAGAGGTGATTTTTAGCCTCTCTTGATTTTGTACTTAGAAAAAATCCAATTTTTTTTTTTTTTTTTTCATTTTTTTTTCTAAGTGTCTGATCGAGAGAAGGAAAAAGAGGTGATTTTTAGCCACTCTCGATTTTGTACTTAGAAAAAATCCAAATTTTATTTATTTTTTTTCCCGTTTTTTTTCTAAGTGTCTGATCGAGAGAAGGAAAAAGAGGTGATTTTTAACCTCTCTTGATTTTGTACTTAGAAAAAATCCAATTTTTTTTTTTTTTTTTTCATTTTTTTTTCTAAGTGTCTGATTGAGAGAAGGAAAAAGAGGTGATTTTTAGCCACTCTCGATTTTGTACTTAGAAAAAATCCAAATTTTTTTTTTTTTTTTTTCCGTTTTTTTTCTAAGTGTCTGATCGAGAGAAGGAAAAAGAGGTGATTTTTAGCCACTCTCGATTTTGTACTTAGAAAAAATCCAAATTTTTTTTTTTTTTTTTTCCGTTTTTTTCTAAGTGTCTGATCGAGAGAAGGAAAAAGAGGTGATTTTTAGCCACTCTCGATTTTGTACTTAGAAAAAATCCAAATTTTTTTTTTTTTTTTTCCGTTTTTTTTCTAAGTGTCTGATCGAGAGAAGGAAAAAGAGGTGATTTTTAGCCACTCTCGATTTTGTACTTAGAAAAAATCCAAATTTTTTTTTTTTTTTTTTTCATTTTTTTTTCTAAGTGTCTGATCGAGAGAAGGAAAAAGAGGTGATTTTTAGCCACTCTCGATTTTGTACTTAGAAAAAATCCAAATTTTTTTTTTTTTTTTCTGTTTTTTTTCTAAGTGTCTGATCGAGAGAAGGAAAAAGAGGTGATTTTTAGCCTCTCTTGATTTTGTACTTAGAAAAAATCCAATTTTTTTTTTTTTTTTTTCATTTTTTTTTCTAAGTGTCTGATCGAGAGAAGGAAAAAGAGGTGATTTTTAGCCACTCTCGATTTTGTACTTAGAAAAAATCCAAATTTTTTTTTTTTTTTTTCCGTTTTTTTTCTAAGTGTCTGATCGAGAGAAGGAAAAAGAGGTGATTTTTAACCTCTCTTGATTTTGTACTTAGAAAAAATCCAATTTTTTTTTTTTTTTTTTCATTTTTTTTTCTAAGTGTCTGATTGAGAGAAGGAAAAAGAGGTGATTTTTAGCCACTCTCGATTTTGTACTTAGAAAAAATCCAAATTTTTTTTTTTTTTTTTTCCGTTTTTTTTCTAAGTGTCTGATCGAGAGAAGGAAAAAGAGGTGATTTTTAGCCACTCTCGATTTTGTACTTAGAAAAAATCCAAATTTTTTTTTTTTTTTTTTCCGTTTTTTTCTAAGTGTCTGATCGAGAGAAGGAAAAAGAGGTGATTTTTAGCCACTCTCGATTTTGTACTTAGAAAAAATCCAAATTTTTTTTTTTTTTTTTCCGTTTTTTTTCTAAGTGTCTGATCGAGAGAAGGAAAAAGAGGTGATTTTTAGCCACTCTCGATTTTGTACTTAGAAAAAATCCAAATTTTTTTTTTCTTTTTTTTTCATTTTTTTTTCTAAGTGTCTGATCGAGAGAAGGAAAAAGAGGTGATTTTTAGCCACTCTCGATTTTGTACTTAGAAAAAATCCAAATTTTTTTTTTTTTTTTCTGTTTTTTTTCTAAGTGTCTGATCGAGAGAAGGAAAAAGAGGTGATTTTTAGCCTCTCTTGATTTTGTACTTAGAAAAAATCCAATTTTTTTTTTTTTTTTTCATTTTTTTTTCTAAGTGTCTGATCGAGAGAAGGAAAAAGAGGTGATTTTTAGCCACTCTCGATTTTGTACTTAGAAAAAATCCAAATTTTTTTTTTTTTTTTTCCGTTTTTTTTCTAAGTGTCTGATCGAGAGAAGGAAAAAGAGGTGATTTTTAACCTCTCTTGATTTTGTACTTAGAAAAAATCCAATTTTTTTTTTTTTTTTTTCATTTTTTTTTCTAAGTGTCTGATCGAGAGAAGGAAAAAGAGGTGATTTTTAGCCACTCTCGATTTTGTACTTAGAAAAAATCCAAATTTTTTTTTTTTTTTTTTCCGTTTTTTTTCTAAGTGTCTGATCGAGAGAAGGAAAAAGTGGTGATTTTTAGCCACTCTCGATTTTGTACTTAGAAAAAATCCAAATTTTTTTTTTTTTTTTTTCCATTTTTTTTCTAAGTGTCTGATCGAGAGAAGGAAAAAGAGGTGATTTTTAGCCACTCTCGATTTTGTACTTAGAAAAAATCCAAATTTTTTTTTTTTTTTTTTCATTTTTTTTTCTAAGTGTCTGATCGAGAGAAGGAAAAAGAGGTGATTTTTAGCCACTCTCGATTTTGTACTTAGAAAAAATCCAAATTTTATTTTTTATTTTTTCAGTTTTTTTTCTAAGTGTCTGATCGAGAGAAGGAAAAAGAGGTGATTTTTAGCCACTCTCCATTTTGTACTTAGAAAAAATCCAAATTTTTTTATTTTTTTTTCATTTTTTTTTCTAAGTGTCTGATCGAGAGAAGGAAAAAGAGGTGATTTTTAGCCACTCTCGATTTTGTACTTAGAAAAAATCCAAATTTTATTTTTTTTTTTTTCCGTTTTTTTTCTAAGTGTCTGATCGAGAGAAGGAAAAAGAGGTGATTTTTAGCCACTCTCGATTTTGTACTTAGAAAAAATCCAAATTTTTTTTTTTTTTTTTTCCGTTTTTTTTCTAAGTGTCTGATCGAGAGAAGGAAAAAGAGGTGATTTTTAGCCACTCTCGATTTTGTACTAAAAAAAATCCAAATTTTTTTTTTTTTTTTTTCATTTTTTTTTCTAAGTGTCTGATCGAGAGAAGGAAAAAGAGGTGATTTTTAGCCACTCTCGATTTTGTACTTAGAAAAAATCCAAATTTTTTTTTTTTTTTTTCTGTTTTTTTTCTAAGTGTCTGATCGAGAGAAGGAAAAAGAGGTGATTTTTAGCCACTCTCGATTTTGTACTTAGAAAAAATCCAAATTTTTTTTTTTTTTTTTCATTTTTTTTTCTAAGTGTCTGATCGAGAGAAGGAAAAAGAGGTGATTTTTAGCCACTCTCGATTTTGTACTTAGAAAAAATCCAAATTTTTTTTTTTTTTTTTCATTTTTTTTTCTAAGTGTCTGATCGAGAGAAGGAAAAAGAGGTGATTTTTAGCCACTCTCGATTTTGTACTTAGAAAAAATCCAATTTTTTTTTTTTTTTTTCATTTTTTTTTCTAAGTGTCTGATCGAGAGAAGGAAAAAGAGGTGATTTTTAGCCACTCTCGATTTTGTACTTAGAAAAAATCCAAATTTTTATTTTTTTTTTTTCCGTTTTTTTTCTAAGTGTCTGATCGAGAGAAGGAAAAAGAGGTGATTTTTAGCCACTCTCGATTTTGTACTTAGAAAAAAATCCAAATTTTTTTTTTTTTTTTTCCGTTTTTTTTCTAAGTGTCTGATCGAGAGTAGGAAAAAGAGGTGATTTTTAGCCACTCTCGATTTTGTACTTAGAAAAAATCCAAATTTTTTTTTTTTTTTTTTTCATTTTTTTTTCTAAGTGTCTGATCGAGAGAAGGAAAAAGAGGTGATTTTTAGCCACTTTCGATTTTGTACTTAGAAAAAATCCAAATTTTTTTTTTTTTTTTTTCCGTTTTTTTTCTAAGTGTCTGATCGAGAGAAGGAAAAAGAGGTGATTTTTAGCCACTCTCGATTTTGTACTTAGAAAAAATCCAAATTTTTTTTTTTTTTTTTCCGTTTTTTTTCTAAGTGTCTGATCGAGAGAAGGAAAAAGAGGTGATTTTTAGCCCGATTTTGTACTTAGAAAAAATCCAAATTTTTTTTTTTTTTTTTTCCGTTTTTTTTCTAAGTGTCTGATCGAGAGAAGGAAAAAGAGGTGATTTTTAGCCACTCTCGATTTTGTACTTAGAAAAAATCCAAATTTTTTTTTTTTTTTTCCGTTTTTTTTCTAAGTGTCTGATCGAGAGAAGGAAAAAGAGGTGATTTTTAGCCACTCTCGATTTTGTACTTAGAAAAAATCCAATTTTTTTTTTTTTTTTTTTCATTTTTTTTTCTAAGTGTCTGATCGAGAGAAGGAAAAAGAGGTGATTTTTAGCCACTCTAGATTTTGTAGTTAGAAAAAATCCAAATTTTTTTTTTTTTTTTCTGTTTTTTTTCTAAGTGTCTGATCGAGAGAAGGAAAAAGAGGTGATTTTTAGCCTCTCTTGATTTTGTACTTAGAAAAAATCCAATTTGTTTTTTTTTTTTTTCATTTTTTTTTCTAAGTGTCTGATCGAGAGAAGGAAAAAGAGGTGATTTTTAGCCACTCCCGATTTTGTACTTAGAAAAAATCCAAATTTTTTTTTTTTTTTTTCCGTTTTTTTTCTAAGTGTCTGATCGAGAGAAGGAAAAAGAGGTGATTTTTAACCTCTCTTGATTTTGTACTTAGAAAAAATCCAATTTTTTTTTTTTTTTTTTCATTTTTTTTTCTAAGTGTCTGATCGAGAGAAGGAAAAAGAGGTGATTTTTAGCCACTCTCGATTTTGTACTTAGAAAAAATCCAAATTTTTTTTTTTTTTTTTTCCGTTTTTTTTCTAAGTGTCTGATCGAGAGAAGGAAAAAGTGGTGATTTTTAGCCACTCTCGATTTTGTACTTAGAAAAAATCCAAATTTTTTTTTTTTTTTTTTCCGTTTTTTTTCTAAGTGTCTGATCGAGAGAAGGAAAAAGAGGTGATTTTTAGCCACTCTCGATTTTGTACTTAGAAAAAATCCAAATTTTTTTTTTTTTTTTTTTCATTTTTTTTTCTAAGTGTCTGATCGAGAGAAGGAAAAAGAGGTGATTTTTAGCCACTCTCGATTTTGTACTTAGAAAAAATCCAAATTTTTTTTTTTTTTTTCTGTTTTTTTTCTAAGTGTCTGATCGAGAGAAGGAAAAAGAGGTGATTTTTAGCCACTCTCGATTTTGTACTTAGAAAAAATCCAAATTTTTTTTTTTTTTTTTTTCAGTTTTTTTTCTAAGTGTCTGATCGAGAGAAGGAAAAAGAGGTGATTTTTAGCCACTCTCCATTTTGTACTTAGAAAAAATCCAAATTTTTTTTTTTTTTTCTGTTTTTTTTCTAAGTGTCTGATCGAGAGAAGGAAAAAGAGGTGATTTTTAGCCTCTCTTGATTTTGTACTTAGAAAAAATCCAATTTTTTTTTTTTTTTTTTCATTTTTTTTTCTAAGTGTCTGATCGAGAGAAGGAAAAAGAGGTGATTTTTAGCCACTCTCGATTTTGTACTTAGAAAAAATCCAAATTTTATTTATTTTTTTTTCCGTTTTTTTTCTAAGTGTCTGATCGAGAGAAGGAAAAAGAGGTGATTTTTAACCTCTCTTGATTTTGTACTTAGAAAAAATCCAATTTTTTTTTTTTTTTTTCATTTTTTTTTCTAAGTGTCTGATTGAGAGAAGGAAAAAGAGGTGATTTTTAGCCACTCTCGATTTTGTACTTAGAAAAAATCCAAATTTTTTTTTTTTTTTTTTCCGTTTTTTTTCTAAGTGTCTGATCGAGAGAAGGAAAAAGAGGTGATTTTTAGCCACTCTCGATTTTGTACTTAGAAAAAATCCAAATTTTTTTTTTTTTTTTTTCCGTTTTTTTTCTAAGTGTCTGATCGAGAGAAGGAAAAAGAGGTGATTTTTAGCCACTCTCGATTTTGTACTTAGAAAAAATCCAAATTTTTTTTTTTTTTTTTTTCATTTTTTTTTCTAAGTGTCTGATCGAGAGAAGGAAAAAGAGGTGATTTTTAGCCACTCTCGATTTTGTACTTAGAAAAAATCCAAATTTTTTTTTTTTTTTTTCTGTTTTTTTTCTAAGTGTCTGATCGAGAGAAGGAAAAAGAGGTGATTTTTAGCCTCTCTTGATTTTGTACTTAGAAAAAATCCAATTTTTTTTTTTTTTTTTTAATTTTTTTTTCTAAGTGTCTGATCGAGAGAAGGAAAAAGAGGTGATTTTTAGCCACTCTCGATTTTGTACTTAGAAAAAATCCAAATGTTTTTTTTTTTTTTTCCCGTTTTTTTTCTAAGTGTCTGATCGAGAGAAGGAAAAAGAGGTGATTTTTAACCTCTCTTGATTTTGTACTTAGAAAAAATCCAATTTTTTTTTTTTTTTTTTCATTTTTTTTTCTAAGTGTCTGATCGAGAGAAGGAAAAAGAGGTGATTTTTAGCCACTCTCGATTTTGTACTTAGAAAAAATCCAAATTTTTTTTTTTTTTTTTTCAGTTTTTTTTCTAAGTGTCTGATCGAGAGAAGGAAAAATAGGTGATTTTTAGCCACTCTCCATTTTGTACTTAGAAAAAATCCAATTTTTTTTTTTTTTTTCTGTTTTTTTTCTAAGTGTCTGATCGAGAGAAGGAAAAAGAGGTGATTTTTAGCCTCTCTTGATTTTGTACTTAGAAAAAATCCAATTTTTTTTTTTTTTTTTTCATTTTTTTTTCTAAGTGTCTGATCGAGAGAAGGAAAAAGAGGTGATTTTTAGCCACTCTCGATTTTGTACTTAGAAAAAATCCAAATTTTATTTATTTTTTTTCCCGTTTTTTTTCTAAGTGTCTGATCGAGAGAAGGAAAAAGAGGTGATTTTTAACCTCTCTTGATTTTGTACTTAGAAAAAATCCAATTTTTTTTTTTTTTTTTTCTTTTTTTTTCTAAGTGTCTGATTGAGAGAAGGAAAAAGAGGTGATTTTTAGCCACTCTCGATTTTGTACTTAGAAAAAATCCAAATTTTTTTTTTTTTTTTTTCCGTTTTTTTTCTAAGTGTCTGATCGAGAGAAGGAAAAAGAGGTGATTTTTAGCCACTCTCGATTTTGTACTTAGAAAAAATCCAAATTTTTTTTTTTTTTTTTTCCGTTTTTTTTCTAAGTGTCTGATCGAGAGAAGGAAAAAGAGGTGATTTTTAGCCACTCTCGATTTTGTACTTAGAAAAAATCCAAATTTTTTTTTTTTTTTTTTTCATTTTTTTCTAAGTGTCTGATCGAGAGAAGGAAAAAGAGGTGATTTTTAGCCACTCTCGATTTTGTACTTAGAAAAAATCCAATTTTTTTTTTTTTTTTTTCTGTTTTTTTTCTAAGTGTCTGATCGAGAGAAGGAAAAAGAGGTGATTTTTAGCCTCTCTTGATTTTGTACTTAGAAAAAATCCAATTTTTTTTTTTTTTTTTTAATTTTTTTTTCTAAGTGTCTGATCGAGAGAAGGAAAAAGAGGTGATTTTTAGCCACTCTCGATTTTGTACTTAGAAAAAATCCAAATTTTTTTTTTTTTTTTTCCCGTTTTTTTTCTAAGTGTCTGATCGAGAGAAGGAAAAAGAGGTGATTTTTAGCCACTCTCGATTTTGTACTTAGAAAAAATCCAAATTTTTTTTTTTTTTTTTCCCGTTTTTTTTCTAAGTGTCTGATCGAGAGAAGGAAAAAGAGGTGATTTTTAACCTCTCTTGATTTTGTACTTAGAAAAAATCCTATTTTTTTTTTTTTTTTTTTCATTTTTTTTTCTAAGTGTCTGATCGAGAGAAGGAAAAAGAGGTGATTTTTAGCCTCTCTCGATTTTGTACTTAGAAAAAATCCAAATTTTTTATTTTTTTTTTTCCGTTTTTTTTCTAAGTGTCTGATCGAGAGAAGGAAAAAGAGGTGATTTTTAGCCACTCTCGATTTTGTACTTAGAAAAAATCCAAATTTTTTTTTTTTTTTTTCATTTTTTTTTCTAAGTGTCTGATCGAGAGAAGGAAAAAGAGGTGATTTTTAGCCACTCTCGATTTTGTACTTAGAAAAAATCCAAATTTTTTTTTTTTTTTTTTCCGTTTTTTTTCTAAGTGTCTGATCGAGAGAAGGAAAAAGAGGTGATTTTTAACCTCTCTTGATTTTGTACTTAGAAAAAATCCAATTTTTTTTTTTTTTTTTTCATTTTTTTTTCTAAGTGTCTGATCGAGAGAAGGAAAAAGAGGTGATTTTTAGCCTCTCTCGATTTTGTACTTAGAAAAAATCCAAATTTTTTTTTTTTTTTTTTCTTTTTTTTTTCTAAGTGTCTGATCGAGAGAAGGAAAAAGAGGTGATTTTTAGCCACTCTCGATTTTGTACTTAGAAAAAATCCAAATTTTTTTTTTTTTTTTTTCCGTTTTTTTTCTAAGTGTCTGATCGAGAGAAGGAAAAAGAGGTGATTTTTAGCCACTCTCGATTTTGTACTTAGAAAAAATCCAAATTTTTTTTTTTTTTTTTTTCATTTTTTTTTCTAAGTGTCTGATCGAGAGAAGGAAAAAGAGGTGATTTTTAGCCACTCTCGATTTTGTACTTAGAAAAAATCCAAATTTTTTTTTTTTTTTTTCCGTTTTTTTTCTAAGTGTCTGATCGAGAGAAGGAAAAAGAGGTGATTTTTAGCCTCTCTTGATTTTGTACTTAGAAAAAATCCAATTTTTTTTTTTTTTTTTTCATTTTTTTTCTAAGTGTCTGATCGAGAGAAGGAAAAAGAGGTGATTTTTAGCCACTCTCGATTTTGTACTTAGAAAAAATCCAAATTTTTTTTTTTTTTTTTTCCGTTTTTTTTCTAAGTGTCTGATCGAGAGAAGGAAAAAGAGGTGATTTTTAACCTCTCTTGATTTTGTACTTAGAAAAAATCCAATTTTTTTTTTTTTTTTTTCATTTTTTTTTCTAAGTGTCTGATCGAGAGAAGGAAAAAGAGGTGATTTTTAGCCACTCTCGATTTTGTACTTAGAAAAAATCCAAATTTTTTTTTTTTTTTTTCCGTTTTTTTTCTAAGTGTCTGATCGAGAGAAGGAAAACGAGGTGATTTTTAGCCTCTCTTGATTTTGTACTTAGAAAAAATCCAATTTTTTTTTTTTTTTTTTCATTTTTTTTTCTAAGTGTCTGATCGAGAGAAGGAAAAAGAGGTGATTTTTAGCCACTCTCGATTTTGTACTTAGAAAAAATCCAATTTTTTTTTTTTTTTTTCCGTTTTTTTTCTAAGTGTCTGATCGAGAGAAGGAAAAAGAGGTGATTTTTAGCCTGTCTCGATTTTGTACTAAGAAAAAATCAATTTTTTTTTTTTTTTTTTCCGTTTTTTTTCTAAGTGTCTGATCGAGAGAAGGAAAAAGAGGTGATTTTTAGCCTCTCTCGATTTTGTACTTAGAAAAAATCCAATTTTTTTTTTTTTTTTTTCATTTTTTTTTCTAAGTGTCTGATCGAGAGAAGGAAAAAGAGGTGATTTTTAGCCACTCTCGATTTTGTACTTAGAAAAAATCCAAATTTTTTTTTTTTTTTTTCCGTTTTTTTTCTAAGTGTCTGATCGAGAGAAGGAAAAAGAGGTGATTTTTAGCCACTCTCGATTTTGTACTTAGAAAAAATCCAAATTTTTTTTTTTTTTTTTTCCGTTTTTTTTCTAAGTGTCTGATCGAGAGAAGGAAAAAGAGGTGATTTTTAGCCACTCTCGATTTTGTACTTAGAAAAAATCCAAATTTTTTTTTTTTTTTTTTTCATTTTTTTTTCTAAGTGTCTGATCGAGAGAAGGAAAAAGAGGTGATTTTTAGCCACTCTCGATTTTGTACTTAGAAAAAATCCAAATTTTTTTTTTTTTTTTCTGTTTTTTTTCTAAGTGTCTGATCGAGAGAAGGAAAAAGAGGTGATTTTTAGCCACTCTCGATTTTGTACTTAGAAAAAATCCAAATTTTTTTTTTTTTTTTTTTCAGTTTTTTTTCTAAGTGTCTGATCGAGAGAAGGAAAAAGAGGTGATTTTTAGCCACTCTCCATTTTGTACTTAGAAAAAATCCAAATTTTTTTTTTTTTTTCTGTTTTTTTTCTAAGTGTCTGATCGAGAGAAGGAAAAAGAGGTGATTTTTAGCCTCTCTTGATTTTGTACTTAGAAAAAATCCAATTTTTTTTTTTTTTTTTTCTTTTTTTTTTCTAAGTGTCTGATCGAGAGAAGGAAAAAGAGGTGATTTTTAGCCACTCTCGATTTTGTACTTAGAAAAAATCCAAATTTTATTTATTTTTTTTTCCGTTTTTTTTCTAAGTGTCTGATCGAGAGAAGGAAAAAGAGGTGATTTTTAACCTCTCTTGATTTTGTACTTAGAAAAAATCCAATTTTTTTTTTTTTTTTTCATTTTTTTTTCTAAGTGTCTGATTGAGAGAAGGAAAAAGAGGTGATTTTTAGCCACTCTCGATTTTGTACTTAGAAAAAATCCAAATTTTTTTTTTTTTTTTTTCCGTTTTTTTTCTAAGTGTCTGATCGAGAGAAGGAAAAAGAGGTGATTTTTAGCCACTCTCGATTTTGTACTTAGAAAAAATCCAAATTTTTTTTTTTTTTTTTTCCGTTTTTTTTCTAAGTGTCTGATCGAGAGAAGGAAAAAGAGGTGATTTTTAGCCACTCTCGATTTTGTACTTAGAAAAAATCCAAATTTTTTTTTTTTTTTTTTTCATTTTTTTTTCTAAGTGTCTGATCGAGAGAAGGAAAAAGAGGTGATTTTTAGCCACTCTCGATTTTGTACTTAGAAAAAATCCAAATTTTTTTTTTTTTTTTTCTGTTTTTTTTCTAAGTGTCTGATCGAGAGAAGGAAAAAGAGGTGATTTTTAGCCTCTCTTGATTTTGTACTTAGAAAAAATCCAATTTTTTTTTTTTTTTTTTAATTTTTTTTTCTAAGTGTCTGATCGAGAGAAGGAAAAAGAGGTGATTTTTAGCCACTCTCGATTTTGTACTTAGAAAAAATCCAAATTTTTTTTTTTTTTTTTCCCGTTTTTTTTCTAAGTGTCTGATCGAGAGAAGGAAAAAGAGGTGATTTTTAACCTCTCTTGATTTTGTACTTAGAAAAAATCCAATTTTTTTTTTTTTTTTTTCATTTTTTTTTCTAAGTGTCTGATCGAGAGAAGGAAAAAGAGGTGATTTTTAGCCACTCTCGATTTTGTACTTAGAAAAAATCCAAATTTTTTTTTTTTTTTTTTCAGTTTTTTTTCTAAGTGTCTGATCGAGAGAAGGAAAAATAGGTGATTTTTAGCCACTCTCCATTTTGTACTTAGAAAAAATCCAATTTTTTTTTTTTTTTTCTGTTTTTTTTCTAAGTGTCTGATCGAGAGAAGGAAAAAGAGGTGATTTTTAGCCTCTCTTGATTTTGTACTTAGAAAAAATCCAATTTTTTTTTTTTTTTTTTCATTTTTTTTTCTAAGTGTCTGATCGAGAGAAGGAAAAAGAGGTGATTTTTAGCCACTCTCGATTTTGTACTTAGAAAAAATCCAAATTTTATTTATTTTTTTTCCCGTTTTTTTTCTAAGTGTCTGATCGAGAGAAGGAAAAAGAGGTGATTTTTAACCTCTCTTGATTTTGTACTTAGAAAAAATCCAATTTTTTTTTTTTTTTTTTCATTTTTTTTTCTAAGTGTCTGATTGAGAGAAGGAAAAAGAGGTGATTTTTAGCCACTCTCGATTTTGTACTTAGAAAAAATCCAAATTTTTTTTTTTTTTTTTTCCGTTTTTTTTCTAAGTGTCTGATCGAGAGAAGGAAAAAGAGGTGATTTTTAGCCACTCTCGATTTTGTACTTAGAAAAAATCCAAATTTTTTTTTTTTTTTTTTCCGTTTTTTTTCTAAGTGTCTGATCGAGAGAAGGAAAAAGAGGTGATTTTTAGCCACTCTCGATTTTGTACTTAGAAAAAATCCAAATTTTTTTTTTTTTTTTTTTCATTTTTTTCTAAGTGTCTGATCGAGAGAAGGAAAAAGAGGTGATTTTTAGCCACTCTCGATTTTGTACTTAGAAAAAATCCAATTTTTTTTTTTTTTTTTTCTGTTTTTTTTCTAAGTGTCTGATCGAGAGAAGGAAAAAGAGGTGATTTTTAGCCTCTCTTGATTTTGTACTTAGAAAAAATCCAATTTTTTTTTTTTTTTTTTAATTTTTTTTTCTAAGTGTCTGATCGAGAGAAGGAAAAAGAGGTGATTTTTAGCCACTCTCGATTTTGTACTTAGAAAAAATCCAAATTTTTTTTTTTTTTTTTCCCGTTTTTTTTCTAAGTGTCTGATCGAGAGAAGGAAAAAGAGGTGATTTTTAGCCACTCTCGATTTTGTACTTAGAAAAAATCCAAATTTTTTTTTTTTTTTTTCCCGTTTTTTTTCTAAGTGTCTGATCGAGAGAAGGAAAAAGAGGTGATTTTTAACCTCTCTTGATTTTGTACTTAGAAAAAATCCTATTTTTTTTTTTTTTTTTTTCATTTTTTTTTCTAAGTGTCTGATCGAGAGAAGGAAAAAGAGGTGATTTTTAGCCTCTCTCGATTTTGTACTTAGAAAAAATCCAAATTTTTTATTTTTTTTTTTCCGTTTTTTTTCTAAGTGTCTGATCGAGAGAAGGAAAAAGAGGTGATTTTTAGCCACTCTCGATTTTGTACTTAGAAAAAATCCAAATTTTTTTTTTTTTTTTCATTTTTTTTTCTAAGTGTCTGATCGAGAGAAGGAAAAAGAGGTGATTTTTAGCCACTCTCGATTTTGTACTTAGAAAAAATCCAAATTTTTTTTTTTTTTTTTTCCGTTTTTTTTCTAAGTGTCTGATCGAGAGAAGGAAAAAGAGGTGATTTTTAACCTCTCTTGATTTGTACTTAGAAAAAATCCAATTTTTTTTTTTTTTTTTTCATTTTTTTTTCTAAGTGTCTGATCGAGAGAAGGAAAAAGAGGTGATTTTTAGCCTCTCTCGATTTTGTACTTAGAAAAAATCCAAATTTTTTTTTTTTTTTTTTCTTTTTTTTTTCTAAGTGTCTGATCGAGAGAAGGAAAAAGAGGTGATTTTTAGCCACTCTCGATTTTGTACTTAGAAAAAATCCAAATTTTTTTTTTTTTTTTTCCGTTTTTTTTCTAAGTGTCTGATCGAGAGAAGGAAAAAGAGGTGATTTTTAGCCACTCTCGATTTTGTACTTAGAAAAAATCCAAATTTTTTTTTTTTTTTTTTTCATTTTTTTTTCTAAGTGTCTGATCGAGAGAAGGAAAAAGAGGTGATTTTTAGCCACTCTCGATTTTGTACTTAGAAAAAATCCAAATTTTTTTTTTTTTTTTTCCGTTTTTTTCTAAGTGTCTGATCGAGAGAAGGAAAAAGAGGTGATTTTTAGCCTCTCTTGATTTTGTACTTAGAAAAAATCCAATTTTTTTTTTTTTTTTTCATTTTTTTTCTAAGTGTCTGATCGAGAGAAGGAAAAAGAGGTGATTTTTAGCCACTCTCGATTTTGTACTTAGAAAAAATCCAAATTTTTTTTTTTTTTTTTCCGTTTTTTTTCTAAGTGTCTGATCGAGAGAAGGAAAAAGAGGTGATTTTTAACCTCTCTTGATTTTGTACTTAGAAAAAATCCAATTTTTTTTTTTTTTTTTTCATTTTTTTTTCTAAGTGTCTGATCGAGAGAAGGAAAAAGAGGTGATTTTTAGCCACTCTCGATTTTGTACTTAGAAAAAATCCAAATTTTTTTTTTTTTTTTTCCGTTTTTTTTCTAAGTGTCTGATCGAGAGAAGGAAAACGAGGTGATTTTTAGCCTCTCTTGATTTTGTACTTAGAAAAAATCCAATTTTTTTTTTTTTTTTTCATTTTTTTTTCTAAGTGTCTGATCGAGAGAAGGAAAAAGAGGTGATTTTTAGCCACTCTCGATTTTGTACTTAGAAAAAATCCAATTTTTTTTTTTTTTTTTCCGTTTTTTTTCTAAGTGTCTGATCGAGAGAAGGAAAAAGAGGTGATTTTTAGCCTGTCTCGATTTTGTACTAAGAAAAAATCAAATTTTTTTTTTTTTTTTTCCGTTTTTTTTTCTAAGTGTCTGATCGAGAGAAGGAAAAAGAGGTGATTTTTAGCCTCTCTCGATTTTGTACTTAGAAAAAATCCAATTTTTTTTTTTTTTTTTTCATTTTTTTTCTAAGTGTCTGATCGAGAGAAGGAAAAAGAGGTGATTTTTAGCCACTCTCGATTTTGTACTTAGAAAAAATCCAATTTTTTTTTTTTTTTTTTCCGTTTTTTTTCTAAGTGTCTGATCGAGAGAAGGAAAAAGAGGTGATTTTTAGCCACTCTCGATTTTGTACTTAGAAAAAATCCAAATTTTTTTTTTTTTTTTTTTTCCGTTTTTTTTCTAAGTGTCTGATCGAGAGAAGGAAAAAGAGGTGATTTTTAGCCACTCCCGATTTTGTACTTAGAAAAAATCCAAATTTTTTTTTTTTTTTTTTCCGTTTTTTTTCTAAGTGTCTGATCGAGAGAAGGAAAAAGAGGTGATTTTTAGCCACTCTCGATTTTGTACTTAGAAAAAATCCAAATTTTTTTTTTTTTTTTTTCCGTTTTTTTTCTAAGTGTCTGATCGAGAGAAGGAAAAAGAGGTGATTTTAGCCACTCTCGATTTTGTACTTAGAAAAAAATCCAATTTTTTTTTTTTTTTTTTTTTCATTTTTTTTCTAAGTGTCTGATCGAGAGAAGGAAAAAGAGGTGATTTTTAGCCACTCTCGATTTTGTACTTAGAAAAAATCCAAATTTTTTTTTTTTTTCTGTTTTTTTTCTAAGTGTCTGATCGAGAGAAGGAAAAAGAGGTGATTTTTAGCCTCTCTTGATTTTGTACTTAGAAAAAATCCAATTTTTTTTTTTTTTTTTTCATTTTTTTTTCTAAGTGTCTGATCGAGAGAAGGAAAAAGAGGTGATTTTTAGCCACTCTCGATTTTGTACTTAGAAAAAATCCAAATTTTTTTTTTTTTTTTTTCCGTTTTTTTTCTAAGTGTCTGATCGAGAGAAGGAAAAAGAGGTGATTTTTAACCCCTCTTGATTTTGTACTTAGAAAAAATCCAATTTTTTTTTTTTTTTTTTCATTTTTTTTCTAAGTGTCTGATCGAGAGAAGGAAAAAGAGGTGATTTTTAGCCACTCTCGATTTTGTACTTAGAAAAAATCCAAATTTTTTTTTTTTTTTTTTTCCGTTTTTTTTCTAAGTGTCTGATCGAGAGAAGGAAAAAGTGGTGATTTTTAGCCACTCTCGATTTTGTACTTAGAAAAAATCCAATTTTTTTTTTTTTTTTTTTCCCGTTTTTTTTCTAAGTGTCTGATCGAGAGAAGGAAAAAGAGGTGATTTTTAGCCACTCTCGATTTTGTACTTAGAAAAAATCCAAATTTTTTTTTTTTTTTTTTTCATTTTTTTTCTAAGTGTCTGATCGAGAAAAGGAAAAAGAGGTGATTTTTAGCCACTCTCGATTTTGTACTTAGAAAAAATCCAAATTTTTTTTTTTTTTTTTTCAGTTTTTTTTCTAAGTGTCTGATCGAGAGAAGGAAAAAGAGGTGATTTTTAGCCACTCTCCATTTTGTACTTAGAAAAAATCCAAATTTATTTTTTTTTTCTGTTTTTTTTCTAAGTGTCTGATCGAGAGAAGGAAAAAGAGGTGATTTTTAGCCTCTCTTGATTTTGTACTTAGAAAAAATCCAATTTTTTTTTTTTTTTTTTCATTTTTTTTTCTAAGTGTCTGATCGAGAGAAGGAAAAAGAGGTGATTTTTAGCCACTCTCGATTTTGTACTTAGAAAAAATCCAAATTTTTTTTTTTTTTTTTTTCCGTTTTTTTTCTAAGTGTCTGATCGAGAGAAGGAAAAAGAGGTGATTTTTAACCTCTCTTGATTTTGTACTTAGAAAAAATCCAATTTTTTTTTTTTTTTTTTCATTTTTTTTTCTAAGTGTCTGATTGAGAGAAGGAAAAAGAGGTGATTTTTAGCCACTCTCGATTTTGTACTTAGAAAAAATCCAAATTTTTTTTTTTTTTTTTTCCGTTTTTTTTCTAAGTGTCTGATCGAGAGAAGGAAAAAGAGGTGATTTTTAGCCACTCTCGATTTTGTACTTAGAAAAAATCCAAATTATTTTTTTTTTTTTTTCCGTTTTTTTTCTAAGTGTCTGATCGAGAGAAGGAAAAAGAGGTGATTTTTAGCCACTCTCGATTTTGTACTTAGAAAAAATCCAAATTTTTATTTTTTTTTTTTTCATTTTTTTTTCTAAGTGTCTGATCGAGAGAAGGAAAAAGAGGTGATTTTTGCCACTCTCGATTTTGTACTTAGAAAAAATCCAAATTTTTTTTTTTTTTTTATGTTTTTTTTCTAAGTGTCTGATCGAGAGAAGGAAAAAGAGGTGATTTTTAGCCACTCTCGATTTTGTACTTAGAAAAAATCCAAATTTTTTTTTTTTTTCCCGTTTTTTTTCTAAGTGTCTGATCGAGAGAAGGAAAAAGAGGTGATTTTTAACCTCTCTTGATTTTGTACTTAGAAAAAATCCAATTTTTTTTTTTTTTTTTCATTTTTTTTTCTAAGTGTCTGATCGAGAGAAGGAAAAAGAGGTGATTTTTAGCCTCTCTCGATTTTGTACTTAGAAAAAATCCAAATTTTTTTTTTTTTTTTTTCATTTTTTTTTCTAAGTGTCTGATCGAGAGAAGGAAAAAGAGGTGATTTTTAGCCACTCTCGATTTTGTACTTAGAAAAAATCCAATTTTTTTTTTTTTTTTTTTTCCATTTTTTTTCTAAGTGTCTGATCGAGAGAAGGAAAAAGAGGTGATTTTTAGCCACTCTCGATTTTGTACTAAAAAAAATCCAAATTTTTTTTTTTTTTTTTTCATTTTTTTTTCTAAGTGTCTGATCGAGAGAAGGAAAAAGAGGTGATTTTTAGCCACTCTCGATTTTGTACTTAGAAAAAATCCAAATTTTTATTTTTTTTTTTCTGTTTTTTTTCTAAGTGTCTGATCGAGAGAAGGAAAAAGAGGTGATTTTTAGCCTCTCTTGATTTTGTACTTAGAAAAAATCCAATTTTTTTTTTTTTTTTTAAATTTTTTTTTCTAAGTGTCTGATCGAGAGAAGGAAAAAGAGGTGATTCTTAGCCACTCTCGATTTTGTACTTAGAAAAAATCCAAATTTTTTTTTTTTTTTTTCCGTTTTTTTTCTAAGTGTCTGATCGAGAGAAGGAAAAAGAGGTGATTTTTAGCCTCTCTTGATTTTGTACTTAGAAAAAATCCAATTTTTTTTTTTTCATTTTTTTTTCTAAGTGTCTGATCGAGAGAAGGAAAAAGAGGTGATTTTTAGCCACTCTCGATTTTGTACTTAGAAAAAATCCAAATTTTTTTTTTTTTTTTTTCCGTTTTTTTTCTAAGTGTCTGATCGAGAGTAGGAAAAAGAGGTGATTTTTAGCCACTCTCGATTTTGTACTTAGAAAAAATCCAAATTTTTTTTTTTTTTTTTTCCGTTTTTTTTCTAAGTGTCTGATCGAGAGTAGGAAAAAGAGGTGATTTTTAGCCACTCTCGATTTTGTACTTAGAAAAAATCCAAATTTTTTTTTTTTTTTTTTTCATTTTTTTTTCTAAGTGTCTGATCGAGAGAAGGAAAAAGAGGTGATTTTTAGCCACTTTCGATTTTGTACTTAGAAAAAATCCAAATTTTTTTTTTTTTGTTTCCGTTTTTTTTCTAAGTGTCTGATCGAGAGAAGGAAAAAGAGGTGATTTTTAGCCACTCTCGATTTTGTACTTAGAAAAAATCCAAATTTTTTTTTTTTTTTTTTCCGTTTTTTTTCTAAGTGTCTGATCGAGAGAAGGAAAAAGAGGTGATTTTTAGCCCGATTTTGTACTTAGAAAAAATCCAAATTTTTTTTTTTTTTTTTTCCGTTTTTTTTCTAAGTGTCTGATCGAGAGAAGGAAAAAGAGGTGATTTTTAGCCACTCTCGATTTTGTACTTAGAAAAAATCCAAATTTTTTTTTTTTTTTTTCCGTTTTTTTTTCTAAGTGT
Organism: Entelurus aequoreus; assembly: GCF_033978785.1. NCBI lineage: Eukaryota > Metazoa > Chordata > Actinopteri > Syngnathiformes > Syngnathidae > Entelurus > Entelurus aequoreus. The sequence goes on along the minus strand of NW_026907965.1, from coordinate 303,918 downwards.
CTGATCGAGAGAAGGAAAAAGAGGTGATTTTTAGCCACTCTCGATTTTGTACTTAGAAAAAATCCAAATTTTTTTTTTTTTTTTTTTCATTTTTTTTTCTAAGTGTCTGATCGAGAGAAGGAAAAAGAGGTGATTTTTAGCCACTCTCGATTTTGTACTTAGAAAAAATCCAAATTTATTTATTTTTTTTTCTGTTTTTTTTCTAAGTGTCTGATCGAGAGAAGGAAAAAGAGGTGATTTTTAGCCTCTCTTGATTTTGTACTTAGAAAAAATCCAATTTTTTTTTTTTTTTTTCATTTTTTTTCTAAGTGTCTGATCGAGAGAAGGAAAAAGAGGTGATTTTTAGCCACTCTCGATTTTGTACTTAGAAAAAATCCAAATTTTTTTTTTTTTTTTTTCCGTTTTTTTTCTAAGTGTCTGATCGAGAGAAGGAAAAAGAGGTGATTTTTAGCCCGATTTTGTACTTAGAAAAAATCCAAATTTTTTTTTTTTTTTTTTCCGTTTTTTTTCTAAGTGTCTGATCGAGAGAAGGAAAAAGAGGTGATTTTTAGCCACTCTCGATTTTGTACTTAGAAAAAATCCAAATTTTTTTTTTTTTTTTTCCGTTTTTTTTCTAAGTGTCTGATCGAGAGAAGGAAAAAGAGGTGATTTTTAGCCACTCTCGATTTTGTACTTAGAAAAAATCCAAATTTTTTTTTTTTTTTTTTTCATTTTTTTTTCTAAGTGTCTGATCGAGAGAAGGAAAAAGAGGTGATTTTTAGCCACTCTCGATTTTGTACTTAGAAAAAATCCAAATTTATTTTTTTTTTTTCTGTTTTTTTTCTAAGTGTCTGATCGAGAGAAGGAAAAAGAGGTGATTTTTAGCCTCTCTTGATTTTGTACTTAGAAAAAATCCAATTTTTTTTTTTTTTTTCATTTTTTTTTCTAAGTGTCTGATCGAGAGAAGGAAAAAGAGGTGATTTTTAGCCACTCTCGATTTTGTACTTAGAAAAAATCCAAATTTTTTTTTTTTTTTTTCCGTTTTTTTTCTAAGTGTCTGATCGAGAGAAGGAAAAAGAGGTGATTTTTAACCTCTCTTGATTTTGTACTTAGAAAAAATCCAATTTTTTTTTTTTTTTTTTCATTTTTTTTTCTAAGTGTCTGATCGAGAGAAGGAAAAAGAGGTGATTTTTAGCCACTCTCGATTTTGTACTTAGAAAAAATCCAAATTTTTTTTTTTTTTTTTCCGTTTTTTTTCTAAGTGTCTGATCGAGAGAAGGAAAAAGTGGTGATTTTTAGCCACTCTCGATTTTGTACTTAGAAAAAATCCAAATTTTTTTTTTTTTTTTTTCCGTTTTTTTTCTAAGTGTCTGATCGAGAGAAGGAAAAAGAGGTGATTTTTAGCCACTCTCGATTTTGTACTTAGAAAAAAATCCAAATTTTTTTTTTTTTTTTTTTCATTTTTTTTTCTAAGTGTCTGATCGAGAGAAGGAAAAAGAGGTGATTTTTAGCCACTCTCGATTTTGTACTTAGAAAAAATCCAAATTTTATTTTTTTTTTTTTCAGTTTTTTTTCTAAGTGTCTGATCGAGAGAAGGAAAAAGAGGTGATTTTTAGCCACTCTCCATTTTGTACTTAGAAAAAATCCAAATTTTTTTTTTTTTTTTTTCATTTTTTTTTCTAAGTGTCTGATCGAGAGAAGGAAAAAGAGGTGATTTTTAGCCACTCTCGATTTTGTACTTAGAAAAAATCCAAATTTTATTTTTTTTTTTTTCCGTTTTTTTTCTAAGTGTCTGATCGAGAGAAGGAAAAAGAGGTGATTTTTAGCCACTCTCGATTTTGTACTTAGAAAAAATCCAAATTTTTTTTTTTTTTTTTTCCGTTTTTTTTCTAAGTGTCTGATCGAGAGAAGGAAAAAGAGGTGATTTTTAGCCCGATTTTGTACTTAGAAAAAATCCAAATTTTTTTTTTTTTTTTTTCCGTTTTTTTTCTAAGTGTCTGATCGAGAGAAGGAAAAAGAGGTGATTTTTAGCCACTCTCGATTTTGTACTTAGAAAAAATCCAAATTTTTTTTTTTTTTTTTTCCGTTTTTTTTCTAAGTGTCTGATCGAGAGAAGGAAAAAGAGGTGATTTTTAGCCACTCTCGATTTTGTACTTAGAAAAAATCCAAATTTTTTTTTTTTTTTTTTTCATTTTTTTTTCTAAGTGTCTGATCGAGAGAAGGAAAAAGAGGTGATTTTTAGCCACTCTCGATTTTGTACTTAGAAAAAATCCAAATTTATTTTTTTTTTTTTCTGTTTTTTTTCTAAGTGTCTGATCGAGAGAAGGAAAAAGAGGTGATTTTTAGCCTCTCTTGATTTTGTACTTAGAAAAAATCCAATTTTTTTTTTTTTTTTTTCATTTTTTTTTCTAAGTGTCTGATCGAGAGAAGGAAAAAGAGGTGATTTTTAGCCACTCTCGATTTTGTACTTAGAAAAAATCCAAATTTTTTTTTTTTTTTTTCCGTTTTTTTTCTAAGTGTCTGATCGAGAGAAGGAAAAAGAGGTGATTTTTAACCTCTCTTGATTTTGTACTTAGAAAAAATCCAATTTTTTTTTTTTTTTTTTCATTTTTTTTTCTAAGTGTCTGATCGAGAGAAGGAAAAAGAGGTGATTTTTAGCCACTCTCGATTTTGTACTTAGAAAAAATCCAAATTTTTTTTTTTTTTTTTTCCGTTTTTTTTCTAAGTGTCTGATCGAGAGAAGGAAAAAGTGGTGATTTTTAGCCACTCTCGATTTTGTACTTAGAAAAAATCCAAATTTTTTTTTTTTTTTTTTCCGTTTTTTTTCTAAGTGTCTGATCGAGAGAAGGAAAAAGAGGTGATTTTTAGCCACTCTCGATTTTGTACTTAGAAAAAATCCAAATTTTTTTTTTTTTTTTTTTCATTTTTTTTTCTAAGTGTCTGATCGAGAGAAGGAAAAAGAGGTGATTTTTAGCCACTCTCGATTTTGTACTTAGAAAAAATCCAAATTTTATTTTTTTTTTTTCAGTTTTTTTTCTAAGTGTCTGATCGAGAGAAGGAAAAAGAGGTGATTTTTAGCCACTCTCCATTTTGTACTTAGAAAAAATCCAAATTTTTTTTTTTTTTTTTTTCATTTTTTTTTCTAAGTGTCTGATCGAGAGAAGGAAAAAGAGGTGATTTTTAGCCACTCTCGATTTTGTACTTAGAAAAAATCCAAATTTTATTTTTTTTTTTTTCCGTTTTTTTTCTAAGTGTCTGATCGAGAGAAGGAAAAAGAGGTGATTTTTAGCCACTCTCGATTTTGTACTTAGAAAAAATCCAAATTTTTTTTTTTTTTTTTTCCGTTTTTTTTCTAAGTGTCTGATCGAGAGAAGGAAAAAGAGGTGATTTTTAGCCACTCTCGATTTTGTACTAAAAAAAATCCAAATTTTTTTTTTTTTTTTTTCATTTTTTTTTCTAAGTGTCTGATCGAGAGAAGGAAAAAGAGGTGATTTTTAGCCACTCTCGATTTTGTACTTAGAAAAAAATCCAAATTTTTTTTTTTTTTTTTCTGTTTTTTTTCTAAGTGTCTGATCGAGAGAAGGAAAAAGAGGTGATTTTTAGCCTCTCTTGATTTTGTACTTAGAAAAAATCCAATTTTTTTTTTTTTTTTTAATTTTTTTTTCTAAGTGTCTGATCGAGAGAAGGAAAAAGAGGTGATTTTTAGCCACTCTCGATTTTGTACTTAGAAAAAATCCAAATTTATTTTTTTTTTTTCATTTTTTTTTCTAAGTGTCTGATCGAGAGAAGGAAAAAGAGGTGATTTTTAGCCACTCTCGATTTTGTACTTAGAAAAAATCCAAATTTTTTTTTTTTTTTTTCATTTTTTTTTCTAAGTGTCTGATCGAGAGAAGGAAAAAGAGGTGATTTTTAGCCACTCTCGATTTTGTACTTAGAAAAAATCCAAATTTTTTTTTTTTTTTTTTCATTTTTTTTTCTAAGTGTCTGATCGAGAGAAGGAAAAAGAGGTGATTTTTAGCCACTCTCGATTTTGTACTTAGAAAAAATCCAATTTTTTTTTTTTTTTTTTCATTTTTTTTTCTAAGTGTCTGATCGAGAGAAGGAAAAAGAGGTGATTTTTAGCCACTCTCGATTTTGTACTTAGAAAAAATCCAAATTTTTTTTTTTTTTTTTTCCGTTTTTTTTCTAAGTGTCTGATCGAGAGAAGGAAAAAGAGGTGATTTTTAGCCACTCTCGATTTTGTACTTAGAAAAAAATCCAAATTTTTTTTTTTTTTTTTTCCGTTTTTTTTCTAAGTGTCTGATCGAGAGTAGGAAAAAGAGGTGATTTTTAGCCACTCTCGATTTTGTACTTAGAAAAAATCCAAATTTTTTTTTTTTTTTTTTTCATTTTTTTTTCTAAGTGTCTGATCGAGAGAAGGAAAAAGAGGTGATTTTTAGCCACTTTCGATTTTGTACTTAGAAAAAATCCAAATTTTTTTTTTTTTTTTTTCCGTTTTTTTTCTAAGTGTCTGATCGAGAGAAGGAAAAAGAGGTGATTTTTAGCCACTCTCGATTTTGTACTTAGAAAAAATCCAAATTTTTTTATTTTTTTTTTCCGTTTTTTTTTCTAAGTGTCTGATCGAGAGAAGGAAAAAGAGGTGATTTTTAGCCCGATTTTGTACTTAGAAAAAATCCAAATTTTTTTTTTTTTTTTTTCCGTTTTTTTTGTAAGTGTCTGATCGAGAGAAGGAAAAAGAGGTGATTTTTAGCCACTCTCGATTTTGTACTTAGAAAAAATCCAAATTTTTTTTTTTTTTTTTCCGTTTTTTTTCTAAGTGTCTGATCGAGAGAAGGAAAAAGAGGTGATTTTTAGCCACTCTCGATTTTGTACTTAGAAAAAATCCAAATTTTTTTTTTTTTTTTTTCATTTTTTTTTCTAAGTGTCTGATCGAGAGAAGGAAAAAGAGGTGATTTTTAGCCACTCTCGATTTTGTAGTTAGAAAAAATCCAAATTTTTTTTTTTTTTTTCTGTTTTTTTTCTAAGTGTCTGATCGAGAGAAGGAAAAAGAGGTGATTTTTAGCCTCTCTTGATTTTGTACTTAGAAAAAATCCAATTTTTTTTTTTTTTTTTTCATTTTTTTTTCTAAGTGTCTGATCGAGAGAAGGAAAAAGAGGTGATTTTTAGCCACTCTCGATTTTGTACTTAGAAAAAATCCAATTTTTTTTTTTTTTTTTCCGTTTTTTTTCTAAGTGTCTGATCGAGAGAAGGAAAAAGAGGTGATTTTTAACCTCTCTTGATTTTGTACTTAGAAAAAATCCAATTTTTTTTTTTTTTTTTCATTTTTTTTTCTAAGTGTCTGATCGAGAGAAGGAAAAAGAGGTGATTTTTAGCCACTCTCGATTTTGTACTTAGAAAAAATCCAAATTTTTTTTTTTTTTTTTTCCGTTTTTTTTCTAAGTGTCTGATCGAGAGAAGGAAAAAGTGGTGATTTTTAGCCACTCTCGATTTTGTACTTAGAAAAAATCCAAATTTTTTTTTTTTTTTTTTCCGTTTTTTTTCTAAGTGTCTGATCGAGAGAAGGAAAAAGAGGTGATTTTTAGCCACTCTCGATTTTGTACTTAGAAAAAATCCAAATTTTTTTTTTTTTTTTTTTCATTTTTTTTTCTAAGTGTCTGATCGAGAGAAGGAAAAAGAGGTGATTTTTAGCCACTCTCGATTTTGTACTTAGAAAAAATCCAAATTTTTTTTTTTTTTTTCTGTTTTTTTTCTAAGTGTCTGATCGAGAGAAGGAAAAAGAAGTGATTTTTAGCCACTCTCGATTTTGTACTTAGAAAAAATCCAAATTTTTTTTTTTTTTTTTTCAGTTTTTTTTCTAAGTGTCTGATCGAGAGAAGGAAAAAGAGGTGATTTTTAGCCACTCTCCATTTTGTACTTAGAAAAAATCCAAATTTTTATTTTTTTTTTCTGTTTTTTTTCTAAGTGTCTGATCGAGAGAAGGAAAAAGAGGTGATTTTTAGCCTCTCTTGATTTTGTACTTAGAAAAAATCCAATTTTTTTTTTTTTTTTTTCATTTTTTTTTCTAAGTGTCTGATCGAGAGAAGGAAAAAGAGGTGATTTTTAGCCACTCTCGATTTTGTACTTAGAAAAAATCCAAATTTTATTTATTTTTTTTTCCGTTTTTTTTCTAAGTGTCTGATCGAGAGAAGGAAAAAGAGGTGATTTTTAACCTCTCTTGATTTTGTACTTAGAAAAAATCCAATTTTTTTTTTTTTTTTTCATTTTTTTTTCTAAGTGTCTGATTGAGAGAAGGAAAAAGAGGTGATTTTTAGCCACTCTCGATTTTGTACTTAGAAAAAATCCAAATTGTTTTTTTTTTTTTTTCCGTTTTTTTTCTAAGTGTCTGATCGAGAGAAGGAAAAAGAGGTGATTTTTAGCCACTCTCGATTTTGTACTTAGAAAAAATCCAAATTTTTTTTTTTTTTTTTCCGTTTTTTTTCTAAGTGTCTGATCGAGAGAAGGAAAAAGAGGTGATTTTTAGCCACTCTCGATTTTGTACTTAGAAAAAATCCAAATTTTTTTTTTTTTTTTTTCTTTTTTTTTTCTAAGTGTCTGATCGAGAGAAGGAAAAAGAGGTGATTTTTAGCCACTCTCGATTTTGTACTTAGAAAAAATCCAATTTTTTTTTTTTTTTTTTCTGTTTTTTTTCTAAGTGTCTGATCGAGAGAAGGAAAAAGAGGTGATTTTTAGCCTCTCTTGATTTTGTACTTAGAAAAAATCCAATTTTTTTTTTTTTTTTTAATTTTTTTTTCTAAGTGTCTGATCGAGAGAAGGAAAAAGAGGTGATTTTTAGCCACTCTCGATTTTGTACTTAGAAAAAATCCAAAATTTTTTTTTTTTTTTCCCGTTTTTTTTCTAAGTGTCTGATCGAGAGAAGGAAAAAGAGGTGATTTTTAACCTCTCTTGATTTTGTACTTAGAAAAAATCCATTTTTTTTTTTTTTTTTTTCATTTTTTTTTCTAAGTGTCTGATCGAGAGAAGGAAAAAGAGGTGATTTTTAGCCTCTCTCGATTTTGTACTTAGAAAAAATCCAAATTTTTTTTTTTTTTTTCTTTTTTCTAAGTGTCTGATCGAGAGAAGGAAAAAGAGGTGATTTTTAGCCACTCTCGATTTTGTACTTAGAAAAAATCCAAATTTTTTTTTCCGTTTTTTTTCTAAGTGTCTGATCGAGAGAAGGAAAAAGAGGTGATTTTTAGCCACTCTCGATTTTGTACTTAGAAAAAATCCAAATTTTTTTTTTTTTTTTTTTCATTTTTTTTTCTAAGTGTCTGATCGAGAGAAGGAAAAAGAGGTGATTTTTAGCCACTCTCGATTTTGTACTTAGAAAAAATCCAAATTTTTTTTTTTTTTTTTCCGTTTTTTTTCTAAGTGTCTGATTGAGAGAAGGAAAAAGAGGTGATTTTTAGCCTCTCTTGATTTTGTACTTAGAAAAAATCCAATTTTTTTTTTTTTTTTTTCATTTTTTTTCTAAGTGTCTGATCGAGAGAAGGAAAAAGAGGTGATTTTTAGCCACTCTCGATTTTGTACTTAGAAAAAATCCAAATTTTTTTTTTTTTTTTTTCCGTTTTTTTTCTAAGTGTCTGATCGAGAGAAGGAAAAAGAGGTGATTTTTAACCTCTCTTGATTTTGTACTTAGAAAAAATCCAATTTTTTTTTTTTTTTTTTCATTTTTTTTTCTAAGTGTCTGATCGAGAGAAGGAAAAAGAGGTGATTTTTAGCCACTCTCGATTTTGTACTTAGAAAAAATCCAATTTTTTTTTTTTTTTTTTCCGTTTTTTTTCTAAGTGTCTTATCGAGAGAAGGAAAAAGAGGTGATTTTTAGCCTCTCTTGATTTTGTACTTAGAAAAAATCCAATTTTTTTTTTTTTTTTTTCATTTTTTTTTCTAAGTGTCTGATCGAGAGAAGGAAAAAGAGGTGATTTTTAGCCACTCTCGATTTTGTACTTAGAAAAAATCCAAATTTTTTTTTTTTTTTTCCGTTTTTTTTCTAAGTGTCTGATCGAGAGAAGGAAAAAGAGGTGATTTTTAGCCTGTCTCGATTTTGTACTAAGAAAAAATCAAAATTTTTTTTTTTTTTTTCCGTTTTTTTTCTAAGTGTCTGATCGAGAGAAGGAAAAAGAGGTGATTTTTAGCCTCTCTCGATTTTGTACTTAGAAAAAATCCAATTTTTTTTTTTTTTTTTTCATTTTTTTTTCTAAGTGTCTGATCGAGAGAAGGAAAAAGAGGTGATTTTTAGCCACTCTCGATTTTGTACTTAGAAAAAATCCAAATTTTTTTTTTTTTTTTTCCGTTTTTTTTCTAAGTGTCTGATCGAGAGAAGGAAAAAGAGGTGATTTTTAACCTCTCTTGATTTTGTACTTAGAAAAAATCCAAATTTTTTTTTTTTTTTTTTCTTTTTTTTTTCTAAGTGTCTGATCGAGAGAAGGAAAAAGAGGTGATTTTTAGCCTCTCTCGATTTTGTACTTAGAAAAAATCCAAATTTTTTATTTTTTTTTTTCCGTTTTTTTTCTAAGTGTCTGATCGAGAGAAGGAAAAAGAGGTGATTTTTAGCCACTCTCGATTTTGTACTTAGAAAAAATCCAAATTTTATTTTTTTTTTTCTTTTTTTTTTCTAAGTGTCTGATCGAGAGAAGGAAAAAGAGGTGATTTTTAGCCACTCTCGATTTTGTACTTAGAAAAAATCAAATTTTTTTTTTTTTTTTTTTCCGTTTTTTTTCTAAGTGTCTGATCGAGAGAAGGAAAAAGAGGTGATTTTTAGCCACTCTCGATTTTGTACTTAGAAAAAATCCCAATTTTTTTTTTTTTTTTTTCATTTTTTTTTCTAAGTGTCTGATCGAGAGAAGGAAAAAGAGGTGATTTTTAGCCTCTCTTGATTTTGTACTTAGAAAAAATCCAATTATTTTTTTTTTTTTTCATTTTTTTTTCTAAGTGTCTGATCGAGAGAAGGAAAAAGAGGTGATTTTTAGCCACTCTCGATTTTGTACTTAGAAAAAATCCAAATTTTTTTTTTTTTTTTTTCCGTTTTTTTTCTAAGTGTCTGATCGAGAGAAGGAAAAAGAGGTGATTTTTAGCCACTCTCAATTTTGTACTTAGAAAAAATCCAATTTTTTTTTTTTTTTTTTCCGTTTTTTTTTCTAAGTGTCTGATCGAGAGAAGGAAAAAGAGGTGATTTTTAGCCACTCTCGATTTTGTACTTAGAAAAAATCCAAATTTTTTTTTTTTTTTTTCCGTTTTTTTTCTAAGTGTCTGATCGAGAGTAGGAAAAAGAGGTGATTTTTAGCCACTCTCGATTTTGTACTTAGAAAAAATCCAAAATTTTTTTTTTTTTTTTTTCTTTTTTTTTTCTAAGTGTCTGATCGAGAGAAGGAAAAAGAGGTGATTTTTAGCCACTTTCGATTTTGTACTTAGAAAAAATCCAAATTTTTTTTTTTTTTTTTCCGTTTTTTTTCTAAGTGTCTGATCGAGAGAAGGAAAAAGAGGTGATTTTTAGCCACTCTCGATTTTGTACTTAGAAAAAATCCAAATTTTTTTTTTTTTTTTTTCCGTTTTTTTTCTAAGTGTCTGATCGAGAGAAGGAAAAAGAGGTGATTTTTAGCCACTCTCGATTTTGTACTTAGAAAAAATCCAAATTTTTATTTTTTTTTTCTGTTTTTTTTCTAAGTGTCTGATCGAGAGAAGGAAAAAGAGGTGATTTTTAGCCTCTCTTGATTTTGTACTGAGAAAAAATCCAATTTTTTTTTTTTTTTTTAAATTTTTTTTTCTAAGTGTCTGATCGAGAGAAGGAAAAAGAGGTGATTCTTAGCCACTCTCGATTTTGTACTTAGAAAAAATCCAAATTTTTTTTTTTTTTTTTCCGTTTTTTTTCTAAGTGTCTGATCGAGAGAAGGAAAAAGAGGTGATTTTTAGCCTCTCTTGATTTTGTACTTAGAAAAAATCCAATTTTTTTTTTTTCATTTTTTTTTCTAAGTGTCTGATCGAGAGAAGGAAAAAGAGGTGATTTTTAGCCACTCTCGATTTTGTACTTAGAAAAAATCCAAATTTATTTTTTTTTTTTTTCCGTTTTTTTCTAAGTGTCTGATCGAGAGTAGGAAAAAGAGGTGATTTTTAGCCACTCTCGATTTTGTACTTAGAAAAAATCCAAATTTTTTTTTTTTTTTTTTTCATTTTTTTTTCTAAGTGTCTGATCGAGAGAAGGAAAAAGAGGTGATTTTTAGCCACTTTCGATTTTGTACTTAGAAAAAATCCAAATTTTTTTTTTTTTGTTTCCGTTTTTTTTCTAAGTGTCTGATCGAGAGAAGGAAAAAGAGGTGATTTTTAGCCACTCTCGATTTTGTACTTAGAAAAAATCCAAATTTTTTTTTTTTTTTTTTCCGTTTTTTTTCTAAGTGTCTGATCGAGAGAAGGAAAAAGAGGTGATTTTTAGCCCGATTTTGTACTTAGAAAAAATCCAAATTTTTTTTTTTTTTTTTTCCGTTTTTTTTCTAAGTGTCTGATCGAGAGAAGGAAAAAGAGGTGATTTTTAGCCACTCTCGATTTTGTACTTAGAAAAAATCCAAAATTTTTTTTTTTTTTTTCCGTTTTTTTTTCTAAGTGTCTGATCGAGAGAAGGAAAAAGAGGTGATTTTTAGCCACTCTCGATTTTGTACTTAGAAAAAATCCAAATTTTTTTTTTTTTTTTTTCATTTTTTTTTCTAAGTGTCTGATCGAGAGAAGGAAAAAGAGGTGATTTTTAGCCACTCTCGATTTTGTACTTAGAAAAAATCCAAATTTATTTATTTTTTTTTCTGTTTTTTTTCTAAGTGTCTGATCGAGAGAAGGAAAAAGAGGTGATTTTTAGCCTCTCTTGATTTTGTACTTAGAAAAAATCCAAATTTTTTTTTTTTTTTTTCATTTTTTTTTCTAAGTGTCTGATCGAGAGAAGGAAAAAGAGGTGATTTTTAGCCACTCTCGATTTTGTAGTTAGAAAAAATCCAAATTTTTTTTTTTTTTTTCTGTTTTTTTTCTAAGTGTCTGATCGAGAGAAGGAAAAAGAGGTGATTTTTAGCCTCTCTTGATTTTGTACTTAGAAAAAATCCAATTTTTTTTTTTTTTTTTTCATTTTTTTTTCTAAGTGTCTGATCGAGAGAAGGAAAAAGAGGTGATTTTTAGCCACTCTCGATTTTGTACTTAGAAAAAATCCAAATTTTTTTTTTTTTTTTTCCGTTTTTTTTCTAAGTGTCTGATCGAGAGAAGGAAAAAGAGGTGATTTTTAACCTCTCTTGATTTTGTACTTAGAAAAAATCCAATTTTTTTTTTTTTTTTTCATTTTTTTTTCTAAGTGTCTGATCGAGAGAAGGAAAAAGAGGTGATTTTTAGCCACTCTCGATTTTGTACTTAGAAAAAATCCAAATTTTTTTTTTTTTTTTTTCCGTTTTTTTTCTAAGTGTCTGATCGAGAGAAGGAAAAAGTGGTGATTTTTAGCCACTCTCGATTTTGTACTTAGAAAAAATCCAAATTTTTTTTTTTTTTTTTTCCGTTTTTTTTCTAAGTGTCTGATCGAGAGAAGGAAAAAGTGGTGATTTTTAGCCACTCTCGATTTTGTACTTAGAAAAAATCCAAATTTTTTTTTTTTTTTTTTCCGTTTTTTTTCTAAGTGTCTGATCGAGAGAAGGAAAAAGAGGTGATTTTTAGCCACTCTCGATTTTGTACTTAGAAAAAATCCAAATTTTTTTTTTTTTTTTTTTCATTTTTTTTTCTAAGTGTCTGATCGAGAGAAGGAAAAAGAGGTGATTTTTAGCCACTCTCGATTTTGTACTTAGAAAAAATCCAAATTTTTTTTTTTTTTTTCAGTTTTTTTTCTAAGTGTCTGATCGAGAGAAGGAAAAAGAGGTGATTTTTAGCCACTCTCCATTTTGTACTTAGAAAAAATCCAAATTTTTTTTTTTTTTTTCTGTTTTTTTTCTAAGTGTCTGATCGAGAGAAGGAAAAAGAGGTGATTTTTAGCCTCTCTTGATTTTGTACTTAGAAAAAATCCAATTTTTTTTTTTTTTTTTTCATTTTTTTTTCTAAGTGTCTGATCGAGAGAAGGAAAAAGAGGTGATTTTTAGCCACTCTCGATTTTGTACTTAGAAAAAATCCAAATTTTATTTATTTTTTTTTCCGTTTTTTTTCTAAGTGTCTGATCGAGAGAAGGAAAAAGAGGTGATTTTTAACCTCTCTTGATTTTGTACTTAGAAAAAATCCAATTTTTTTTTTTTTTTTTCATTTTTTTTTCTAAGTGTCTGATTGAGAGAAGGAAAAAGAGGTGATTTTTAGCCACTCTCGATTTTGTACTTAGAAAAAATCCAAATTGTTTTTTTTTTTTTTTCCGTTTTTTTTCTAAGTGTCTGATCGAGAGAAGGAAAAAGAGGTGATTTTTAGCCACTCTCGATTTTGTACTTAGAAAAAATCCAAATTTTTTTTTTTTTTTTTCCGTTTTTTTTCTAAGTGTCTGATCGAGAGAAGGAAAAAGAGGTGATTTTTAGCCACTCTCGATTTTGTACTTAGAAAAAATCCAAATTTTTTTTTTTTTTTTTTCTTTTTTTTTTCTAAGTGTCTGATCGAGAGAAGGAAAAAGAGGTGATTTTTAGCCACTCTCGATTTTGTACTTAGAAAAAATCCAATTTTTTTTTTTTTTTTTTCTGTTTTTTTTCTAAGTGTCTGATCGAGAGAAGGAAAAAGAGGTGATTTTTAGCCTCTCTTGATTTTGTACTTAGAAAAAATCCAATTTTTTTTTTTTTTTTTAATTTTTTTTTCTAAGTGTCTGATCGAGAGAAGGAAAAAGAGGTGATTTTTAGCCACTCTCGATTTTGTACTTAGAAAAAATCCAAATTTTTTTTTTTTTTTTCCCGTTTTTTTTTCTAAGTGTCTGATCGAGAGAAGGAAAAAGAGGTGATTTTTAACCTCTCTTGATTTTGTACTTAGAAAAAATCCAATTTTTTTTTTTTTTTTTTCATTTTTTTTTCTAAGTGTCTGATCGAGAGAAGGAAAAAGAGGTGATTTTTAGCCTCTCTCGATTTTGTACTTAGAAAAAATCCAAATTTTTTTTTTTTTTTTCTTTTTTCTAAGTGTCTGATCGAGAGAAGGAAAAAGAGGTGATTTTTAGCCACTCTCGATTTTGTACTTAGAAAAAATCCAAATTTTTTTTTCCGTTTTTTTTCTAAGTGTCTGATCGAGAGAAGGAAAAAGAGGTGATTTTTAGCCACTCTCGATTTTGTACTTAGAAAAAATCCAAATTTTTTTTTTTTTTTTTTTCATTTTTTTTTCTAAGTGTCTGATCGAGAGAAGGAAAAAGAGGTGATTTTTAGCCACTCTCGATTTTGTACTTAGAAAAAATCCAAATTTTTTTTTTTTTTTTTCCGTTTTTTTTCTAAGTGTCTGATTGAGAGAAGGAAAAAGAGGTGATTTTTAGCCTCTCTTGATTTTGTACTTAGAAAAAATCCAATTTTTTTTTTTTTTTTTTCATTTTTTTTCTAAGTGTCTGATCGAGAGAAGGAAAAAGAGGTGATTTTTAGCCACTCTCGATTTTGTACTTAGAAAAAATCCAAATTTTTTTTTTTTTTTTTTCCGTTTTTTTTCTAAGTGTCTGATCGAGAGAAGGAAAAAGAGGTGATTTTTAACCTCTCTTGATTTTGTACTTAGAAAAAATCCAATTTTTTTTTTTTTTTTTTCATTTTTTTTTCTAAGTGTCTGATCGAGAGAAGGAAAAAGAGGTGATTTTTAGCCACTCTCGATTTTGTACTTAGAAAAAATCCAATTTTTTTTTTTTTTTTTTCCGTTTTTTTTCTAAGTGTCTTATCGAGAGAAGGAAAAAGAGGTGATTTTTAGCCTCTCTTGATTTTGTACTTAGAAAAAATCCAATTTTTTTTTTTTTTTTTTCATTTTTTTTTCTAAGTGTCTGATCGAGAGAAGGAAAAAGAGGTGATTTTTAGCCACTCTCGATTTTGTACTTAGAAAAAATCCAAATTTTTTTTTTTTTTTTCCGTTTTTTTTCTAAGTGTCTGATCGAGAGAAGGAAAAAGAGGTGATTTTTAGCCTGTCTCGATTTTGTACTAAGAAAAAATCAAATTTTTTTTTTTTTTTTTCCGTTTTTTTTCTAAGTGTCTGATCGAGAGAAGGAAAAAGAGGTGATTTTTAGCCTCTCTCGATTTTGTACTTAGAAAAAATCCAATTTTTTTTTTTTTTTTTTCATTTTTTTTTCTAAGTGTCTGATCGAGAGAAGGAAAAAGAGGTGATTTTTAGCCACTCTCGATTTTGTACTTAGAAAAAATCCAAATTTTTTTTTTTTTTTTTCCGTTTTTTTTCTAAGTGTCTGATCGAGAGAAGGAAAAAGAGGTGATTTTTAGCCACTCTCGATTTTGTACTTAGAAAAAATCCAAATTTTTTTTTTTTTTTTTCCGTTTTTTTTTCTAAGTGTCTTATCGAGAGAAGGAAAAAGAGGTGATTTTTAGCCTCTCTTGATTTTGTACTTAGAAAAAATCCAATTTTTTTTTTTTTTTTTTCATTTTTTTTTCTAAGTGTCTGATCGAGAGAAGGAAAAAGAGGTGATTTTTAGCCACTCTCGATTTTGTACTTAGAAAAAATCCAAATTTTTTTTTTTTTTTTCCGTTTTTTTTCTAAGTGTCTGATCGAGAGAAGGAAAAAGAGGTGATTTTTAGCCTGTCTCGATTTTGTACTAAGAAAAAATCAAATTTTTTTTTTTTTTTTTCCGTTTTTTTTCTAAGTGTCTGATCGAGAGAAGGAAAAAGAGGTGATTTTTAGCCTCTCTCGATTTTGTACTTAGAAAAAATCCAATTTTTTTTTTTTTTTTTTCATTTTTTTTTCTAAGTGTCTGATCGAGAGAAGGAAAAAGAGGTGATTTTTAGCCACTCTCGATTTTGTACTTAGAAAAAATCCAAATTTTTTTTTTTTTTTTTCCGTTTTTTTTCTAAGTGTCTGATCGAGAGAAGGAAAAAGAGGTGATTTTTAACCTCTCTTGATTTTGTACTTAGAAAAAATCCAAATTTTTTTTTTTTTTTTTTCTTTTTTTTTTCTAAGTGTCTGATCGAGAGAAGGAAAAAGAGGTGATTTTTAGCCTCTCTCGATTTTGTACTTAGAAAAAATCCAAATTTTTTATTTTTTTTTTTCCGTTTTTTTTCTAAGTGTCTGATCGAGAGAAGGAAAAAGAGGTGATTTTTAGCCACTCTCGATTTTGTACTTAGAAAAAATCCAAATTTTATTTTTTTTTTTTCTTTTTTTTTTCTAAGTGTCTGATCGAGAGAAGGAAAAAGAGGTGATTTTTAGCCACTCTCGATTTTGTACTTAGAAAAAATCAAATTTTTTTTTTTTTTTTTTTCCGTTTTTTTTCTAAGTGTCTGATCGAGAGAAGGAAAAAGAGGTGATTTTTAGCCACTCTCGATTTTGTACTTAGAAAAAATCCCAATTTTTTTTTTTTTTTTTTCATTTTTTTTTCTAAGTGTCTGATCGAGAGAAGGAAAAAGAGGTGATTTTTAGCCTCTCTTGATTTTGTACTTAGAAAAAATCCAATTATTTTTTTTTTTTTCTTTTTTTTTTCTAAGTGTCTGATCGAGAGAAGGAAAAAGAGGTGATTTTTAGCCACTCTCGATTTTGTACTTAGAAAAAATCCAAATTTTTTTTTTTTTTTTTTCCGTTTTTTTTCTAAGTGTCTGATCGAGAGAAGGAAAAAGAGGTGATTTTTAGCCACTCTCAATTTTGTACTTAGAAAAAATCCAATTTTTTTTTTTTTTTTTTCCGTTTTTTTTTCTAAGTGTCTGATCGAGAGAAGGAAAAAGAGGTGATTTTTAGCCACTCTCGATTTTGTACTTAGAAAAAATCCAAATTTTTTTTTTTTTTTTTCCGTTTTTTTTCTAAGTGTCTGATCGAGAGTAGGAAAAAGAGGTGATTTTTAGCCACTCTCGATTTTGTACTTAGAAAAAATCCAAAATTTTTTTTTTTTTTTTTTCTTTTTTTTTTCTAAGTGTCTGATCGAGAGAAGGAAAAAGAGGTGATTTTTAGCCACTTTCGATTTTGTACTTAGAAAAAATCCAAATTTTTTTTTTTTTTTTTTCCGTTTTTTTTCTAAGTGTCTGATCGAGAGAAGGAAAAAGAGGTGATTTTTAGCCACTCTCGATTTTGTACTTAGAAAAAATCCAAATTTTTTTTTTTTTTTTTTCCGTTTTTTTTCTAAGTGTCTGATCGAGAGAAGGAAAAAGAGGTGATTTTTAGCCACTCTCGATTTTGTACTTAGAAAAAATCCAAATTTTTATTTTTTTTTTTCTGTTTTTTTTCTAAGTGTCTGATCGAGAGAAGGAAAAAGAGGTGATTTTTAGCCTCTCTTGATTTTGTACTTAGAAAAAATCCAATTTTTTTTTTTTTTTTAAATTTTTTTTTCTAAGTGTCTGATCGAGAGAAGGAAAAAGAGGTGATTCTTAGCCACTCTCGATTTTGTACTTAGAAAAAATCCAAATTTTTTTTTTTTTTTTTCCGTTTTTTTTCTAAGTGTCTGATCGAGAGAAGGAAAAAGAGGTGATTTTTAGCCTCTCTTGATTTTGTACTTAGAAAAAATCCAATTTTTTTTTTTTCATTTTTTTTTCTAAGTGTCTGATCGAGAGAAGGAAAAAGAGGTGATTTTTAGCCACTCTCGATTTTGTACTTAGAAAAAATCCAAATTTATTTTTTTTTTTTTTCCGTTTTTTTTCTAAGTGTCTGATCGAGAGTAGGAAAAAGAGGTGATTTTTAGCCACTCTCGATTTTGTACTTAGAAAAAATCCAAATTTTTTTTTTTTTTTTTTTCATTTTTTTTTCTAAGTGTCTGATCGAGAGAAGGAAAAAGAGGTGATTTTTAGCCACTTTCGATTTTGTACTTAGAAAAAATCCAAATTTTTTTTTTTTTGTTTCCGTTTTTTTTCTAAGTGTCTGATCGAGAGAAGGAAAAAGAGGTGATTTTTAGCCACTCTCGATTTTGTACTTAGAAAAAATCCAAATTTTTTTTTTTTTTTTTTCCGTTTTTTTTCTAAGTGTCTGATCGAGAGAAGGAAAAAGAGGTGATTTTTAGCCCGATTTTGTACTTAGAAAAAATCCAAATTTTTTTTTTTTTTTTTTCCGTTTTTTTTCTAAGTGTCTGATCGAGAGAAGGAAAAAGAGGTGATTTTTAGCCACTCTCGATTTTGTACTTAGAAAAAATCCAAATTTTTTTTTTTTTTTTTCCGTTTTTTTTTCTAAGTGTCTGATCGAGAGAAGGAAAAAGAGGTGATTTTTAGCCACTCTCGATTTTGTACTTAGAAAAAATCCAAATTTTTTTTTTTTTTTTTTTCATTTTTTTTTCTAAGTGTCTGATCGAGAGAAGGAAAAAGAGGTGATTTTTAGCCACTCTCGATTTTGTACTTAGAAAAAATCCAAATTTATTTATTTTTTTTTCTGTTTTTTTTCTAAGTGTCTGATCGAGAGAAGGAAAAAGAGGTGATTTTTAGCCTCTCTTGATTTTGTACTTAGAAAAAATCCAATTTTTTTTTTTTTTTTTTCATTTTTTTTTCTAAGTGTCTGATCGAGAGAAGGAAAAAGAGGTGATTTTTAGCCACTCTCGATTTTGTACTTAGAAAAAATCCAAATTTTTTTTTTTTTTTTTTCCGTTTTTTTTCTAAGTGTCTGATCGAGAGAAGGAAAAAGAGGTGATTTTTAGCCCGATTTTGTACTTAGAAAAAATCCAAATTTTTTTTTTTTTTTTTTCCGTTTTTTTTCTAAGTGTCTGATCGAGAGAAGGAAAAAGAGGTGATTTTTAGCCACTCTCGATTTTGTACTTAGAAAAAATCCAAATTTTTTTTTTTTTTTTTCCGTTTTTTTTCTAAGTGTCTGATCGAGAGAAGGAAAAAGAGGTGATTTTTAGCCACTCTCGATTTTGTACTTAGAAAAAATCCAAATTTTTTTTTTTTTTTTTTTCATTTTTTTTTCTAAGTGTCTGATCGAGAGAAGGAAAAAGAGGTGATTTTTAGCCACTCTCGATTTTGTACTTAGAAAAAATCCAAATTTATTTTTTTTTTTTTCTGTTTTTTTTCTAAGTGTCTGATCGAGAGAAGGAAAAAGAGGTGATTTTTAGCCTCTCTTGATTTTGTACTTAGAAAAAATCCAATTTTTTTTTTTTTTTTTTCATTTTTTTTTCTAAGTGTCTGATCGAGAGAAGGAAAAAGAGGTGATTTTTAGCCACTCTCGATTTTGTACTTAGAAAAAATCCAAATTTTTTTTTTTTTTTTTCCGTTTTTTTTCTAAGTGTCTGATCGAGAGAAGGAAAAAGAGGTGATTTTTAACCTCTCTTGATTTTGTACTTAGAAAAAATCCAATTTTTTTTTTTTTTTTTTCATTTTTTTTTCTAAGTGTCTGATCGAGAGAAGGAAAAAGAGGTGATTTTTAGCCACTCTCGATTTTGTACTTAGAAAAAATCCAAATTTTTTTTTTTTTTTTTCCGTTTTTTTTCTAAGTGTCTGATCGAGAGAAGGAAAAAGTGGTGATTTTTAGCCACTCTCGATTTTGTACTTAGAAAAAATCCAAATTTTTTTTTTTTTTTTTTCCGTTTTTTTTCTAAGTGTCTGATCGAGAGAAGGAAAAAGAGGTGATTTTTAGCCACTCTCGATTTTGTACTTAGAAAAAATCCAAATTTTTTTTTTTTTTTTTTTCATTTTTTTTTCTAAGTGTCTGATCGAGAGAAGGAAAAAGAGGTGATTTTTAGCCACTCTCGATTTTGTACTTAGAAAAAATCCAAATTTTATTTTTTTTTTTTTCAGTTTTTTTTCTAAGTGTCTGATCGAGAGAAGGAAAAAGAGGTGATTTTTAGCCACTCTCCATTTTGTACTTAGAAAAAATCCAAATTTTTTTTTTTTTTTTTTCATTTTTTTTTCTAAGTGTCTGATCGAGAGAAGGAAAAAGAGGTGATTTTTAGCCACTCTCGATTTTGTACTTAGAAAAAATCCAAATTTTATTTTTTTTTTTTCCGTTTTTTTTCTAAGTGTCTGATCGAGAGAAGGAAAAAGAGGTGATTTTTAGCCACTCTCGATTTTGTACTTAGAAAAAATCCAAATTTTTTTTTTTTTTTTTTCCGTTTTTTTTCTAAGTGTCTGATCGAGAGAAGGAAAAAGAGGTGATTTTTAGCCACTCTCGATTTTGTACTAAAAAAAATCCAAATTTTTTTTTTTTTTTTCATTTTTTTTTCTAAGTGTCTGATCGAGAGAAGGAAAAAGAGGTGATTTTTAGCCACTCTCGATTTTGTACTTAGAAAAAATCCAAATTTTTTTTTTTTTTTTTCTGTTTTTTTTCTAAGTGTCTGATCGAGAGAAGGAAAAAGAGGTGATTTTTAGCCTCTCTTGATTTTGTACTTAGAAAAAATCCAATTTTATTTTTTTTTTTTAAATTTTTTTTTCTAAGTGTCTGATCGAGAGAAGGAAAAAGAGGTGATTTTTAGCCACTCTCGATTTTGTACTTAGAAAAAATCCAAATTTTTTTTTTTTTTTTTCATTTTTTTTTCTAAGTGTCTGATCGAGAGAAGGAAAAAGAGGTGATTTTTAGCCACTCTCGATTTTGTACTTAGAAAAAATCCAAATTTTTTTTTTTTTTTTTCATTTTTTTTTCTAAGTGTCTGATCGAGAGAAGGAAAAAGAGGTGATTTTTAGCCACTCTCGATTTTGTACTTAGAAAAAATCCAAATTTTTTTTTTTTTTTTTCATTTTTTTTTCTAAGTGTCTGATCGAGAGAAGGAAAAAGAGGTGATTTTTAGCCACTCTCGATTTTGTACTTAGAAAAAATCCAATTTTTTTTTTTTTTTTTTCATTTTTTTTTCTAAGTGTCTGATCGAGAGAAGGAAAAAGAGGTGATTTTTAGCCACTCTCGATTTTGTACTTAGAAAAAATCCAAATTTTTTTTTTTTTTTTTTCCGTTTTTTTTCTAAGTGTCTGATCGAGAGAAGGAAAAAGAGGTGATTTTTAGCCACTCTCGATTTTGTACTTAGAAAAAAATCCAAATTTTTTTTTTTTTTTTTTCCGTTTTTTTTCTAAGTGTCTGATCGAGAGTAGGAAAAAGAGGTGATTTTTAGCCACTCTCGATTTTGTACTTAGAAAAAATCCAAATTTTTTTTTTTTTTTTTTTCATTTTTTTTTCTAAGTGTCTGATCGAGAGAAGGAAAAAGAGGTGATTTTTAGCCACTTTCGATTTTGTACTTAGAAAAAAATCCAAATTTTTTTTTTTTTTTTTTCCGTTTTTTTTCTAAGTGTCTGATCGAGAGAAGGAAAAAGAGGTGATTTTTAGCCACTCTCGATTTTGTACTTAGAAAAAATCCAAATTTTTTTTTTTTTTTTTTCCGTTTTTTTTCTAAGTGTCTGATCGAGAGAAGGAAAAAGTGGTGATTTTTAGCCACTCTCGATTTTGTACTTAGAAAAAATCCAAATTTTTTTTTTTTTTTTTTCCGTTTTTTTTCTAAGTGTCTGATCGAGAGAAGGAAAAAGAGGTGATTTTTAGCCACTCTCGATTTTGTACTTAGAAAAAATCCAAATTTTTTTTTTTTTTTTTTTCATTTTTTTTTCTAAGTGTCTGATCGAGAGAAGGAAAAAGAGGTGATTTTTAGCCACTCTCGATTTTGTACTTAGAAAAAATCCAAATTTTTTTTTTTTTTTTCTGTTTTTTTTCTAAGTGTCTGATCGAGAGAAGGAAAAAGAGGTGATTTTTAGCCACTCTCGATTTTGTACTTAGAAAAAATCCAAATTTTTTTTTTTTTTTTTTCAGTTTTTTTTCTAAGTGTCTGATCGAGAGAAGGAAAAAGAGGTGATTTTTAGCCACTCTCCATTTTGTACTTAGAAAAAATCCAAATTTTTTTTTTTTTTTTCTGTTTTTTTTCTAAGTGTCTGATCGAGAGAAGGAAAAAGAGGTGATTTTTAGCCTCTCTTGATTTTGTACTTAGAAAAAATCCAATTTTTTTTTTTTTTTTTTCATTTTTTTTTCTAAGTGTCTGATCGAGAGAAGGAAAAAGAGGTGATTTTTAGCCACTCTCGATTTTGTACTTAGAAAAAATCCAAATTTTATTTATTTTTTTTTCCGTTTTTTTTCTAAGTGTCTGATCGAGAGAAGGAAAAAGAGGTGATTTTTAACCTCTCTTGATTTTGTACTTAGAAAAAATCCAATTTTTTTTTTTTTTTTTCATTTTTTTTTCTAAGTGTCTGATTGAGAGAAGGAAAAAGAGGTGATTTTTAGCCACTCTCGATTTTGTACTTAGAAAAAATCCAAATTTTTTTTTTTTTTTTTTCCGTTTTTTTTCTAAGTGTCTGATCGAGAGAAGGAAAAAGAGGTGATTTTTAGCCACTCTCGATTTTGTACTTAGAAAAAATCCAAATTTTTTTTTTTTTTTTTCCGTTTTTTTTCTAAGTGTCTGATCGAGAGAAGGAAAAAGAGGTGATTTTTAGCCACTCTCGATTTTGTACTTAGAAAAAATCCAAATTTTTTTTTTTTTTTTTTCATTTTTTTTTCTAAGTGTCTGATCGAGAGAAGGAAAAAGAGGTGATTTTTAGCCACTCTCGATTTTGTACTTAGAAAAAATCCAAATTTTTTTTTTTTTTTTCTGTTTTTTTTCTAAGTGTCTGATCGAGAGAAGGAAAAAGAGGTGATTTTTAGCCTCTCTTGATTTTGTACTTAGAAAAAATCCAATTTTTTTTTTTTTTTTTAATTTTTTTTTCTAAGTGTCTGATCGAGAGAAGGAAAAAGAGGTGATTTTTAGCCACTCTCGATTTTGTACTTAGAAAAAATCCAATTTTTTTTTTTTTTTTTTCCCGTTTTTTTTCTAAGTGTCTGATCGAGAGAAGGAAAAAGAGGTGATTTTTAACCTCTCTTGATTTTGTACTTAGAAAAAATCCAATTTTTTTTTTTTTTTTTTCATTTTTTTTTCTAAGTGTCTGATCGAGAGAAGGAAAAAGAGGTGATTTTTAGCCTCTCTCGATTTTGTACTTAGAAAAAATCCAAATTTTTTTTTTTTTTTTTCTTTTTTCTAAGTGTCTGATCGAGAGAAGGAAAAAGAGGTGATTTTTAGCCACTCTCGATTTTGTACTTAGAAAAAATCCAAATTTTTTTTTTTTTTTTTTCCGTTTTTTTTCTAAGTGTCTGATCGAGAGAAGGAAAAAGAGGTGATTTTTAGCCACTCTCGATTTTGTACTTAGAAAAAATCCAAATTTTTTTTTTTTTTTTTTTCATTTTTTTTTCTAAGTGTCTGATCGAGAGAAGGAAAAAGAGGTGATTTTTAGCCACTCTCGATTTTGTACTTAGAAAAAATCCAAATTTTTTTTTTTTTTTTCCGTTTTTTTTCTAAGTGTCTGATCGAGAGAAGGAAAAAGAGGTGATTTTTAGCCTCTCTTGATTTTGTACTTAGAAAAAATCCAATTTTTTTTTTTTTTTTTTCATTTTTTTTCTAAGTGTCTGATCGAGAGAAGGAAAAAGAGGTGATTTTTAGCCACTCTCGATTTTGTACTTAGAAAAAATCCAAATTTTTTTTTTTTTTTTTTCCGTTTTTTTTCTAAGTGTCTGATCGAGAGAAGGAAAAAGAGGTGATTTTTAACCTCTCTTGATTTTGTACTTAGAAAAAATCCAATTTTTTTTTTTTTTTTTCATTTTTTTTTCTAAGTGTCTGATCGAGAGAAGGAAAAAGAGGTGATTTTTAGCCACTCTCGATTTTGTACTTAGAAAAAATCCAATTTTTTTTTTTTTTTTTTCCGTTTTTTTTCTAAGTGTCTTATCGAGAGAAGGAAAAAGAGGTGATTTTTAGCCTCTCTTGATTTTGTACTTAGAAAAAATCCAATTTTTTTTTTTTTTTTTTCATTTTTTTTTCTAAGTGTCTGATCGAGAGAAGGAAAAAGAGGTGATTTTTAGCCACTCTCGATTTTGTACTTAGAAAAAATCCAAATTTTTTTTTTTTTTTTCCGTTTTTTTTCTAAGTGTCTGATCGAGAGAAGGAAAAAGAGGTGATTTTTAGCCTGTCTCGATTTTGTACTAAGAAAAAATCAAAATTTTTTTTTTTTTTTTCCGTTTTTTTTTCTAAGTGTCTGATCGAGAGAAGGAAAAAGAGGTGATTTTTAGCCTCTCTCGATTTTGTACTTAGAAAAAATCCAATTTTTTTTTTTTTTTTTTCATTTTTTTTTCTAAGTGTCTGATCGAGAGAAGGAAAAAGAGGTGATTTTTAGCCACTCTCGATTTTGTACTTAGAAAAAATCCAAATTTTTTTTTTTTTTTTTCCGTTTTTTTTCTAAGTGTCTGATCGAGAGAAGGAAAAAGAGGTGATTTTTAACCTCTCTTGATTTTGTACTTAGAAAAAATCCAAATTTTTTTTTTTTTTTTTTCATTTTTTTTTCTAAGTGTCTGATCGAGAGAAGGAAAAAGAGGTGATTTTTAGCCACTCTCGATTTTGTACTTAGAAAAAATCCAAATTTTTTATTTTTTTTTTTTCCGTTTTTTTTCTAAGTGTCTGATCGAGAGAAGGAAAAAGAGGTGATTTTTAGCCACTCTCGATTTTGTACTTAGAAAAAATCCAAATTTTATTTTTTTTTTTTCATTTTTTTTTCTAAGTGTCTGATCGAGAGAAGGAAAAAGAGGTGATTTTTAGCCACTCTCGATTTTGTACTTAGAAAAAATCAAATTTTTTTTTTTTTTTTTTTCCGTTTTTTTTCTAAGTGTCTGATCGAGAGAAGGAAAAAGAGGTGATTTTTAGCCACTCTCGATTTTGTACTTCGAAAAAATCCCAATTTTTTTTTTTTTTTTTTCATTTTTTTTTCTAAGTGTCTGATCGAGAGAAGGAAAAAGAGGTGATTTTTAGCCACTCTCGATTTTGTACTTAGAAAAAATCCAATTTTTTTTTTTTTTTTTCCGTTTTTTTTCTAAGTGTCTGATCGAGAGAAGGAAAAAGAGGTGATTTTTAGCCTCTCTTGATTTTGTACTTAGAAAAAATCCAATTATTTTTTTTTTTTTTCATTTTTTTTCATTTTTTTTTCTAAGTGTCTGATCGAGAGAAGGAAAAAGAGGTGATTTTTAGCCACTCTCGATTTTGTACTTAGAAAAAATCCAAATTTTATTTATTTTTTTTTCCGTTTTTTTTCTAAGTGTCTGATCGAGAGAAGGAAAAAGAGGTGATTTTTAACCTCTCTTGATTTTGTACTTAGAAAAAATCCAATTTTTTTTTTTTTTTTTCATTTTTTTTTCTAAGTGTCTGATTGAGAGAAGGAAAAAGAGGTGATTTTTAGCCACTCTCGATTTTGTACTTAGAAAAAATCCAAATTTTTTTTTTTTTTTTTTCCGTTTTTTTTCTAAGTGTCTGATCGAGAGAAGGAAAAAGAGGTGATTTTTAGCCACTCTCGATTTTGTACTTAGAAAAAATCCAAATTTTTTTTTTTTTTTTTCCGTTTTTTTTCTAAGTGTCTGATCGAGAGAAGGAAAAAGAGGTGATTTTTAGCCACTCTCGATTTTGTACTTAGAAAAAATCCAAATTTTTTTTTTTTTTTTTTCATTTTTTTTTCTAAGTGTCTGATCGAGAGAAGGAAAAAGAGGTGATTTTTAGCCACTCTCGATTTTGTACTTAGAAAAAATCCAAATTTTTTTTTTTTTTTTCTGTTTTTTTTCTAAGTGTCTGATCGAGAGAAGGAAAAAGAGGTGATTTTTAGCCTCTCTTGATTTTGTACTTAGAAAAAATCCAATTTTTTTTTTTTTTTTTAATTTTTTTTTCTAAGTGTCTGATCGAGAGAAGGAAAAAGAGGTGATTTTTAGCCACTCTCGATTTTGTACTTAGAAAAAATCCAATTTTTTTTTTTTTTTTTTCCCGTTTTTTTTCTAAGTGTCTGATCGAGAGAAGGAAAAAGAGGTGATTTTTAACCTCTCTTGATTTTGTACTTAGAAAAAATCCAATTTTTTTTTTTTTTTTTTCATTTTTTTTTCTAAGTGTCTGATCGAGAGAAGGAAAAAGAGGTGATTTTTAGCCTCTCTCGATTTTGTACTTAGAAAAAATCCAAATTTTTTTTTTTTTTTTTCTTTTTTCTAAGTGTCTGATCGAGAGAAGGAAAAAGAGGTGATTTTTAGCCACTCTCGATTTTGTACTTAGAAAAAATCCAAATTTTTTTTTTTTTTTTTTCCGTTTTTTTTCTAAGTGTCTGATCGAGAGAAGGAAAAAGAGGTGATTTTTAGCCACTCTCGATTTTGTACTTAGAAAAAATCCAAATTTTTTTTTTTTTTTTTTTCATTTTTTTTTCTAAGTGTCTGATCGAGAGAAGGAAAAAGAGGTGATTTTTAGCCACTCTCGATTTTGTACTTAGAAAAAATCCAAATTTTTTTTTTTTTTTTCCGTTTTTTTTCTAAGTGTCTGATCGAGAGAAGGAAAAAGAGGTGATTTTTAGCCTCTCTTGATTTTGTACTTAGAAAAAATCCAATTTTTTTTTTTTTTTTTTCATTTTTTTTCTAAGTGTCTGATCGAGAGAAGGAAAAAGAGGTGATTTTTAGCCACTCTCGATTTTGTACTTAGAAAAAATCCAAATTTTTTTTTTTTTTTTTTCCGTTTTTTTTCTAAGTGTCTGATCGAGAGAAGGAAAAAGAGGTGATTTTTAACCTCTCTTGATTTTGTACTTAGAAAAAATCCAATTTTTTTTTTTTTTTTTTCATTTTTTTTTCTAAGTGTCTGATCGAGAGAAGGAAAAAGAGGTGATTTTTAGCCACTCTCGATTTTGTACTTAGAAAAAATCCAATTTTTTTTTTTTTTTTTTCCGTTTTTTTTCTAAGTGTCTTATCGAGAGAAGGAAAAAGAGGTGATTTTTAGCCTCTCTTGATTTTGTACTTAGAAAAAATCCAATTTTTTTTTTTTTTTTTTCATTTTTTTTTCTAAGTGTCTGATCGAGAGAAGGAAAAAGAGGTGATTTTTAGCCACTCTCGATTTTGTACTTAGAAAAAATCCAAATTTTTTTTTTTTTTTTCCGTTTTTTTTCTAAGTGTCTGATCGAGAGAAGGAAAAAGAGGTGATTTTTAGCCTGTCTCGATTTTGTACTAAGAAAAAATCAAAATTTTTTTTTTTTTTTTCCGTTTTTTTTCTAAGTGTCTGATCGAGAGAAGGAAAAAGAGGTGATTTTTAGCCTCTCTCGATTTTGTACTTAGAAAAAATCCAATTTTTTTTTTTTTTTTTTCATTTTTTTTTCTAAGTGTCTGATCGAGAGAAGGAAAAAGAGGTGATTTTTAGCCACTCTCGATTTTGTACTTAGAAAAAATCCAAATTTTTTTTTTTTTTTTTCCGTTTTTTTTCTAAGTGTCTGATCGAGAGAAGGAAAAAGAGGTGATTTTTAACCTCTCTTGATTTTGTACTTAGAAAAAATCCAAATTTTTTTTTTTTTTTTTTCATTTTTTTTTCTAAGTGTCTGATCGAGAGAAGGAAAAAGAGGTGATTTTTAGCCACTCTCGATTTTGTACTTAGAAAAAATCCAAATTTTTTATTTTTTTTTTTCCGTTTTTTTTCTAAGTGTCTGATCGAGAGAAGGAAAAAGAGGTGATTTTTAGCCACTCTCGATTTTGTACTTAGAAAAAATCCAAATTTTATTTTTTTTTTTTCATTTTTTTTTCTAAGTGTCTGATCGAGAGAAGGAAAAAGAGGTGATTTTTAGCCACTCTCGATTTTGTACTTAGAAAAAATCAAATTTTTTTTTTTTTTTTTTTCCGTTTTTTTTCTAAGTGTCTGATCGAGAGAAGGAAAAAGAGGTGATTTTTAGCCACTCTCGATTTTGTACTTAGAAAAAATCCCAATTTTTTTTTTTTTTTTTTCATTTTTTTTTCTAAGTGTCTGATCGAGAGAAGGAAAAAGAGGTGATTTTTAGCCACTCTCGATTTTGTACTTAGAAAAAATCCAATTTTTTTTTTTTTTTTTCCGTTTTTTTTCTAAGTGTCTGATCGAGAGAAGGAAAAAGAGGTGATTTTTAGCCTCTCTTGATTTTGTACTTAGAAAAAATCCAATTATTTTTTTTTTTTTTCATTTTTTTTTCTAAGTGTCTGATCGAGAGAAGGAAAAAGAGGTGATTTTTAGCCACTCTCGATTTTGTACTTAGAAAAAATCCAAATTTTTTTTTTTTTTTTTTCCGTTTTTTTTCTAAGTGTCTGATCGAGAGAAGGAAAAAGAGGTGATTTTTAGCCACTCTCGATTTTGTACTTAGAAAAAATCCAATTTTTTTTTTTTTTTTTTCCGTTTTTTTTTCTAAGTGTCTGATCGAGAGAAGGAAAAAGAGGTGATTTTTAGCCACTTTCGATTTTGTACTTAGAAAAAATCCAAATTTTTTTTTTTTTTTTCCGTTTTTTTTCTAAGTGTCTGATCGAGAGTAGGAAAAAGAGGTGATTTTTAGCCACTCTCGATTTTGTACTTAGAAAAAATCCAAATTTTTTTTTTTTTTTTTTTCATTTTTTTTTCTAAGTGTCTGATCGAGAGAAGGAAAAAGAGGTGATTTTTAGCCACTTTCGATTTTGTACTTAGAAAAAATCCAAATTTTTTTTTTTTTTTTTTCCGTTTTTTTTCTAAGTGTCTGATCGAGAGAAGGAAAAAGAGGTGATTTTTAGCCACTCTCGATTTTGTACTTAGAAAAAATCCAAATTTTTTTTTTTTTTTTTTCCGTTTTTTTTCTAAGTGTCTGATCGAGAGAAGGAAAAAGAGGTGATTTTTAGCCACTCCCGATTTTGTACTTAGAAAAAATCCAAATTTTTTTTTTTTTTTTTTCCGTTTTTTTTCTAAGTGTCTGATCGAGAGAAGGAAAAAGAGGTGATTTTTAGCCACTCTCGATTTTGTACTTAGAAAAAATCCAAATTTTTTTTTTTTTTTTTTCCGTTTTTTTTCTAAGTGTCTGATCGAGAGAAGGAAAAAGAGGTGATTTTTAGCCACTCTCGATTTTGTACTTAGAAAAAATCCAAATTTTTTTTTTTTTTTTTTCTTTTTTTTTTCTAAGTGTCTGATCGAGAGAAGGAAAAAGAGGTGATTTTTAGCCACTCTCGATTTTGTACTTAGAAAAAATCCAAATTTTTTTTTTTTTTTCTGTTTTTTTTCTAAGTGTCTGATCGAGAGAAGGAAAAAGAGGTGATTTTTAGCCTCTCTTGATTTTGTACTTAGAAAAAATCCAATTTTTTTTTTTTTTTTTTCATTTTTTTTTCTAAGTGTCTGATCGAGAGAAGGAAAAAGAGGTGATTTTTAGCCACTCTCGATTTTGTACTTAGAAAAAATCCAAATTTTTTTTTTGTTTTTTCCGTTTTTTTTCTAAGTGTCTGATCGAGAGAAGGAAAAAGAGGTGATTTTTAACCTCTCTTGATTTTGTACTTAGAAAAAATCCATTTATTTTTTTTTTTTTTTCATTTTTTTTTCTAAGTGTCTGATCGAGAGAAGGAAAAAGAGGTGATTTTTAGCCACTCTCGATTTTGTACTTAGAAAAAATCCAAATTTTTTTTTTTTTTTTTTCCGTTTTTTTTCTAAGTGTCTGATCGAGAGAAGGAAAAAGAGGTGATTTTTAGCCACTCTCGATTTTGTACTTAGAAAAAATCCAATTTTTTTTTTTTTTTTTTTCCGTTTTTTTTCTAAGTGTCTGATCGAGAGAAGGAAAAAGAGGTGATTTTTAGCCACTCTCGATTTTGTACTTAGAAAAAATCCAAATTTTATTTTTTTTTTTTTTCTTTTTTTTTTCTAAGTGTCTGATCGAGAGAAGGAAAAAGACGTGATTTTTAGCCACTCTCGATTTTGTACTTAGAAAAAATCCAATTTTTTTTTTTTTTTTTTCCGTTTTTTTTCTAAGTGTCTGATCGAGAGAAGGAAAAAGAGGTGATTTTTAGCCACTCTCGATTTTGTACTTAGAAAAAATCCAAATTTTTATTTTTTTTTTTCTGTTTTTTTTCTAAGTGTCTGATCGAGAGAAGGAAAAAGAGGTGATTTTTAGCCTCTCTTGATTTTGTACTTAGAAAAAATCCAATTTTTTTTTTTTTTTTTAAATTTTTTTTTCTAAGTGTCTGATCGAGAGAAGGAAAAAGAGGTGATTCTTAGCCACTCTCGATTTTGTACTTAGAAAAAATCCAAATTTTTTTTTTTTTTTTTCCGTTTTTTTTCTAAGTGTCTGATCGAGAGAAGGAAAAAGAGGTGATTTTTAGCCTCTCTTGATTTTGTACTTAGAAAAAATCCAATTTTTTTTTTTTCATTTTTTTTTCTAAGTGTCTGATCGAGAGAAGGAAAAAGAGGTGATTTTTAGCCACTCTCGATTTTGTACTTAGAAAAAATCCAAATTTATTTTTTTTTTTTTTCCGTTTTTTTTCTAAGTGTCTGATCGAGAGTAGGAAAAAGAGGTGATTTTTAGCCACTCTCGATTTTGTACTTAGAAAAAATCCAAATTTTTTTTTTTTTTTTTTTCATTTTTTTTTCTAAGTGTCTGATCGAGAGAAGGAAAAAGAGGTGATTTTTAGCCACTTTCGATTTTGTACTTAGAAAAAATCCAAATTTTTTTTTTTTTGTTTCCGTTTTTTTTCTAAGTGTCTGATCGAGAGAAGGAAAAAGAGGTGATTTTTAGCCACTCTCGATTTTGTACTTAGAAAAAATCCAAATTTTTTTTTTTTTTTTTTCCGTTTTTTTTCTAAGTGTCTGATCGAGAGAAGGAAAAAGAGGTGATTTTTAGCCCGATTTTGTACTTAGAAAAAATCCAAATTTTTTTTTTTTTTTTTTCCGTTTTTTTTCTAAGTGTCTGATCGAGAGAAGGAAAAAGAGGTGATTTTTAGCCACTCTCGATTTTGTACTTAGAAAAAATCCAAATTTTTTTTTTTTTTTTTCCGTTTTTTTTTCTAAGTGTCTGATCGAGAGAAGGAAAAAGAGGTGATTTTTAGCCACTCTCGATTTTGTACTTAGAAAAAATCCAAATTTTTTTTTTTTTTTTTTTCATTTTTTTTTCTAAGTGTCTGATCGAGAGAAGGAAAAAGAGGTGATTTTTAGCCACTCTCGATTTTGTACTTAGAAAAAATCCAAATTTATTTATTTTTTTTTCTGTTTTTTTTCTAAGTGTCTGATCGAGAGAAGGAAAAAGAGGTGATTTTTAGCCTCTCTTGATTTTGTACTTAGAAAAAATCCAATTTTTTTTTTTTTTTTTTCATTTTTTTTTCTAAGTGTCTGATCGAGAGAAGGAAAAAGAGGTGATTTTTAGCCACTCTCGATTTTGTACTTAGAAAAAATCCAAATTTTTTTTTTTTTTTTTTCCGTTTTTTTTCTAAGTGTCTGATCGAGAGAAGGAAAAAGAGGTGATTTTTAGCCACTCTCGATTTTGTACTTAGAAAAAATCCAAATTTTTTTTTTTTTTTTTTCCGTTTTTTTTCTAAGTGTCTGATCGAGAGAAGGAAAAAGAGGTGATTTTTAGCCCGATTTTGTACTTAGAAAAAATCCAAATTTTTTTTTTTTTTTTTTTCCGTTTTTTTTCTAAGTGTCTGATCGAGAGAAGGAAAAAGAGGTGATTTTTAGCCACTCTCGATTTTGTACTTAGAAAAAATCCAAATTTTTTTTTTTTTTTTTCCGTTTTTTTTCTAAGTGTCTGATCGAGAGAAGGAAAAAGAGGTGATTTTTAGCCACTCTCGATTTTGTACTTAGAAAAAATCCAAATTTTTTTTTTTTTTTTTTTCATTTTTTTTTCTAAGTGTCTGATCGAGAGAAGGAAAAAGAGGTGATTTTTAGCCACTCTCGATTTTGTACTTAGAAAAAATCCAAATTTATTTTTTTTTTTTTCTGTTTTTTTTCTAAGTGTCTGATCGAGAGAAGGAAAAAGAGGTGATTTTTAGCCTCTCTTGATTTTGTACTTAGAAAAAATCCAATTTTTTTTTTTTTTTTTTCATTTTTTTTTCTAAGTGTCTGATCGAGAGAAGGAAAAAGAGGTGATTTTTAGCCACTCTCGATTTTGTACTTAGAAAAAATCCAAATTTTTTTTTTTTTTTTTCCGTTTTTTTTCTAAGTGTCTGATCGAGAGAAGGAAAAAGAGGTGATTTTTAACCTCTCTTGATTTTGTACTTAGAAAAAATCCAATTTTTTTTTTTTTTTTTTCATTTTTTTTTCTAAGTGTCTGATCGAGAGAAGGAAAAAGAGGTGATTTTTAGCCACTCTCGATTTTGTACTTAGAAAAAATCCAAATTTTTTTTTTTTTTTTTCCGTTTTTTTTCTAAGTGTCTGATCGAGAGAAGGAAAAAGTGGTGATTTTTAGCCACTCTCGATTTTGTACTTAGAAAAAATCCAAATTTTTTTTTTTTTTTTTTCCGTTTTTTTTCTAAGTGTCTGATCGAGAGAAGGAAAAAGAGGTGATTTTTAGCCACTCTCGATTTTGTACTTAGAAAAAATCCAAATTTTTTTTTTTTTTTTTTTCATTTTTTTTTCTAAGTGTCTGATCGAGAGAAGGAAAAAGAGGTGATTTTTAGCCACTCTCGATTTTGTACTTAGAAAAAATCCAAATTTTATTTTTTTTTTTTCAGTTTTTTTTCTAAGTGTCTGATCGAGAGAAGGAAAAAGAGGTGATTTTTAGCCACTCTCCATTTTGTACTTAGAAAAAATCCAAATTTTTTTTTTTTTTTTTTCATTTTTTTTTCTAAGTGTCTGATCGAGAGAAGGAAAAAGAGGTGATTTTTAGCCACTCTCGATTTTGTACTTAGAAAAAATCCAAATTTTATTTTTTTTTTTTCCGTTTTTTTTCTAAGTGTCTGATCGAGAGAAGGAAAAAGAGGTGATTTTTAGCCACTCTCGATTTTGTACTTAGAAAAAATCCAAATTTTTTTTTTTTTTTTTTCCGTTTTTTTTCTAAGTGTCTGATCGAGAGAAGGAAAAAGAGGTGATTTTTAGCCACTCTCGATTTTGTACTAAAAAAAATCCAAATTTTTTTTTTTTTTTTCATTTTTTTTTCTAAGTGTCTGATCGAGAGAAGGAAAAAGAGGTGATTTTTAGCCACTCTCGATTTTGTACTTAGAAAAAATCCAAATTTTTTTTTTTTTTTTTCTGTTTTTTTTCTAAGTGTCTGATCGAGAGAAGGAAAAAGAGGTGATTTTTAGCCTCTCTTGATTTTGTACTTAGAAAAAATCCAATTTTATTTTTTTTTTTTAAATTTTTTTTTCTAAGTGTCTGATCGAGAGAAGGAAAAAGAGGTGATTTTTAGCCACTCTCGATTTTGTACTTAGAAAAAATCCAAATTTTTTTTTTTTTTTTCATTTTTTTTTCTAAGTGTCTGATCGAGAGAAGGAAAAAGAGGTGATTTTTAGCCACTCTCGATTTTGTACTTAGAAAAAATCCAAATTTTTTTTTTTTTTTTCATTTTTTTTTCTAAGTGTCTGATCGAGAGAAGGAAAAAGAGGTGATTTTTAGCCACTCTCGATTTTGTACTTAGAAAAAATCCAAATTTTTTTTTTTTTTTTTCATTTTTTTTTCTAAGTGTCTGATCGAGAGAAGGAAAAAGAGGTGATTTTTAGCCACTCTCGATTTTGTACTTAGAAAAAATCCAATTTTTTTTTTTTTTTTTTCATTTTTTTTTCTAAGTGTCTGATCGAGAGAAGGAAAAAGAGGTGATTTTTTTAGCCACTCTCGATTTTGTACTTAGAAAAAATCCAAATTTTTTTTTTTTTTTTTTCCGTTTTTTTTCTAAGTGTCTGATCGAGAGAAGGAAAAAGAGGTGATTTTTAGCCACTCTCGATTTTGTACTTAGAAAAAAATCCAAATTTTTTTTTTTTTTTTTTCCGTTTTTTTTCTAAGTGTCTGATCGAGAGTAGGAAAAAGAGGTGATTTTTAGCCACTCTCGATTTTGTACTTAGAAAAAATCCAAATTTTTTTTTTTTTTTTTTTCATTTTTTTTTCTAAGTGTCTGATCGAGAGAAGGAAAAAGAGGTGATTTTTAGCCACTTTCGATTTTGTACTTAGAAAAAAATCCAAATTTTTTTTTTTTTTTTTTCCGTTTTTTTTCTAAGTGTCTGATCGAGAGAAGGAAAAAGAGGTGATTTTTAGCCACTCTCGATTTTGTACTTAGAAAAAATCCAAATTTTTTTTTTTTTTTTTTCCGTTTTTTTTCTAAGTGTCTGATCGAGAGAAGGAAAAAGTGGTGATTTTTAGCCACTCTCGATTTTGTACTTAGAAAAAATCCAAATTTTTTTTTTTTTTTTTTCCGTTTTTTTTCTAAGTGTCTGATCGAGAGAAGGAAAAAGAGGTGATTTTTAGCCACTCTCGATTTTGTACTTAGAAAAAATCCAAATTTTTTTTTTTTTTTTTTTCATTTTTTTTTCTAAGTGTCTGATCGAGAGAAGGAAAAAGAGGTGATTTTTAGCCACTCTCGATTTTGTACTTAGAAAAAATCCAAATTTTTTTTTTTTTTTCTGTTTTTTTTCTAAGTGTCTGATCGAGAGAAGGAAAAAGAGGTGATTTTTAGCCACTCTCGATTTTGTACTTAGAAAAAATCCAAATTTTTTTTTTTTTTTTTTCAGTTTTTTTTCTAAGTGTCTGATCGAGAGAAGGAAAAAGAGGTGATTTTTAGCCACTCTCCATTTTGTACTTAGAAAAAATCCAAATTTTTTTTTTTTTTTTCTGTTTTTTTTCTAAGTGTCTGATCGAGAGAAGGAAAAAGAGGTGATTTTTAGCCTCTCTTGATTTTGTACTTAGAAAAAATCCAATTTTTTTTTTTTTTTTTTCATTTTTTTTTCTAAGTGTCTGATCGAGAGAAGGAAAAAGAGGTGATTTTTAGCCACTCTCGATTTTGTACTTAGAAAAAATCCAAATTTTATTTATTTTTTTTTCCGTTTTTTTTCTAAGTGTCTGATCGAGAGAAGGAAAAAGAGGTGATTTTTAACCTCTCTTGATTTTGTACTTAGAAAAAATCCAATTTTTTTTTTTTTTTTTCATTTTTTTTTCTAAGTGTCTGATTGAGAGAAGGAAAAAGAGGTGATTTTTAGCCACTCTCGATTTTGTACTTAGAAAAAATCCAAATTTTTTTTTTTTTTTTTTCCGTTTTTTTTCTAAGTGTCTGATCGAGAGAAGGAAAAAGAGGTGATTTTTAGCCACTCTCGATTTTGTACTTAGAAAAAATCCAAATTTTTTTTTTTTTTTTTCCGTTTTTTTTCTAAGTGTCTGATCGAGAGAAGGAAAAAGAGGTGATTTTTAGCCACTCTCGATTTTGTACTTAGAAAAAATCCAAATTTTTTTTTTTTTTTTTTCATTTTTTTTTCTAAGTGTCTGATCGAGAGAAGGAAAAAGAGGTGATTTTTAGCCACTCTCGATTTTGTACTTAGAAAAAATCCAAATTTTTTTTTTTTTTTTCTGTTTTTTTTCTAAGTGTCTGATCGAGAGAAGGAAAAAGAGGTGATTTTTAGCCTCTCTTGATTTTGTACTTAGAAAAAATCCAATTTTTTTTTTTTTTTTTAATTTTTTTTTCTAAGTGTCTGATCGAGAGAAGGAAAAAGAGGTGATTTTTAGCCACTCTCGATTTTGTACTTAGAAAAAATCCAATTTTTTTTTTTTTTTTTTCCCGTTTTTTTTCTAAGTGTCTGATCGAGAGAAGGAAAAAGAGGTGATTTTTAACCTCTCTTGATTTTGTACTTAGAAAAAATCCAATTTTTTTTTTTTTTTTTTCATTTTTTTTTCTAAGTGTCTGATCGAGAGAAGGAAAAAGAGGTGATTTTTAGCCTCTCTCGATTTTGTACTTAGAAAAAATCCAAATTTTTTTTTTTTTTTTTCTTTTTTCTAAGTGTCTGATCGAGAGAAGGAAAAAGAGGTGATTTTTAGCCACTCTCGATTTTGTACTTAGAAAAAATCCAAATTTTTTTTTTTTTTTTTTCCGTTTTTTTTCTAAGTGTCTGATCGAGAGAAGGAAAAAGAGGTGATTTTTAGCCACTCTCGATTTTGTACTTAGAAAAAATCCAAATTTTTTTTTTTTTTTTTTTCATTTTTTTTTCTAAGTGTCTGATCGAGAGAAGGAAAAAGAGGTGATTTTTAGCCACTCTCGATTTTGTACTTAGAAAAAATCCAAATTTTTTTTTTTTTTTTCCGTTTTTTTTCTAAGTGTCTGATCGAGAGAAGGAAAAAGAGGTGATTTTTAGCCTCTCTTGATTTTGTACTTAGAAAAAATCCAATTTTTTTTTTTTTTTTTTCATTTTTTTTCTAAGTGTCTGATCGAGAGAAGGAAAAAGAGGTGATTTTTAGCCACTCTCGATTTTGTACTTAGAAAAAATCCAAATTTTTTTTTTTTTTTTTTCCGTTTTTTTTCTAAGTGTCTGATCGAGAGAAGGAAAAAGAGGTGATTTTTAACCTCTCTTGATTTTGTACTTAGAAAAAATCCAATTTTTTTTTTTTTTTTTTCATTTTTTTTTCTAAGTGTCTGATCGAGAGAAGGAAAAAGAGGTGATTTTTAGCCACTCTCGATTTTGTACTTAGAAAAAATCCAATTTTTTTTTTTTTTTTTTCCGTTTTTTTTCTAAGTGTCTTATCGAGAGAAGGAAAAAGAGGTGATTTTTAGCCTCTCTTGATTTTGTACTTAGAAAAAATCCAATTTTTTTTTTTTTTTTTTCATTTTTTTTTCTAAGTGTCTGATCGAGAGAAGGAAAAAGAGGTGATTTTTAGCCACTCTCGATTTTGTACTTAGAAAAAATCCAAATTTTTTTTTTTTTTTTCCGTTTTTTTTCTAAGTGTCTGATCGAGAGAAGGAAAAAGAGGTGATTTTTAGCCTGTCTCGATTTTGTACTAAGAAAAAATCAAAATTTTTTTTTTTTTTTTCCGTTTTTTTTCTAAGTGTCTGATCGAGAGAAGGAAAAAGAGGTGATTTTTAGCCTCTCTCGATTTTGTACTTAGAAAAAATCCAATTTTTTTTTTTTTTTTTTCATTTTTTTTTCTAAGTGTCTGATCGAGAGAAGGAAAAAGAGGTGATTTTTAGCCACTCTCGATTTTGTACTTAGAAAAAATCCAAATTTTTTTTTTTTTTTTTCCGTTTTTTTTCTAAGTGTCTGATCGAGAGAAGGAAAAAGAGGTGATTTTTAACCTCTCTTGATTTTGTACTTAGAAAAAATCCAAATTTTTTTTTTTTTTTTTTCATTTTTTTTTCTAAGTGTCTGATCGAGAGAAGGAAAAAGAGGTGATTTTTAGCCACTCTCGATTTTGTACTTAGAAAAAATCCAAATTTTTTATTTTTTTTTTTCCGTTTTTTTTCTAAGTGTCTGATCGAGAGAAGGAAAAAGAGGTGATTTTTAGCCACTCTCGATTTTGTACTTAGAAAAAATCCAAATTTTATTTTTTTTTTTTCATTTTTTTTTCTAAGTGTCTGATCGAGAGAAGGAAAAAGAGGTGATTTTTAGCCACTCTCGATTTTGTACTTAGAAAAAATCAAATTTTTTTTTTTTTTTTTTTCCGTTTTTTTTCTAAGTGTCTGATCGAGAGAAGGAAAAAGAGGTGATTTTTAGCCACTCTCGATTTTGTACTTAGAAAAAATCCCAATTTTTTTTTTTTTTTTTTCATTTTTTTTTCTAAGTGTCTGATCGAGAGAAGGAAAAAGAGGTGATTTTTAGCCACTCTCGATTTTGTACTTAGAAAAAATCCAATTTTTTTTTTTTTTTTTCCGTTTTTTTTCTAAGTGTCTGATCGAGAGAAGGAAAAAGAGGTGATTTTTAGCCTCTCTTGATTTTGTACTTAGAAAAAATCCAATTATTTTTTTTTTTTTTCATTTTTTTTTCTAAGTGTCTGATCGAGAGAAGGAAAAAGAGGTGATTTTTAGCCACTCTCGATTTTGTACTTAGAAAAAATCCAAATTTTTTTTTTTTTTTTTTCCGTTTTTTTTCTAAGTGTCTGATCGAGAGAAGGAAAAAGAGGTGATTTTTAGCCACTCTCGATTTTGTACTTAGAAAAAATCCAATTTTTTTTTTTTTTTTTTCCGTTTTTTTTTCTAAGTGTCTGATCGAGAGAAGGAAAAAGAGGTGATTTTTAGCCACTTTCGATTTTGTACTTAGAAAAAATCCAAATTTTTTTTTTTTTTTTCCGTTTTTTTTCTAAGTGTCTGATCGAGAGTAGGAAAAAGAGGTGATTTTTAGCCACTCTCGATTTTGTACTTAGAAAAAATCCAAATTTTTTTTTTTTTTTTTTTCATTTTTTTTTCTAAGTGTCTGATCGAGAGAAGGAAAAAGAGGTGATTTTTAGCCACTTTCGATTTTGTACTTAGAAAAAATCCAAATTTTTTTTTTTTTTTTTTCCGTTTTTTTTCTAAGTGTCTGATCGAGAGAAGGAAAAAGAGGTGATTTTTAGCCACTCTCGATTTTGTACTTAGAAAAAATCCAAATTTTTTTTTTTTTTTTTTCCGTTTTTTTTCTAAGTGTCTGATCGAGAGAAGGAAAAAGAGGTGATTTTTAGCCACTCCCGATTTTGTACTTAGAAAAAATCCAAATTTTTTTTTTTTTTTTTTCCGTTTTTTTTCTAAGTGTCTGATCGAGAGAAGGAAAAAGAGGTGATTTTTAGCCACTCTCGATTTTGTACTTAGAAAAAATCCAAATTTTTTTTTTTTTTTTTTCCGTTTTTTTTCTAAGTGTCTGATCGAGAGAAGGAAAAAGAGGTGATTTTTAGCCACTCTCGATTTTGTACTTAGAAAAAATCCAAATTTTTTTTTTTTTTTTTTCTTTTTTTTTTCTAAGTGTCTGATCGAGAGAAGGAAAAAGAGGTGATTTTTAGCCACTCTCGATTTTGTACTTAGAAAAAATCCAAATTTTTTTTTTTTTTTCTGTTTTTTTTCTAAGTGTCTGATCGAGAGAAGGAAAAAGAGGTGATTTTTAGCCTCTCTTGATTTTGTACTTAGAAAAAATCCAATTTTTTTTTTTTTTTTTTCATTTTTTTTTCTAAGTGTCTGATCGAGAGAAGGAAAAAGAGGTGATTTTTAGCCACTCTCGATTTTGTACTTAGAAAAAATCCAAATTTTTTTTTTGTTTTTTCCGTTTTTTTTCTAAGTGTCTGATCGAGAGAAGGAAAAAGAGGTGATTTTTAACCTCTCTTGATTTTGTACTTAGAAAAAATCCATTTATTTTTTTTTTTTTTTCATTTTTTTTTCTAAGTGTCTGATCGAGAGAAGGAAAAAGAGGTGATTTTTAGCCACTCTCGATTTTGTACTTAGAAAAAATCCAAATTTTTTTTTTTTTTTTTTCCGTTTTTTTTCTAAGTGTCTGATCGAGAGAAGGAAAAAGAGGTGATTTTTAGCCACTCTCGATTTTGTACTTAGAAAAAATCCAATTTTTTTTTTTTTTTTTTTCCGTTTTTTTTCTAAGTGTCTGATCGAGAGAAGGAAAAAGAGGTGATTTTTAGCCACTCTCGATTTTGTACTTAGAAAAAATCCAAATTTTATTTTTTTTTTTTTTCTTTTTTTTTTCTAAGTGTCTGATCGAGAGAAGGAAAAAGACGTGATTTTTAGCCACTCTCGATTTTGTACTTAGAAAAAATCCAATTTTTTTTTTTTTTTTTTCTGTTTTTTTTCTAAGTGTCTGATCGAGAGAAGGAAAAAGAGGTGATTTTTAGCCTCTCTTGATTTTGTACTTAGAAAAAATCCATTTTTTTTTTTTTTTTTTTAATTTTTTTTTCTAAGTGTCTGATCGAGAGAAGGAAAAAGAGGTGATTTTTAGCCACTCTCGATTTTGTACTTAGAAAAAATCCAAATTTTTTTTTTTTTTTTTTCCGTTTTTTTTCTAAGTGTCTGATCGAGAGAAGGAAAAAGAGGTGATTTTTAGCCACTCTCGATTTTGTACTTAGAAAAAATCCAATTTTTTTTTTTTTTTTTTCCGTTTTTTTTTCTAAGTGTCTGATCGAGAGAAGGAAAAAGAGGTGATTTTTAGCCACTTTCGATTTTGTACTTAGAAAAAATCCAAATTTTTTTTTTTTTTTTCCGTTTTTTTTCTAAGTGTCTGATCGAGAGTAGGAAAAAGAGGTGATTTTTAGCCACTCTCGATTTTGTACTTAGAAAAAATCCAAATTTTTTTTTTTTTTTTTTTCATTTTTTTTTCTAAGTGTCTGATCGAGAGAAGGAAAAAGAGGTGATTTTTAGCCACTTTCGATTTTGTACTTAGAAAAAATCCAAATTTTTTTTTTTTTTTTTTCCGTTTTTTTTCTAAGTGTCTGATCGAGAGAAGGAAAAAGAGGTGATTTTTAGCCACTCTCGATTTTGTACTTAGAAAAAATCCAAATTTTTTTTTTTTTTTTTTCCGTTTTTTTTCTAAGTGTCTGATCGAGAGAAGGAAAAAGAGGTGATTTTTAGCCACTCCCGATTTTGTACTTAGAAAAAATCCAAATTTTTTTTTTTTTTTTTTCCGTTTTTTTTCTAAGTGTCTGATCGAGAGAAGGAAAAAGAGGTGATTTTTAGCCACTCTCGATTTTGTACTTAGAAAAAATCCAAATTTTTTTTTTTTTTTTTTCCGTTTTTTTTCTAAGTGTCTGATCGAGAGAAGGAAAAAGAGGTGATTTTTAGCCACTCTCGATTTTGTACTTAGAAAAAATCCAAATTTTTTTTTTTTTTTTTTCTTTTTTTTTTCTAAGTGTCTGATCGAGAGAAGGAAAAAGAGGTGATTTTTAGCCACTCTCGATTTTGTACTTAGAAAAAATCCAAATTTTTTTTTTTTTTTCTGTTTTTTTTCTAAGTGTCTGATCGAGAGAAGGAAAAAGAGGTGATTTTTAGCCTCTCTTGATTTTGTACTTAGAAAAAATCCAATTTTTTTTTTTTTTTTTTCATTTTTTTTTCTAAGTGTCTGATCGAGAGAAGGAAAAAGAGGTGATTTTTAGCCACTCTCGATTTTGTACTTAGAAAAAATCCAAATTTTTTTTTTGTTTTTTCCGTTTTTTTTCTAAGTGTCTGATCGAGAGAAGGAAAAAGAGGTGATTTTTAACCTCTCTTGATTTTGTACTTAGAAAAAATCCATTTATTTTTTTTTTTTTTTCATTTTTTTTTCTAAGTGTCTGATCGAGAGAAGGAAAAAGAGGTGATTTTTAGCCACTCTCGATTTTGTACTTAGAAAAAATCCAAATTTTTTTTTTTTTTTTTTCCGTTTTTTTTCTAAGTGTCTGATCGAGAGAAGGAAAAAGAGGTGATTTTTAGCCACTCTCGATTTTGTACTTAGAAAAAATCCAATTTTTTTTTTTTTTTTTTTCCGTTTTTTTTCTAAGTGTCTGATCGAGAGAAGGAAAAAGAGGTGATTTTTAGCCACTCTCGATTTTGTACTTAGAAAAAATCCAAATTTTATTTTTTATTTTTTTCTTTTTTTTTTCTAAGTGTCTGATCGAGAGAAGGAAAAAGACGTGATTTTTAGCCACTCTCGATTTTGTACTTAGAAAAAATCCAATTTTTTTTTTTTTTTTTCTGTTTTTTTTCTAAGTGTCTGATCGAGAGAAGGAAAAAGAGGTGATTTTTAGCCTCTCTTGATTTTGTACTTAGAAAAAATCCATTTTTTTTTTTTTTTTTTTAATTTTTTTTTCTAAGTGTCTGATCGAGAGAAGGAAAAAGAGGTGATTTTTAGCCACTCTCGAATTTGTACTTAGAAAAAATCCAAATTTTTTTTTTTTTTTTTTCCGTTTTTTTTCTAAGTGTCTGATCGAGAGAAGGAAAAAGAGGTGATTTTTAACCTCTCTTGATTTTGTACTTAGAAAAAATCCAAATTTTTTTTTTTTTTTTTTCATTTTTTTTTTAAGTGTCTGATCGAGAGAAGGAAAAAGAGGGGATTTTTAGCCACTCTCGATTTTGTACTTAGAAAAAATCCAATTTTTTTTTTTTTTTTTCCCGTTTTTTTTCTAAGTGTCTGATCGAGAGAAGGAAAAAGAGGTGATTTTTAGCCACTCTCGATTTTGTACTTAAAAAAAAATCCAAATTTTTTTTTTTTTTTTTTCATTTTTTTTTCTAAGTGTCTGATCGAGAGAAGGAAAAAGAGGTGATTTTTAGCCACTCTCGATTTTGTACTTAGAAAAAAATCCAAATTTTTTTTTTTTTTTTTCCGTTTTTTTTCTAAGTGTCTGATCGAGAGAAGGAAAAAGAGGTGATTTTTAGCCTCTCTTGATTTTGTACTTAGAAAAAATCCAATTTTTTTTTTTTTTTTTCATTTTTTTTCTAAGTGTCTGATCGAGAGAAGGAAAAAGAGGTGATTTTTAGCCACTCTCGATTTTGTACTTAGAAAAAATCCAAATTTTTTTTTTTTTTTTTTCCGTTTTTTTTCTAAGTGTCTGATCGAGAGAAGGAAAAAGAGGTGATTTTTAACCTCTCTTGATTTTGTACTTAGAAAAAATCCAATTTTTTTTTTTTTTTTCCGTTTTTTTTCTAAGTGTCTGATCGAGAGAAGGAAAAAGAGGTGATTTTTAGCCTCTCTTGATTTTGTACTTAGAAAAAATCCAATTTTTTTTTTTTTTTTTAATTTTTTTTTCTAAGTGTCTGATCGAGAGAAGGAAAAAGAGGTGATTTTTAGCCACTCTCGATTTTGTACTTAGAAAAAATCCAATTTTTTTTTTTTTTTTTTCCCGTTTTTTTTCTAAGTGTCTGATCGAGAGAAGGAAAAAGAGGTGATTTTTAACCTCTCTTGATTTTGTACTTAGAAAAAATCCAATTTTTTTTTTTTTTTTTCATTTTTTTTTCTAAGTGTCTGATCGAGAGAAGGAAAAAGAGGTGATTTTTAGCCTCTCTCGATTTTGTACTTAGAAAAAATCCAAATTTTTTTTTTTTTTTTCTTTTTTCTAAGTGTCTGATCGAGAGAAGGAAAAAGAGGTGATTTTTAGCCACTCTCGATTTTGTACTTAGAAAAAATCCAAATTTTTTTTTTTTTTTTTTCCGTTTTTTTTCTAAGTGTCTGATCGAGAGAAGGAAAAAGAGGTGATTTTTAGCCACTCTCGATTTTGTACTTAGAAAAAATCCAAATTTTTTTTTTTTTTTTTTTCATTTTTTTTTCTAAGTGTCTGATCGAGAGAAGGAAAAAGAGGTGATTTTTAGCCACTCTCGATTTTGTACTTAGAAAAAATCCAAATTTTTTTTTTTTTTTTCCGTTTTTTTTCTAAGTGTCTGATCGAGAGAAGGAAAAAGAGGTGATTTTTAGCCTCTCTTGATTTTGTACTTAGAAAAAATCCAATTTTTTTTTTTTTTTTTCATTTTTTTTCTAAGTGTCTGATCGAGAGAAGGAAAAAGAGGTGATTTTTAGCCACTCTCGATTTTGTACTTAGAAAAAATCCAAATTTTTTTTTTTTTTTTTCCGTTTTTTTTCTAAGTGTCTGATCGAGAGAAGGAAAAAGAGGTGATTTTTAACCTCTCTTGATTTTGTACTTAGAAAAAATCCAATTTTTTTTTTTTTTTTTTCATTTTTTTTTCTAAGTGTCTGATCGAGA
This sequence comes from Entelurus aequoreus, assembly GCF_033978785.1. Taxonomy (NCBI): domain Eukaryota; kingdom Metazoa; phylum Chordata; class Actinopteri; order Syngnathiformes; family Syngnathidae; genus Entelurus; species Entelurus aequoreus. Next base: position 261,527 of record NW_026907965.1, on the reverse strand, counting down.
GAAGGAAAAAGAGGTGATTTTTAGCCACTCTCGATTTTGTACTTAGAAAAAATCCAATTTTTTTTTTTTTTTTTTCCGTTTTTTTTCTAAGTGTCTTATCGAGAGAAGGAAAAAGAGGTGATTTTTAGCCTCTCTTGATTTTGTACTTAGAAAAAATCCAATTTTTTTTTTTTTTTTTTCATTTTTTTTTCTAAGTGTCTGATCGAGAGAAGGAAAAAGAGGTGATTTTTAGCCACTCTCGATTTTGTACTTAGAAAAAATCCAAATTTTTTTTTTTTTTTTCCGTTTTTTTTCTAAGTGTCTGATCGAGAGAAGGAAAAAGAGGTGATTTTTAGCCTGTCTCGATTTTGTACTAAGAAAAAATCAAAATTTTTTTTTTTTTTTTCCGTTTTTTTTCTAAGTGTCTGATCGAGAGAAGGAAAAAGAGGTGATTTTTAGCCTCTCTCGATTTTGTACTTAGAAAAAATCCAATTTTTTTTTTTTTTTTTTCATTTTTTTTTCTAAGTGTCTGATCGAGAGAAGGAAAAAGAGGTGATTTTTAGCCACTCTCGATTTTGTACTTAGAAAAAATCCAAATTTTTTTTTTTTTTTTTCCGTTTTTTTTCTAAGTGTCTGATCGAGAGAAGGAAAAAGAGGTGATTTTTAACCTCTCTTGATTTTGTACTTAGAAAAAATCCAAATTTTTTTTTTTTTTTTTTCATTTTTTTTTCTAAGTGTCTGATCGAGAGAAGGAAAAAGAGGTGATTTTTAGCCACTCTCGATTTTGTACTTAGAAAAAATCCAAATTTTTTATTTTTTTTTTTCCGTTTTTTTTCTAAGTGTCTGATCGAGAGAAGGAAAAAGAGGTGATTTTTAGCCACTCTCGATTTTGTACTTAGAAAAAATCCAAATTTTATTTTTTTTTTTTCATTTTTTTTTCTAAGTGTCTGATCGAGAGAAGGAAAAAGAGGTGATTTTTAGCCACTCTCGATTTTGTACTTAGAAAAAATCAAATTTTTTTTTTTTTTTTTTTCCGTTTTTTTTCTAAGTGTCTGATCGAGAGAAGGAAAAAGAGGTGATTTTTAGCCACTCTCGATTTTGTACTTAGAAAAAATCCCAATTTTTTTTTTTTTTTTTTCATTTTTTTTTCTAAGTGTCTGATCGAGAGAAGGAAAAAGAGGTGATTTTTAGCCACTCTCGATTTTGTACTTAGAAAAAATCCAATTTTTTTTTTTTTTTTTCCGTTTTTTTTCTAAGTGTCTGATCGAGAGAAGGAAAAAGAGGTGATTTTTAGCCTCTCTTGATTTTGTACTTAGAAAAAATCCAATTATTTTTTTTTTTTTTCATTTTTTTTTCTAAGTGTCTGATCGAGAGAAGGAAAAAGAGGTGATTTTTAGCCACTCTCGATTTTGTACTTAGAAAAAATCCAAATTTTTTTTTTTTTTTTTTCCGTTTTTTTTCTAAGTGTCTGATCGAGAGAAGGAAAAAGAGGTGATTTTTAGCCACTCTCGATTTTGTACTTAGAAAAAATCCAATTTTTTTTTTTTTTTTTTCCGTTTTTTTTTCTAAGTGTCTGATCGAGAGAAGGAAAAAGAGGTGATTTTTAGCCACTTTCGATTTTGTACTTAGAAAAAATCCAAATTTTTTTTTTTTTTTTCCGTTTTTTTTCTAAGTGTCTGATCGAGAGTAGGAAAAAGAGGTGATTTTTAGCCACTCTCGATTTTGTACTTAGAAAAAATCCAAATTTTTTTTTTTTTTTTTTTCATTTTTTTTTCTAAGTGTCTGATCGAGAGAAGGAAAAAGAGGTGATTTTTAGCCACTTTCGATTTTGTACTTAGAAAAAATCCAAATTTTTTTTTTTTTTTTTCCGTTTTTTTTCTAAGTGTCTGATCGAGAGAAGGAAAAAGAGGTGATTTTTAGCCACTCTCGATTTTGTACTTAGAAAAAATCCAAATTTTTTTTTTTTTTTTTTCCGTTTTTTTTCTAAGTGTCTGATCGAGAGAAGGAAAAAGAGGTGATTTTTAGCCACTCCCGATTTTGTACTTAGAAAAAATCCAAATTTTTTTTTTTTTTTTTTCCGTTTTTTTTCTAAGTGTCTGATCGAGAGAAGGAAAAAGAGGTGATTTTTAGCCACTCTCGATTTTGTACTTAGAAAAAATCCAAATTTTTTTTTTTTTTTTTTCCGTTTTTTTTCTAAGTGTCTGATCGAGAGAAGGAAAAAGAGGTGATTTTTAGCCACTCTCGATTTTGTACTTAGAAAAAATCCAAATTTTTTTTTTTTTTTTTTCTTTTTTTTTTCTAAGTGTCTGATCGAGAGAAGGAAAAAGAGGTGATTTTTAGCCACTCTCGATTTTGTACTTAGAAAAAATCCAAATTTTTTTTTTTTTTTCTGTTTTTTTTCTAAGTGTCTGATCGAGAGAAGGAAAAAGAGGTGATTTTTAGCCTCTCTTGATTTTGTACTTAGAAAAAATCCAATTTTTTTTTTTTTTTTTTCATTTTTTTTTCTAAGTGTCTGATCGAGAGAAGGAAAAAGAGGTGATTTTTAGCCACTCTCGATTTTGTACTTAGAAAAAATCCAAATTTTTTTTTTGTTTTTTCCGTTTTTTTTCTAAGTGTCTGATCGAGAGAAGGAAAAAGAGGTGATTTTTAACCTCTCTTGATTTTGTACTTAGAAAAAATCCATTTATTTTTTTTTTTTTTTCCGTTTTTTTTCTAAGTGTCTGATCGAGAGAAGGAAAAAGAGGTGATTTTTAGCCACTCTCGATTTTGTACTTAGAAAAAATCCAAATTTTATTTTTTTTTTTTTCTTTTTTTTTTCTAAGTGTCTGATCGAGAGAAGGAAAAAGAGGTGATTTTTAGCCACTCTCGATTTTGTACTTAGAAAAAATCCAAATTTTTTTTTTTTTTTTTCTGTTTTTTTTCTAAGTGTCTGATCGAGAGAAGGAAAAAGAGGTGATTTTTAGCCTCTCTTGATTTTGTACTTAGAAAAAATCCATTTTTTTTTTTTTTTTTTTAATTTTTTTTTCTAAGTGTCTGATCGAGAGAAGGAAAAAGAGGTGATTTTTAGCCACTCTCGAATTTGTACTTAGAAAAAATCCAAATTTTTTTTTTTTTTTTTTCCGTTTTTTTTCTAAGTGTCTGATCGAGAGAAGGAAAAAGAGGTGATTTTTAACCTCTCTTGATTTTGTACTTAGAAAAAATCCAAATTTTTTTTTTTTTTTTTTTCATTTTTTTTTCTAAGTGTCTGATCGAGAGAAGGAAAAAGAGGTGATTTTTAGCCACTCTCGATTTTGTACTTAGAAAAAATCCAAATTTTTTTTTTTTTTTTTCCGTTTTTTTTCTAAGTGTCTGATCGAGAGAAGGAAAAAGAGGTGATTTTTAGCCTCTCTTGATTTTGTACTTAGAAAAAATCCAATTTTTTTTTTTTTTTTTTCATTTTTTTTCTAAGTGTCTGATCGAGAGAAGGAAAAAGAGGTGATTTTTAGCCACTCTCGATTTTGTACTTAGAAAAAATCCAAATTTTTTTTTTTTTTTTTTCCGTTTTTTTTCTAAGTGTCTGATCGAGAGAAGGAAAAAGAGGTGATTTTTAACCTCTCTTGATTTTGTACTTAGAAAAAATCCAATTTTTTTTTTTTTTTTCCGTTTTTTTTCTAAGTGTCTGATCGAGAGAAGGAAAAAGAGGTGATTTTTAGCCTCTCTTGATTTTGTACTTAGAAAAAATCCAATTTTTTTTTTTTTTTTTTCATTTTTTTTTCTAAGTGTCTGATCGAGAGAAGGAAAAAGAGGTGATTTTTAGCCACTCTCGATTTTGTACTTAGAAAAAATCCAAATTTTTTTTTTTTTTTTTCATTTTTTTTTCTAAGTGTCTGATCGAGAGAAGGAAAAAGAGGTGATTTTTAGCCACTCTCGATTTTGTACTTAGAAAAAATCCAAATTTTTTTTTTTTTTTTCCGTTTTTTTTCTAAGTGTCTGATCGAGAGAAGGAAAAAGAGGTGATTTTTAGCCTCTCTTGATTTTGTACTTAGAAAAAATCCAATTTTTTTTTTTTTTTTCATTTTTTTTTCTAAGTGTCTGATCGAGAGAAGGAAAAAGAGGTGATTTTTAGCCACTCTCGATTTTGTACTTAGAAAAAATCCAATTTTTTTTTTTTTTTTCCCGTTTTTTTTCTAAGTGTCTGATCGAGAGAAGGAAAAAGAGGTGATTTTTAGCCTCTCTCGATTTTGTACTTAGAAAAAATCCAAATTTTTTTTTTTTTTTTTCCGTTTTTTTTCTAAGTGTCTGATCGAGAGAAGGAAAAAGAGGTGATTTTTAGCCTCTCTTGATTTTGTACTTAGAAAAAATCCAATTTTTTTTTTTTTTTTCCATTTTTTTTTCTAAGTGTCTGATCGAGAGAAGGAAAAAGAGGTGATTTTTAGCCTCTCTCGATTTTGTACTAAGAAAAAATCCAAATTTTTTTTTTTTTTTCCGTTTTTTTTCTAAGTGTCTGATCGAGAGAAGGAAAAAGAGGTGATTTTTAGCCTCTCTCGATTTTGTACTTAGAAAAAATCCAATTTTTTTTTTTTTTTTTTCATTTTTTTTTCTAAGTGTCTGATCGAGAGAAGGAAAAAGAGGTGATTTTTAACCTCTCTTGATTTTGTACTTAGAAAAAATCCAATTTTTTTTTTTTTTTTTTCATTTTTTTTTCTAAGTGTCTGATCGAGAGAAGGAAAAAGAGGTGATTTTTAGCCTCTCTCGATTTTGTACTTAGAAAAAATCCAAATTTTTTATTTTTTTTTTCCGTTTTTTTTCTAAGTGTCTGATCGAGAGAAGGAAAAAGAGGTGATTTTTAGCCACTCTCGATTTTGTACTTAGAAAAAATCCAAATTTTTTTTTTTTTTTTTTCTTTTTTTTTTCTAAGTGTCTGATCGAGAGAAGGAAAAAGAGGTGATTTTTAGCCACTCTCGATTTTGTACTTAGAAAAAAATCCAAATTTTTTTTTTCCGTTTTTTTTCTAAGTGTCTGATCGAGAGAAGGAAAAAGAGGTGATTTTTAGCCTCTCTTGATTTTGTACTTAGAAAAAATCCAATTTTTTTTTTTTTTTTTTCATTTTTTTTTCTAAGTGTCTGATCGAGAGAAGGAAAAAGAGGTGATTTTTAGCCACTCTCGATTTTGTACTTAGAAAAAATCCAATATTTTTTTTTTTTTTTCCCGTTTTTTTTCTAAGTGTCTGATCGAGAGAAGGAAAAAGAGGTGATTTTTAGCCTCTCTCGGTTTTGTACTTAGAAAAAATCCAAATTTTTTTTTTTTTTTTTTCCGTTTTTTTTCTAAGTGTCTGATCGAGAGAAGGAAAAAGAGGTGATTTTTAGCCACTCTCGATTTTGTACTTAGAAAAAATACAATTTTTTTTTTTTTTTTTTCCGTTTTTTTTCTAAGTGTCTGATCGAGAGAAGGAAAAAGAGGTGATTTTTAGCCACTCTCGATTTTGTACTTAGAAAAAATCCATTTTTTTTTTTTTTTTTCCGTTTTTTTTCTAAGTGTCTGATCGAGAGAAGGAAAAAGAGGTGATTTTTAGCCACTCTCGATTTTGTACTTAGAAAAAATACAAATTTTTTTTTTTTTTTTTTCCGTTTTTTTTCTAAGTGTCTGATCGAGAGAAGGAAAAGAGGTGATTTTTAGCCTCTCTTGATTTTGTACTTAGAAAAAATCCAATTTTTTTTTTTTTTTTTCTTTTTTTTTTCTAAGTGTCTGATCGAGAGAAGGAAAAAGAGGTGATTTTTAGCCACTCTCGATTTTGTACTTAGAAAAAATCCAAATTTTTTTTTTTTTTTTTCCGTTTTTTTTCTAAGTGTCTGATCGAGAGAAGGAAAAAGAGGTGATTTTTAACCTCTCTTGATTTTGTACTTAGAAAAAATCCAATTTTTTTTTTTTTTTTTTCATTTTTTTTTCTAAGTGTCTGATCGAGAGAAGGAAAAAGAGGTGATTTTTAGCCACTCTCGATTTTGTACTTAGAAAAAATCCAAATTTTTTTTTTTTTTTTTCCGTTTTTTTTCTAAGTGTCTGATCGAGAGAAGGAAAAAGAGGTGATTTTTAGCCACTCTCGATTTTGTACTTAGAAAAAATCCAAATTTTTTTTTTTTTTTTTTCATTTTTTTTTCTAAGTGTCTGATTGAGAGAAGGAAAAAGAGGTGATTTTTAGCCACTCTCGATTTTGTACTTAGAAAAAATCCAAATTTTTTTTTTTTTTTTTTCAGTTTTTTTTCTAAGTGTCTGATCGAGAGAAGGAAAAAGAGGTGATTTTTAGCCACTCTCGATTTTGTACTTAGAAAAAATCCAAATTTTTTTTTTTTTTTTTTCCGTTTTTTTTCTAAGTGTCTGATCGAGAGAAGGAAAAAGAGGTGATTTTTAGCCTCTCTCGATTTTGTACTTAGAAAAAATCCAAATTTTTTTTTTTTTTTTTCCGTTTTTTTTCTAAGTGTCTGATCGAGAGAAGGAAAAAGAGGTGATTTTTAGCCTCTCTTGATTTTGTACTTAGAAAAAATCCAATTTTTTTTTTTTTTTTCCATTTTTTTTTCTAAGTGTCTGATCGAGAGAAGGAAAAAGAGGTGATTTTTAGCCTCTCTCGATTTTGTACTAAGAAAAAATCCAAATTTTTTTTTTTTTTTTCCGTTTTTTTTCTAAGTGTCTGATCGAGAGAAGGAAAAAGAGGTGATTTTTAGCCTCTCTCGATTTTGTACTTAGAAAAAATCCAATTTTTTTTTTTTTTTTTTCATTTTTTTTTCTAAGTGTCTGATCGAGAGAAGGAAAAAGAGGTGATTTTTAACCTCTCTTGATTTTGTACTTAGAAAAAATCCAATTTTTTTTTTTTTTTTTTCATTTTTTTTTCTAAGTGTCTGATCGAGAGAAGGAAAAAGAGGTGATTTTTAGCCTCTCTCAATTTTGTACTTAGAAAAAATCCAAATTTTTTATTTTTTTTTTCCGTTTTTTTTCTAAGTGTCTGATCGAGAGAAGGAAAAAGAGGTGATTTTTAGCCACTCTCGATTTTGTACTTAGAAAAAATCCAAATTTTTTTTTTTTTTTTTTCTTTTTTTTTTCTAAGTGTCTGATCGAGAGAAGGAAAAAGAGGTGATTTTTAGCCACTCTCGATTTTGTACTTAGAAAAAAATCCAAATTTTTTTTTTCCGTTTTTTTTCTAAGTGTCTGGATCGAGAGAAGGAAAAAGAGGTGATTTTTAGCCTCTCTTGATTTTGTACTTAGAAAAAATCCAATTTTTTTTTTTTTTTTTTCATTTTTTTTTCTAAGTGTCTGATCGAGAGAAGGAAAAAGAGGTGATTTTTAGCCACTCTCGATTTTGTACTTAGAAAAAATCCAATATATTTTTTTTTTTTTCCCGTTTTTTTTCTAAGTGTCTGATCGAGAGAAGGAAAAAGAGGTGATTTTTAGCCTCTCTCGATTTTGTACTTAGAAAAAATCCACATTTTTTTTTTTTTTTTTTCCGTTTTTTTTCTAAGTGTCTGATCGAGAGAAGGAAAAAGAGGTGATTTTTAGCCACTCTCGATTTTGTACTTAGAAAAAATACAAATTTTTTTTTTTTTTTTTCCGTTTTTTTTCTAAGTGTCTGATCGAGAGAAGGAAAAAGAGGTGATTTTTAGCCACTCTCGATTTTGTACTTAGAAAAAATCCATTTTTTTTTTTTTTTTTCCGTTTTTTTTCTAAGTGTCTGATCGAGAGAAGGAAAAAGAGGTGATTTTTAGCCACTCTCGATTTTGTACTTAGAAAAAATACAAATTTTTTTTTTTTTTTTTTCCGTTTTTTTTCTAAGTGTCTGATCGAGAGAAGGAAAAGAGGTGATTTTTAGCCTCTCTTGATTTTGTACTTAGAAAAAATCCAATTTTTTTTTTTTTTTTTCTTTTTTTTTTCTAAGTGTCTGATCGAGAGAAGGAAAAAGAGGTGATTTTTAGCCACTCTCGATTTTGTACTTAGAAAAAATCCAAATTTTTTTTTTTTTTTTTCCGTTTTTTTTCTAAGTGTCTGATCGAGAGAAGGAAAAAGAGGTGATTTTTAGCCACTCTCGATTTTGTACTTAGAAAAAATCCAAATTTTTTTTTTTTTTTTCCGTTTTTTTTCTAAGTGTCTGATCGAGAGAAGGAAAAAGAGGTGATTTTTAGCCACTCTCGATTTTGTACTTAGAAAAAATCCAAATTTTTTTTTTTTTTTTTTCATTTTTTTTTCTAAGTGTCTGATTGAGAGAAGGAAAAAGAGGTGATTTTTAGCCACTCTCGATTTTGTACTTAGAAAAAATCCAAATTTTTTTTTTTTTTTTTTCAGTTTTTTTTCTAAGTGTCTGATCGAGAGAAGGAAAAAGAGGTGATTTTTAGCCACTCTCGATTTTGTACTTAGAAAAAATCCAAATTTTTTTTTTTTTTTTTTCCGTTTTTTTTCTAAGTGTCTGATCGAGAGAAGGAAAAAGAGGTGATTTTTAGCCACTCTAGATTTTGTACTTAGAAAAAATCCAAATTTTTTTTTTTTTTTTTTTCATTTTTTTTTCTAAGTGTCTGATCGAGAGAAGGAAAAAGAGGTGATTTTTAGCCACTCTCGATTTTGTACTTAGAAAAAATCCAAATTTTTTTTTTTTTTTTCTGTTTTTTTTCTAAGTGTCTTATCGAGAGAAGGAAAAAGAGGTGATTTTTAGCCTCTCTTGATTTTGTACTTAGAAAAAATCCAATTTTTTTTTTTTTTTTTTCATTTTTTTTTCTAAGTGTCTGATCGAGAGAAGGAAAAAGAGGTGATTTTTAGCCACTCTCGATTTTGTACTTAGAAAAAATCCAAATTTTTTTTTTTTTTTTTTCCGTTTTTTTTCTAAGTGTCTGATCGAGAGAAGGAAAAAGAGGTGATTTTTAACCTCTCTTGATTTTGTACTTAGAAAAAATCCAATTTTTTTTTTTTTTTTTCATTTTTTTTTCTAAGTGTCTGATCGAGAGAAGGAAAAAGAGGTGATTTTTAGCCACTCTCGATTTTGTACTTAGAAAAAATCCAAATTTTTTTTTTTTTTTTTCCCGTTTTTTTTCTAAGTGTCTGATCGAGAGAAGGAAAAAGAGGTGATTTTTAGCCACTCTCGATTTTGTACTTAGAAAAAATCCAAATTTTTTTTTTTTTTTTTCCGTTTTTTTTCTAAGTGTCTGATCGAGAGAAGGAAAAAGAGGTGATTTTTAGCCACTCTCGATTTTGTACTTAGAAAAAATCCAAATTTTTTTTTTTTTTTTTTTCATTTTTTTTTCTAAGTGTCTGATTGAGAGAAGGAAAAAGAGGTGATTTTTAGCCACTCTCGATTTTGTACTTAGAAAAAATCCAAATTTTTATTTTTTTTTTTTCAGTTTTTTTTCTAAGTGTCTGATCGAGAGAAGGAAAAAGAGGTGATTTTTAGCCACTCTCGATTTTGTACTTAGAAAAAATCCAATTTCTTTTTTTTTTTTTCCGTTTTTTTTCTAAGTGTCTGATCGAGAGAAGGAAAAAGAGGTGATTTTTAGCCACTCTAGATTTTGTACTTAGAAAAAATCCAAATTTTTTTTTTTTTTTTTTTCTTTTTTTTTTCTAAGTGTCTGATCGAGAGAAGGAAAAAGAGGTGATTTTTAGCCACTCTCGATTTTGTACTTAGAAAAAATCCAATTTTTTTTTTTTTTTTTTCTGTTTTTTTTCTAAGTGTCTTATCGAGAGAAGGAAAAAGAGGTGATTTTTAGCCTCTCTTGATTTTGTACTTAGAAAAAATCCAATTTTTTTTTTTTTTTTTTTTTTTTTTTTTCTAAGTGTCTGATCGAGAGAAGGAAAAAGAGGTGATTTTTAGCCCCTCTCGATTTTGTACTTAGAAAAAATCCAAATTTTTTTTTTTTTTTTTCTGTTTTTTTTCTAAGTGTCTTATCGAGAGAAGGAAAAAGAGGTGATTTTTAGCCTCTCTTGATTTTGTACTTAGAAAAAATCCAATTTTTTTTTTTTTTTTTTTCATTTTTTTTTCTAAGTGTCTGATCGAGAGAAGGAAAAAGAGGTGATTTTTAGCCTCTCTTGATTTTGTACTTAGAAAAAATCCAATTTTTTTTTTTTTTTTTTAATTTTTTTTTCTAAGTGTCTGATCGAGAGAAGGAAAAAGAGGTGATTCTTAGCCACTCTCGATTTTGTACTTAGAAAAAATCCAAATTTTTTTTTTTTTTTCCGTTTTTTTTCTAAGTGTCTGATCGAGAGAAGGAAAAAGAGGTGATTTTTAGCCACTCTCGATTTTGTACTTAGAAAAAATCCAAATTTTTTTTTTTTTTTTTTCCGTTTTTTTTCTAAGTGTCTGATCGAGAGTAGGAAAAAGAGGTGATTTTTAGCCACTCTCGATTTTGTACTTAGAAAAAATCCAAATTTTTTTTTTTTTTTTTTTCATTTTTTTTTCTAAGTGTCTGATCGAGAGAAGGAAAAAGAGGTGATTTTTAGCCACTTTCGATTTTGTACTTAGAAAAAATCCAATTTTTTTTTTTTTTTTTTTCCGTTTTTTTTCTAAGTGTCTGATCGAGAGAAGGAAAAAGAGGTGATTTTTAGCCACTCTCGATTTTGTACTTAGAAAAAATCCAATTTTTTTTTTTTTTTTTTTCCGTTTTTTTTCTAAGTGTCTGATCGAGAGAAGGAAAAAGAGGTGATTTTTAGCCACTCCCGATTTTGTACTTAGAAAAAATCCAAATTTTTTTTTTTTTTTTTTCCGTTTTTTTTCTAAGTGTCTGATCGAGAGAAGGAAAAAGAGGTGATTTTTAGCCACTCTCGATTTTGTACTTAGAAAAAATCCAATTTTTTTTTTTTTTTTTTCCGTTTTTTTTCTAAGTGTCTGATCGAGAGAAGGAAAAAGAGGTGATTTTTAGCCACTCTCGATTTTGTACTTAGAAAAAATCCAAATTTTTTTTTTTTTTTTTTTCATTTTTTTTTCTAAGTGTCTGATCGAGAGAAGGAAAAAGAGGTGATTTTTAGCCACTCTCGATTTTGTACTTAGAAAAAATCCAAATTTTTTTTTTTTTTTTTCTGTTTTTTTTCTAAGTGTCTGATCGAGAGAAGGAAAAAGAGGTGATTTTTAGCCTCTCTTGATTTTGTACTTAGAAAAAATCCAATTTTTTATTTTTTTTTTTTATTTTTTTTTTCTAAGTGTCTGATCGAGAGAAGGAAAAAGAGGTGATTTTTAGCCTCTCTCGATTTTGTACTTAGAAAAAATCCAAATTTTTTATTTTTTTTTTTCCGTTTTTTTTCTAAGTGTCTGATCGAGAGAAGGAAAAAGAGGTGATTTTTAGCCACTCTCGATTTTGTACTTAGAAAAAATCCAAATTTTTTTTTTTTTTTTTCATTTTTTTTTCTAAGTGTCTGATCGAGAGAAGGAAAAAGAGGTGATTTTTAGCCACTCTCGATTTTGTACTTAGAAAAAATCCAAATTTTTTTTTTTTTTTTCCGTTTTTTTTCTAAGTGTCTGATCGAGAGAAGGAAAAAGAGGTGATTTTTAGCCTCTCTTGATTTTGTACTTAGAAAAAATCCAATTTTTTTTTTTTTTTTTTCATTTTTTTTTCTAAGTGTCTGATCGAGAGAAGGAAAAAGAGGTGATTTTTAGCCACTCTCGATTTTGTACTTAGAAAAAATCCAATTTTTTTTTTTTTTTTTCCCGTTTTTTTTCTAAGTGTCTGATCGAGAGAAGGAAAAAGAGGTGATTTTTAGCCTCTCTCGATTTTGTACTTAGAAAAAATCCAAATTTTTTTTTTTTTTTTTCCGTTTTTTTTCTAAGTGTCTGATCGAGAGAAGGAAAAAGAGGTGATTTTTAGCCTCTCTTGATTTTGTACTTAGAAAAAATCCAATTTTTTTTTTTTTTTTTCCATTTTTTTTTCTAAGTGTCTGATCGAGAGAAGGAAAAAGAGGTGATTTTTAGCCTCTCTCGATTTTGTACTAAGAAAAAATCCAAATTTTTTTTTTTTTTTTCCGTTTTTTTTCTAAGTGTCTGATCGAGAGAAGGAAAAAGAGGTGATTTTTAGCCTCTCTCGATTTTGTACTTAGAAAAAATCCAATTTTTTTTTTTTTTTTTCTTTTTTTTTTCTAAGTGTCTGATCGAGAGAAGGAAAAAGAGGTGATTTTTAACCTCTCTTGATTTTGTACTTAGAAAAAATCCAATTTTTTTTTTTTTTTTTTTCATTTTTTTTTCTAAGTGTCTGATCGAGAGAAGGAAAAAGAGGTGATTTTTAGCCTCTCTCGATTTTGTACTTAGAAAAAATCCAAATTTTTTATTTTTTTTTTTCCGTTTTTTTTCTAAGTGTCTGATCGAGAGAAGGAAAAAGAGGTGATTTTTAGCCACTCTCGATTTTGTACTTAGAAAAAATCCAAATTTTATTTTTTTTTTTTTCCGTTTTTTTTCTAAGTGTCTGATCGAGAGAAGGAAAAAGAGGTGATTTTTAGCCACTCTCGATTTTGTACTTAGAAAAAATCCAATTTTTTTTTTTTTTTTTTCCGTTTTTTTTTCTAAGTGTCTGATCGAGAGAAGGAAAAAGAGGTGATTTTTAGCCACTTTCGATTTTGTACTTAGAAAAAATCCAAATTTTTTTTTTTTTTTTTCCTTTTTTTTTCTAATTGTCTGATCGAGAGTAGGAAAAAGAGGTGATTTTTAGCCACTCTCGATTTTGTACTTAGAAAAAATCCAAATTTTTTTTTTTTTTTTTTCAGTTTTTTTTCTAAGTGTCTGATCGAGAGAAGGAAAAAGAGGTGATTTTTAGCCACTCTCCATTTTGTACTTAGAAAAAATCCAATTTTTTTTTTTTTTTTTCTGTTTTTTTTCTAAGTGTCTGATCGAGAGAAGGAAAAAGAGGTGATTTTTAGCCACTCTCGATTTTGTACTTAGAAAAAATCCAAATTTTTTTTTTTTTTTTTTCAGTTTTTTTTCTAAGTGTCTGATCGAGAGAAGGAAAAAGAGGTGATTTTTAGCCACTCTCCATTTTGTACTTAGAAAAAATCCATTTTTTTTTTTTTTTTTTCTGTTTTTTTTCTAAGTGTCTGATCGAGAGAAGGAAAAAGAGGTGATTTTTAGCCTCTCTTGATTTTGTACTTAGAAAAAATCCAATTTTTTTTTTTTTTTTTTCATTTTTTTTTCTAAGTGTCTGATCGAGAGAAGGAAAAAGAGGTGATTTTTAGCCACTCTCGATTTTGTACTTAGAAAAAATCCAAATTTTATTTATTTTTTTTTCCGTTTTTTTTCTAAGTGTCTGATCGAGAGAAGGAAAAAGAGGTGATTTTTAACCTCTCTTGATTTTGTACTTAGAAAAAATCCAATTTTTTTTTTTTTTTTTCATTTTTTTTTCTAAGTGTCTGATTGAGAGAAGGAAAAAGAGGTGATTTTTAGCCACTCTCGATTTTGTACTTAGAAAAAATCCAAATTTTTTTTTTTTTTTTTTCCGTTTTTTTTCTAAGTGTCTGATCGAGAGAAGGAAAAAGAGGTGATTTTTAGCCTCTCTTGATTTTGTACTTAGAAAAAATCCAATTTTTTTTTTTTTTTTTCCATTTTTTTTTCTAAGTGTCTGATCGAGAGAAGGAAAAAGAGGTGATTTTTAGCCTCTCTCGATTTTGTACTAAGAAAAAATCCAAATTTTTTTTTTTTTTTTCCGTTTTTTTTCTAAGTGTCTGATCGAGAGAAGGAAAAAGAGGTGATTTTTAGCCTCTCTCGATTTTGTACTTAGAAAAAATCCAATTTTTTTTTTTTTTTTTCTTTTTTTTTTCTAAGTGTCTGATCGAGAGAAGGAAAAAGAGGTGATTTTTAACCTCTCTTGATTTTGTACTTAGAAAAAATCCAATTTTTTTTTTTTTTTTTTTCATTTTTTTTTCTAAGTGTCTGATCGAGAGAAGGAAAAAGAGGTGATTTTTAGCCTCTCTCGATTTTGTACTTAGAAAAAATCCAAATTTTTTATTTTTTTTTTTCCGTTTTTTTTCTAAGTGTCTGATCGAGAGAAGGAAAAAGAGGTGATTTTTAGCCACTCTCGATTTTGTACTTAGAAAAAATCCAAATTTTATTTTTTTTTTTTTCCGTTTTTTTTCTAAGTGTCTGATCGAGAGAAGGAAAAAGAGGTGATTTTTAGCCACTCTCGATTTTGTACTTAGAAAAAATCCAATTTTTTTTTTTTTTTTTTCCGTTTTTTTTTCTAAGTGTCTGATCGAGAGAAGGAAAAAGAGGTGATTTTTAGCCACTTTCGATTTTGTACTTAGAAAAAATCCAAATTTTTTTTTTTTTTTTTCCTTTTTTTTTCTAATTGTCTGATCGAGAGTAGGAAAAAGAGGTGATTTTTAGCCACTCTCGATTTTGTACTTAGAAAAAATCCAAATTTTTTTTTTTTTTTTTTCAGTTTTTTTTCTAAGTGTCTGATCGAGAGAAGGAAAAAGAGGTGATTTTTAGCCACTCTCCATTTTGTACTTAGAAAAAATCCAAATTTTTTTTTTTTTTTTCTGTTTTTTTTCTAAGTGTCTGATCGAGAGAAGGAAAAAGAGGTGATTTTTAGCCACTCTCGATTTTGTACTTAGAAAAAATCCAAATTTTTTTTTTTTTTTTTTCAGTTTTTTTTCTAAGTGTCTGATCGAGAGAAGGAAAAAGAGGTGATTTTTAGCCACTCTCCATTTTGTACTTAGAAAAAATCCATTTTTTTTTTTTTTTTTTTTGTTTTTTTTCTAAGTGTCTGATCGAGAGAAGGAAAAAGAGGTGATTTTTAGCCTCTCTTGATTTTGTACTTAGAAAAAATCCAATTTTTTTTTTTTTTTTTTCATTTTTTTTTCTAAGTGTCTGATCGAGAGAAGGAAAAAGAGGTGATTTTTAGCCACTCTCGATTTTGTACTTAGAAAAAATCCAAATTTTATTTATTTTTTTTTCCGTTTTTTTTCTAAGTGTCTGATCGAGAGAAGGAAAAAGAGGTGATTTTTAACCTCTCTTGATTTTGTACTTAGAAAAAATCCAATTTTTTTTTTTTTTTTTCATTTTTTTTTCTAAGTGTCTGATTGAGAGAAGGAAAAAGAGGTGATTTTTAGCCACTCTCGATTTTGTACTTAGAAAAAATCCAAATTTTTTTTTTTTTTTTTTCCGTTTTTTTTCTAAGTGTCTGATCGAGAGAAGGAAAAAGAGGTGATTTTTAGCCACTCTCGATTTTGTACTTAGAAAAAATCCAAATTTTTTTTTTTTTTTTTCCGTTTTTTTTCTAAGTGTCTGATCGAGAGAAGGAAAAAGAGGTGATTTTTAGCCACTCTCGATTTTGTACTTAGAAAAAATCCAAATTTTTTTTTTTTTTTTTTCATTTTTTTTTCTAAGTGTCTGATCGAGAGAAGGAAAAAGAGGTGATTTTTAGCCACTCTCGATTTTGTACTTAGAAAAAATCCAAATTTTTTTTTTTTTTTTCTGTTTTTTTTCTAAGTGTCTGATCGAGAGAAGGAAAAAGAGGTGATTTTTAGCCTCTCTTGATTTTGTACTTAGAAAAAATCCAATTTTTTTTTTTTTTTTAATTTTTTTTTCTAAGTGTCTGATCGAGAGAAGGAAAAAGAGGTGATTTTTAGCCACTCTCGATTTTGTACTTAGAAAAAATCCAAATTTTTTTTTTTTTTTTTCCCGTTTTTTTTCTAAGTGTCTGATCGAGAGAAGGAAAAAGAGGTGATTTTTAACCTCTCTTGATTTTGTACTTAGAAAAAATCCAATTTTTTTTTTTTTTTTTCTTTTTTTTTTCTAAGTGTCTGATCGAGAGAAGGAAAAAGAGGTGATTTTTAGCCTCTCTCGATTTTGTACTTAGAAAAAATCCAAATTTTTTTTTTTTTTTTTCTTTTTTCTAAGTGTCTGATCGAGAGAAGGAAAAAGAGGTGATTTTTAGCCACTCTCGATTTTGTACTTAGAAAAAATCCAAATTTTTTTTTTTTTTTTTTCCGTTTTTTTTCTAAGTGTCTGATCGAGAGAAGGAAAAAGAGGTGATTTTTAGCCACTCTCGATTTTGTACTTAGAAAAAATCCAAATTTTTTTTTTTTTTTTTTTCATTTTTTTTTCTAAGTGTCTGATCGAGAGAAGGAAAAAGAGGTGATTTTTAGCCACTCTCGATTTTGTACTTAGAAAAAATCCAAATTTTTTTTTTTTTTTTTCCGTTTTTTTTCTAAGTGTCTGATCGAGAGAAGGAAAAAGAGGTGATTTTTAGCCTCTCTTGATTTTGTACTTAGAAAAAATCCAATTTTTTTTTTTTTTTTTTCATTTTTTTTCTAAGTGTCTGATCGAGAGAAGGAAAAAGAGGTGATTTTTAGCCACTCTCGATTTTGTACTTAGAAAAAATCCAAATTTTTTTTTTTTTTTTTTCCGTTTTTTTTCTAAGTGTCTGATCGAGAGAAGGAAAAAGAGGTGATTTTTAACCTCTCTTGATTTTGTACTTAGAAAAAATCCAATTTTTTTTTTTTTTTTTTCATTTTTTTTTCTAAGTGTCTGATCGAGAGAAGGAAAAAGAGGTGATTTTTAGCCACTCTCGATTTTGTACTTAGAAAAAATCCAATTTTTTTTTTTTTTTTTTCCGTTTTTTTTCTAAGTGTCTTATCGAGAGAAGGAAAAAGAGGTGATTTTTAGCCTCTCTTGATTTTGTACTTAGAAAAAATCCAATTTTTTTTTTTTTTTTTTCATTTTTTTTTCTAAGTGTCTGATCGAGAGAAGGAAAAAGAGGTGATTTTTAGCCACTCTCGATTTTGTACTTAGAAAAAATCCAAATTTTTTTTTTTTTTTTCCGTTTTTTTTCTAAGTGTCTGATCGAGAGAAGGAAAAAGAGGTGATTTTTAGCCTGTCTCGATTTTGTACTAAGAAAAAATCAAAAATTTTTTTTTTTTTTTCCGTTTTTTTTCTAAGTGTCTGATCGAGAGAAGGAAAAAGAGGTGATTTTTAGCCTCTCTCGATTTTGTACTTAGAAAAAATCCAATTTTTTTTTTTTTTTTTTCATTTTTTTTTCTAAGTGTCTGATCGAGAGAAGGAAAAAGAGGTGATTTTTAGCCACTCTCGATTTTGTACTTAGAAAAAATCCAAATTTTTTATTTTTTTTTTTCCGTTTTTTTTCTAAGTGTCTGATCGAGAGAAGGAAAAAGAGGTGCTTTTTAGCCACTCTCGATTTTGTACTTAGAAAAAATCCAAATTTTATTTTTTTTTTTTCATTTTTTTTTCTAAGTGTCTGATCGAGAGAAGGAAAAAGAGGTGATTTTTAGCCACTCTCGATTTTGTACTTAGAAAAAATCAAATTTTTTTTTTTTTTTTTTTCCGTTTTTTTTCTAAGTGTCTGATCGAGAGAAGGAAAAAGAGGTGATTTTTAGCCACTCTCGATTTTGTACTTAGAAAAAATCCCAATTTTTTTTTTTTTTTTTTCATTTTTTTTTCTAAGTGTCTGATCGAGAGAAGGAAAAAGAGGTGATTTTTAGCCACTCTCGATTTTGTACTTAGAAAAAATCCAAATTTTTTTTTTTTTTTTCCGTTTTTTTTCTAAGTGTCTGATCGAGAGAAGGAAAAAGAGGTGATTTTTAGTCTCTCTTGATTTTGTACTTAGAAAAAATCCAATTATTTTTTTTTTTTTTCATTTTTTTTTCTAAGTGTCTGATCGAGAGAAGGAAAAAGAGGTGATTTTTAGCCACTCTCGATTTTGTACTTAGAAAAAATCCAAATTTTTTTTTTTTTTTTTTCCGTTTTTTTTCTAAGTGTCTGATCGAGAGAAGGAAAAAGAGGTGATTTTTAGCCACTCTCGATTTTGTACTTAGAAAAAATCCAATTTTTTTTTTTTTTTTTTCCGTTTTTTTTTCTAAGTGTCTGATCGAGAGAAGGAAAAAGAGGTGATTTTTAGCCACTTTCGATTTTGTACTTAGAAAAAATCCAAATTTTTTTTTTTTTTTTTCCGTTTTTTTTCTAAGTGTCTGATCGAGAGTAGGAAAAAGAGGTGATTTTTAGCCACTCTCGATTTTGTACTTAGAAAAAATCCAAATTGTTTTTTTTTTTTTTTTCATTTTTTTTTCTAAGTGTCTGATCGAGAGAAGGAAAAAGAGGTGATTTTTAGCCACTTTCGATTTTGTACTTAGAAAAAATCCAAATTTTTTTTTTTTTTTTTTCCGTTTTTTTTCTAAGTGTCTGATCGAGAGAAGGAAAAAGAGGTGATTTTTAGCCACTCTCGATTTTGTACTTAGAAAAAATCCAAATTTTTTTTTTTTTTTTTCCGTTTTTTTTCTAAGTGTCTGATCGAGAGAAGGAAAAAGAGGTGATTTTTAGCCTCTCTTGATTTTGTACTTAGAAAAAATCCAATTTTTTTTTTTTTTTTTTCATTTTTTTTCTAAGTGTCTGATCGAGAGAAGGAAAAAGAGGTGATTTTTAGCCACTCTCGATTTTGTACTTAGAAAAAATCCATATTTTTCTTTTTTTTTTTTCCGTTTTTTTTCTAAGTGTCTGATCGAGAGAAGGAAAAAGAGGTGATTTTTAACCTCTCTTGATTTTGTACTTAGAAAAAATCCAATTTTTTTTTTTTTTTCCGTTTTTTTTCTAAGTGTCTGATCGAGAGAAGGAAAAAGAGGTGATTTTTAGCCTCTCTTGATTTTGTACTTAGAAAAAATCCAATTTTTTTTTTTTTTTTTTCATTTTTTTTTCTAAGTGTCTGATCGAGAGAAGGAAAAAGAGGTGATTTTTAGCCTCTCTCGATTTTGTACTAAGAAAAAATCCAAATTTTTTTTTTTTTTTTCCGTTTTTTTTCTAAGTGTCTGATCGAGAGAAGGAAAAAGAGGTGATTTTTAGCCTCTCTCGATTTTGTACTTAGAAAAAATCCAATTTTTTTTTTTTTTTTTTCATTTTTTTTTCTAAGTGTCTGATCGAGAGAAAGAAAAAGAGGTGATTTTTAACCTCTCTTGATTTTGTACTTAGAAAAAATCCAATTTTTTTTTTTTTTTTTTTCTTTTTTTTTTCTAAGTGTCTGATCGAGAGAAGGAAAAAGAGGTGATTTTTAGCCTCTCTCGATTTTGTACTTAGAAAAAATCCAAATTTTTTATTTTTTTTTTTCCGTTTTTTTTCTAAGTGTCTGATCGAGAGAAGGAAAAAGAGGTGATTTTTAGCCACTCTCGATTTTGTACTTAGAAAAAATCCAAATTTTTTTTTTTTTTTTTCATTTTTTTTTCTAAGTGTCTGATCGAGAGAAGGAAAAAGAGGTGATTTTTAGCCACTCTCGATTTTGTACTTAGAAAAAATCCAAATTTTTTTTTTTTTTTTCCGTTTTTTTTCTAAGTGTCTGATCGAGAGAAGGAAAAAGAGGTGATTTTTAGCCTCTCTTGATTTTGTACTTAGAAAAAATCCAATTTTTTTTTTTTTTTTTTCATTTTTTTTTCTAAGTGTCTGATCGAGAGAAGGAAAAAGAGGTGATTTTTAGCCACTCTCGATTTTGTACTTAGAAAAAATCCAATTTTTTTTTTTTTTTTTCCCGTTTTTTTTCTAAGTGTCTGATCGAGAGAAGGAAAAAGAGGTGATTTTTAGCCTCTCTCGATTTTGTACTTAGAAAAAATCCAAATTTTTTTTTTTTTTTTTCCGTTTTTTTTCTAAGTGTCTGATCGAGAGAAGGAAAAAGAGGTGATTTTTAGCCTCTCTTGATTTTGTACTTAGAAAAAATCCAATTTTTTTTTTTTTTTTTCCATTTTTTTTTCTAAGTGTCTGATCGAGAGAAGGAAAAAGAGGTGATTTTTAGCCTCTCTCGATTTTGTACTAAGAAAAAATCCAAATTTTTTTTTTTTTTTTCCGTTTTTTTTCTAAGTGTCTGATCGAGAGAAGGAAAAAGAGGTGATTTTTAGCCTCTCTCGATTTTGTACTTAGAAAAAATCCAATTTTTTTTTTTTTTTTTTCATTTTTTTTTCTAAGTGTCTGATCGAGAGAAGGAAAAAGAGGTGATTTTTAACCTCTCTTGATTTTGTACTTAGAAAAAATCCAATTTTTTTTTTTTTTTTTTTCATTTTTTTTTCTAAGTGTCTGATCGAGAGAAGGAAAAAGAGGTGATTTTTAGCCTCTCTCGATTTTGTACTTAGAAAAAATCCAAATTTTTTATTTTTTTTTTTCCGTTTTTTTTCTAAGTGTCTGATCGAGAGAAGGAAAAAGAGGTGATTTTTAGCCACTCTCGATTTTGTACTTAGAAAAAATCCAAATTTTTTTTTTTTTTTTTTCTTTTTTTTTTCTAAGTGTCTGATCGAGAGAAGGAAAAAGAGGTGATTTTTAGCCACTCTCGATTTTGTACTTAGAAAAAATCCAAATTTTTTTTTTCCGTTTTTTTTCTAAGTGTCTGATCGAGAGAAGGAAAAAGAGGTGATTTTTAGCCTCTCTTGATTTTGTACTTAGAAAAAATCCAATTTTTTTTTTTTTTTTTTCATTTTTTTTTCTAAGTGTCTGATCGAGAGAAGGAAAAAGAGGTGATTTTTAGCCACTCTCGATTTTGTACTTAGAAAAAATCCAATATTTTTTTTTTTTTTTCCCGTTTTTTTTCTAAGTGTCTGATCGAGAGAAGGAAAAAGAGGTGATTTTTAGCCTCTCTCGATTTTGTACTTAGAAAAAATCCAAATTTTTTTTTTTTTTTTTTCCGTTTTTTTTCTAAGTGTCTGATCGAGAGAAGGAAAAAGAGGTGATTTTTAGCCACTCTCGATTTTGTACTTAGAAAAAATACAAATTTTTTTTTTTTTTTTTCCGTTTTTTTTCTAAGTGTCTGATCGAGAGAAGGAAAAAGAGGTGATTTTTAGCCACTCTCGATTTTGTACTTAGAAAAAATCCAATTTTTTTTTTTTTTTTCCGTTTTTTTTCTAAGTGTCTGATCGAGAGAAGGAAAAAGAGGTGATTTTTAGCCACTCTCGATTTTGTACTTAGAAAAAATACAAATTTTTTTTTTTTTTTTTTCCGTTTTTTTTCTAAGTGTCTGATCGAGAGAAGAAAAAGAGGTGATTTTTAGCCTCTCTTGATTTTGTACTTAGAAAAAATCCAATTTTTTTTTTTTTTTTCTTTTTTTTTTCTAAGTGTCTGATCGAGAGAAGGAAAAAGAGGTGATTTTTAGCCACTCTCGATTTTGTACTTAGAAAAAATCCAAATTTTTTTTTTTTTTTTTTCCGTTTTTTTTCTAAGTGTCTGATCGAGAGAAGGAAAAAGAGGTGATTTTTAACCTCTCTTGATTTTGTACTTAGAAAAAATCCAATTTTTTTTTTTTTTTTTTCATTTTTTTTTCTAAGTGTCTGATCGAGAGAAGGAAAAAGAGGTGATTTTTAGCCACTCTCGATTTTGTACTTAGAAAAAATCCAAATTTTATTTTTTTTTTTCCCGTTTTTTTTCTAAGTGTCTGATCGAGAGAAGGAAAAAGAGGTGATTTTTAGCCACTCTCGATTTTGTACTTAGAAAAAATCCAAATTTTTTTTTTTTTTTTTCCGTTTTTTTTCTAAGTGTCTGATCGAGAGAAGGAAAAAGAGGTGATTTTTAGCCACTCTCGATTTTGTACTTAGAAAAAATCCAAATTTTTTTTTTTTTTTTTTTCATTTTTTTTTCTAAGTGTCTGATTGAGAGAAGGAAAAAGAGGTGATTTTTAGCCACTCTCGATTTTGTACTTAGAAAAAATCCAAATTTTTTTTTTTTTTTTTTCAGTTTTTTTTCTAAGTGTCTGATCGAGAGAAGGAAAAAGAGGTGATTTTTAGCCACTCTCGATTTTGTACTTAGAAAAAATCCAAATTTTTTTTTTTTTTTTTTCCGTTTTTTTTCTAAGTGTCTGATCGAGAGAAGGAAAAAGAGGTGATTTTTAGCCACTCTAGATTTTGTACTTAGAAAAAATCCAAATTTTTTTTTTTTTTTTTTTCATTTTTTTTTCTAAGTGTCTGATCGAGAGAAGGAAAAAGAGGTGATTTTTAGCCACTCTCGATTTTGTACTTAGAAAAAATCCAAATTTTTTTTTTTTTTTTTCTGTTTTTTTTCTAAGTGTCTTATCGAGAGAAGGAAAAAGAGGTGATTTTTAGCCTCTCTTGATTTTGTACTTAGAAAAAATCCAATTTTTTTTTTTTTTTTTTCATTTTTTTTTCTAAGTGTCTGATCGAGAGAAGGAAAAAGAGGTGATTTTTAGCCACTCTCGATTTTGTACTTAGAAAAAATCCAAATTTTTTTTTTTTTTTTTTCCGTTTTTTTTCTAAGTGTCTGATCGAGAGAAGGAAAAAGAGGTGATTTTTAACCTCTCTTGATTTTGTACTTAGAAAAAATCCAATTTTTTTTTTTTTTTTTCATTTTTTTTTCTAAGTGTCTGATCGAGAGAAGGAAAAAGAGGTGATTTTTAGCCACTCTCGATTTTGTACTTAGAAAAAATCCAATTTTTTTTTTTTTTTTTTCCCGTTTTTTTTCTAAGTGTCTGATCGAGAGAAGGAAAAAGAGGTGATTTTTAGCCACTCTCGATTTTGTACTTAGAAAAAATCCAAATTTTTTTTTTTTTTTTTCCGTTTTTTTTCTAAGTGTCTGATCGAGAGAAGGAAAAAGAGGTGATTTTTAGCCACTCTCGATTTTGTACTTAGAAAAAATCCAAATTTTTTTTTTTTTTTTTTCTTTTTTTTTTCTAAGTGTCTGATTGAGAGAAGGAAAAAGAGGTGATTTTTAGCCACTCTCGATTTTGTACTTAGAAAAAATCCAAATTTTTTTTTTTTTTTTTTCAGTTTTTTTTCTAAGTGTCTGATCGAGAGAAGGAAAAAGAGGTGATTTTTAGCCACTCTCGATTTTGTACTTAGAAAAAATCCAATTTCTTTTTTTTTTTTTCCGTTTTTTTTCTAAGTGTCTGATCGAGAGAAGGAAAAAGAGGTGATTTTTAGCCACTCTCGATTTTGTACTTAGAAAAAATCCAATTTTTTTTTTTTTTTTTTTTTTTTTTTTTCTAAGTGTCTTATCGAGAGAAGGAAAAAGAGGTGATTTTTAGCCTCTCTTGATTTTGTACTTAGAAAAAATCCAATTTTTTTTTTTTTTTTTTTTTTTTTTTTTCTAAGTGTCTGATCGAGAGAAGGAAAAAGAGGTGATTTTTAGCCCCTCTCGATTTTGTACTTAGAAAAAATCCAAATTTTTTTTTTTTTTTTTCTGTTTTTTTTCTAAGTGTCTTATCGAGAGAAGGAAAAAGAGGTGATTTTTAGCCTCTCTTGATTTTGTACTTAGAAAAAATCCAATTTTTTTTTTTTTTTTTTTCATTTTTTTTTCTAAGTGTCTGATCGAGAGAAGGAAAAAGAGGTGATTTTTAGCCTCTCTTGATTTTGTACTTAGAAAAAATCCAATTTTTTTTTTTTTTTTTAAATTTTTTTTTCTAAGTGTCTGATCGAGAGAAGGAAAAAGAGGTGATTCTTAGCCACTCTCGATTTTGTACTTAGAAAAAATCCAAATTTTTTTTTTTTTTTTCCGTTTTTTTTCTAAGTGTCTGATCGAGAGTAGGAAAAAGAGGTGATTTTTAGCCACTCTCGATTTTGTACTTAGAAAAAATCCAAATTTTTTTTTTTTTTTTTTTCATTTTTTTTTCTAAGTGTCTGATCGAGAGAAGGAAAAAGAGGTGATTTTTAGCCACTTTCGATTTTGTACTTAGAAAAAATCCAATTTTTTTTTTTTTTTTTTTTCCGTTTTTTTTCTAAGTGTCTGATCGAGAGAAGGAAAAAGAGGTGATTTTTAGCCACTCTCGATTTTGTACTTAGAAAAAATCCAAATTTTTTTTTTTTTTTTTTCCGTTTTTTTTCTAAGTGTCTGATCGAGAGAAGGAAAAAGAGGTGATTTTTAGCCACTCCCGATTTTGTACTTAGAAAAAATCCAAATTTTTTTTTTTTTTTTTTCCGTTTTTTTTCTAAGTGTCTGATCGAGAGAAGGAAAAAGAGGTGATTTTTAGCCACTCTCGATTTTGTACTTAGAAAAAATCCAATTTTTTTTTTTTTTTTTTCCGTTTTTTTTCTAAGTGTCTGATCGAGAGAAGGAAAAAGAGGTGATTTTTAGCCACTCTCGATTTTGTACTTAGAAAAAATCCAAATTTTTTTTTTTTTTTTTTTCATTTTTTTTTCTAAGTGTCTGATCGAGAGAAGGAAAAAGAGGTGATTTTTAGCCACTCTCGATTTTGTACTTAGAAAAAATCCAAATTTTTTTTTTTTTTTTTCTGTTTTTTTTCTAAGTGTCTGATCGAGAGAAGGAAAAAGAGGTGATTTTTAGCCTCTCTTGATTTTGTACTTAGAAAAAATCCAATTTTTTTTTTTTTTTTTTCCGTTTTTTTTCTAAGTGTCTGATCGAGAGAAGGAAAAAGAGGTGATTTTTAGCCACTCTCGATTTTGTACTTAGAAAAAATCCAAATTTTTTTTTTTTTTTTTTTCATTTTTTTTTCTAAGTGTCTGATCAAGAGAAGGAAAAAGAGGTGATTTTTAGCCACTCTCGATTTTGTACTTAGAAAAAATCCAAATTTTTTTTTTTTTTTTCTGTTTTTTTTCTAAGTGTCTGATCGAGAGAAGGAAAAAGAGGTGATTTTTAGCCTCTCTTGATTTTGTACTTAGAAAAAATCCAATTTTTTTTTTTTTTTTTTCTTTTTTTTTTCTAAGTGTCTGATCGAGAGAAGGAAAAAGAGGTGATTTTTAGCCTCTCTCGATTTTGTACTTAGAAAAAATCCAAATTTTTTATTTTTTTTTTTCCGTTTTTTTTCTAAGTGTCTGATCGAGAGAAGGAAAAAGAGGTGATTTTTAGCCACTCTCGATTTTGTACTTAGAAAAAATCCAAATTTTTTTTTTTTTTTTTTCATTTTTTTTTCTAAGTGTCTGATCGAGAGAAGGAAAAAGAGGTGATTTTTAGCCACTCTCGATTTTGTACTTAGAAAAAATCCAAATTTTTTTTTTTTTTTTCCGTTTTTTTTCTAAGTGTCTGATCGAGAGAAGGAAAAAGAGGTGATTTTTAGCCTCTCTTGATTTTGTACTTAGAAAAAATCCAATTTTTTTTTTTTTTTTTTCATTTTTTTTTCTAAGTGTCTGATCGAGAGAAGGAAAAAGAGGTGATTTTTAGCCACTCTCGATTTTGTACTTAGAAAAAATCCAATTTTTTTTTTTTTTTTCCCGTTTTTTTTCTAAGTGTCTGATCGAGAGAAGGAAAAAGAGGTGATTTTTAGCCTCTCTCGATTTTGTACTTAGAAAAAATCCAAATTTTTTTTTTTTTTTTTCCGTTTTTTTTCTAAGTGTCTGATCGAGAGAAGGAAAAAGAGGTGATTTTTAGCCTCTCTTGATTTTGTACTTAGAAAAAATCCAATTTTTTTTTTTTTTTTTCCATTTTTTTTTCTAAGTGTCTGATCGAGAGAAGGAAAAAGAGGTGATTTTTAGCCTCTCTCGATTTTGTACTAAGAAAAAATCCAAATTTTTTTTTTTTTTTTCCGTTTTTTTTCTAAGTGTCTGATCGAGAGAAGGAAAAAGAGGTGATTTTTAGCCTCTCTCGATTTTGTACTTAGAAAAAATCCAATTTTTTTTTTTTTTTTTTCATTTTTTTTTCTAAGTGTCTGATCGAGAGAAGGAAAAAGAGGTGATTTTTAACCTCTCTTGATTTTGTACTTAGAAAAAATCCAATTTTTTTTTTTTTTTTTTTCATTTTTTTTTCTAAGTGTCTGATCGAGAGAAGGAAAAAGAGGTGATTTTTAGCCTCTCTCGATTTTGTACTTAGAAAAAATCCAAATTTTTTATTTTTTTTTTTCCGTTTTTTTTCTAAGTGTCTGATCGAGAGAAGGAAAAAGAGGTGATTTTTAGCCACTCTCGATTTTGTACTTAGAAAAAATCCAAATTTTTTTTTTTTTTTTTTCTTTTTTTTTTCTAAGTGTCTGATCGAGAGAAGGAAAAAGAGGTGATTTTTAGCCACTCTCGATTTTGTACTTAGAAAAAATCCAAATTTTTTTTTTCCGTTTTTTTTCTAAGTGTCTGATCGAGAGAAGGAAAAAGAGGTGATTTTTAGCCTCTCTTGATTTTGTACTTAGAAAAAATCCAATTTTTTTTTTTTTTTTTTCATTTTTTTTTCTAAGTGTCTGATCGAGAGAAGGAAAAAGAGGTGATTTTTAGCCACTCTCGATTTTGTACTTAGAAAAAATCCAATATTTTTTTTTTTTTTTCCCGTTTTTTTTCTAAGTGTCTGATCGAGAGAAGGAAAAAGAGGTGATTTTTAGCCTCTCTCGATTTTGTACTTAGAAAAAATCCAAATTTTTTTTTTTTTTTTTTCCGTTTTTTTTCTAAGTGTCTGATCGAGAGAAGGAAAAAGAGGTGATTTTTAGCCACTCTCGATTTTGTACTTAGAAAAAATACAAATTTTTTTTTTTTTTTTTTCCGTTTTTTTTCTAAGTGTCTGATCGAGAGAAGGAAAAAGAGGTGATTTTTAGCCACTCTCGATTTTGTACTTAGAAAAAATCCAATTTTTTTTTTTTTTTTCCGTTTTTTTTCTAAGTGTCTGATCGAGAGAAGGAAAAAGAGGTGATTTTTAGCCACTCTCGATTTTGTACTTAGAAAAAATACAAATTTTTTTTTTTTTTTTTCCGTTTTTTTTCTAAGTGTCTGATCGAGAGAAGGAAAAGAGGTGATTTTTAGCCTCTCTTGATTTTGTACTTAGAAAAAATCCAATTTTTTTTTTTTTTTTTCTTTTTTTTTTCTAAGTGTCTGATCGAGAGAAGGAAAAAGAGGTGATTTTTAGCCACTCTCGATTTTGTACTTAGAAAAAATCCAAATTTTTTTTTTTTTTTTTCCGTTTTTTTTCTAAGTGTCTGATCGAGAGAAGGAAAAAGAGGTGATTTTTAACCTCTCTTGATTTTGTACTTAGAAAAAATCCAATTTTTTTTTTTTTTTTTCATTTTTTTTTCTAAGTGTCTGATCGAGAGAAGGAAAAAGAGGTGATTTTTAGCCACTCTCGATTTTGTACTTAGAAAAAATCCAAATTTTATTTTTTTTTTCCCGTTTTTTTTCTAAGTGTCTGATCGAGAGAAGGAAAAAGAGGTGATTTTTAGCCACTCTCGATTTTGTACTTAGAAAAAATCCAAATTTTTTTTTTTTTTTTTCCGTTTTTTTTCTAAGTGTCTGATCGAGAGAAGGAAAAAGAGGTGATTTTTAGCCACTCTCGATTTTGTACTTAGAAAAAATCCAAATTTTTTTTTTTTTTTTTTTTCATTTTTTTTTCTAAGTGTCTGATTGAGAGAAGGAAAAAGAGGTGATTTTTAGCCACTCTCGATTTTGTACTTAGAAAAAATCCAAATTTTTTTTTTTTTTTTTCAGTTTTTTTTCTAAGTGTCTGATCGAGAGAAGGAAAAAGAGGTGATTTTTAGCCACTCTCGATTTTGTACTTAGAAAAAATCCAAATTTTTTTTTTTTTTTTTTCCGTTTTTTTTCTAAGTGTCTGATCGAGAGAAGGAAAAAGAGGTGATTTTTAGCCACTCTAGATTTTGTACTTAGAAAAAATCCAAATTTTTTTTTTTTTTTTTTCATTTTTTTTTCTAAGTGTCTGATCGAGAGAAGGAAAAAGAGGTGATTTTTAGCCACTCTCGATTTTGTACTTAGAAAAAATCCAAATTTTTTTTTTTTTTTTCTGTTTTTTTTCTAAGTGTCTTATCGAGAGAAGGAAAAAGAGGTGATTTTTAGCCTCTCTTGATTTTGTACTTAGAAAAAATCCAATTTTTTTTTTTTTTTTTTCATTTTTTTTTCTAAGTGTCTGATCGAGAGAAGGAAAAAGAGGTGATTTTTAGCCACTCTCGATTTTGTACTTAGAAAAAATCCAAATTTTTTTTTTTTTTTTTTCCGTTTTTTTTCTAAGTGTCTGATCGAGAGAAGGAAAAAGAGGTGATTTTTAACCTCTCTTGATTTTGTACTTAGAAAAAATCCAATTTTTTTTTTTTTTTTTCATTTTTTTTTCTAAGTGTCTGATCGAGAGAAGGAAAAAGAGGTGATTTTAGCCACTCTCGATTTTGTACTTAGAAAAAATCCAAATTTTTTTTTTTTTTTTTCCCGTTTTTTTTCTAAGTGTCTGATCGAGAGAAGGAAAAAGAGGTGATTTTTAGCCACTCTCGATTTTGTACTTAGAAAAAATCCAAATTTTTTTTTTTTTTTTTTCCGTTTTTTTTCTAAGTGTCTGATCGAGAGAAGGAAAAAGAGGTGATTTTTAGCCACTCTCGATTTTGTACTTAGAAAAAATCCAAATTTTTTTTTTTTTTTTTTTCATTTTTTTTTCTAAGTGTCTGATTGAGAGAAGGAAAAAGAGGTGATTTTTAGCCACTCTCGATTTTGTACTTAGAAAAAATCCAAATTTTTTTTTTTTTTTTTTCAGTTTTTTTTCTAAGTGTCTGATCGAGAGAAGGAAAAAGAGGTGATTTTTAGCCACTCTCGATTTTGTACTTAGAAAAAATCCAATTTCTTTTTTTTTTTTTCCGTTTTTTTTCTAAGTGTCTGATCGAGAGAAGGAAAAAGAGGTGATTTTTAGCCACTCTAGATTTTGTACTTAGAAAAAATCCAAATTTTTTTTTTTTTTTTTTTCATTTTTTTTTCTAAGTGTCTGATCGAGAGAAGGAAAAAGAGGTGATTTTTAGCCTCTCTCGATTTTGTACTTAGAAAAAATCCAAATTTTTTATTTTTTTTTTTCCGTTTTTTTTCTAAGTGTCTGATCGAGAGAAGGAAAAAGAGGTGATTTTTAGCCACTCTCGATTTTGTACTTAGAAAAAATCCAAATTTTTTTTTTTTTTTTTTCTTTTTTTTTTCTAAGTGTCTGATCGAGAGAAGGAAAAAGAGGTGATTTTTAGCCACTCTCGATTTTGTACTTAGAAAAAATCCAAATTTTTTTTTTCCGTTTTTTTTCTAAGTGTCTGATCGAGAGAAGGAAAAAGAGGTGATTTTTAGCCTCTCTTGATTTTGTACTTAGAAAAAATCCAATTTTTTTTTTTTTTTTTTCATTTTTTTTTCTAAGTGTCTGATCGAGAGAAGGAAAAAGAGGTGATTTTTAGCCACTCTCGATTTTGTACTTAGAAAAAATCCAATATTTTTTTTTTTTTTTCCCGTTTTTTTTCTAAGTGTCTGATCGAGAGAAGGAAAAAGAGGTGATTTTTAGCCTCTCTCGATTTTGTACTTAGAAAAAATCCAAATTTTTTTTTTTTTTTTTTCCGTTTTTTTTCTAAGTGTCTGATCGAGAGAAGGAAAAAGAGGTGATTTTTAGCCACTCTCGATTTTGTACTTAGAAAAAATACAAATTTTTTTTTTTTTTTTTCCGTTTTTTTTCTAAGTGTCTGATCGAGAGAAGGAAAAAGAGGTGATTTTTAGCCACTCTCGATTTTGTACTTAGAAAAAATCCAATTTTTTTTTTTTTTTTCCGTTTTTTTTCTAAGTGTCTGATCGAGAGAAGGAAAAAGAGGTGATTTTTAGCCACTCTCGATTTTGTACTTAGAAAAAATACAAATTTTTTTTTTTTTTTTTTCCGTTTTTTTTCTAAGTGTCTGATCGAGAGAAGGAAAAGAGGTGATTTTTAGCCTCTCTTGATTTTGTACTTAGAAAAAATCCAATTTTTTTTTTTTTTTTTCTTTTTTTTTTCTAAGTGTCTGATCGAGAGAAGGAAAAAGAGGTGATTTTTAGCCACTCTCGATTTTGTACTTAGAAAAAATCCAAATTTTTTTCTTTTTTTTTCCGTTTTTTTTCTAAGTGTCTGATCGAGAGAAGGAAAAAGAGGTGATTTTTAACCTCTCTTGATTTTGTACTTAGAAAAAATCCAATTTTTTTTTTTTTTTTTTCATTTTTTTTTCTAAGTGTCTGATCGAGAGAAGGAAAAAGAGGTGATTTTTAGCCACTCTCGATTTTGTACTTAGAAAAAATCCAAATTTTATTTTTTTTTTCCCGTTTTTTTTCTAAGTGTCTGATCGAGAGAAGGAAAAAGAGGTGATTTTTAGCCACTCTCGATTTTGTACTTAGAAAAAATCCAAATTTTTTTTTTTTTTTTTCCGTTTTTTTTCTAAGTGTCTGATCGAGAGAAGGAAAAAGAGGTGATTTTTAGCCACTCTCGATTTTGTACTTAGAAAAAATCCAAATTTTTTTTTTTTTTTTTTTTCATTTTTTTTTCTAAGTGTCTGATTGAGAGAAGGAAAAAGAGGTGATTTTTAGCCACTCTCGATTTTGTACTTAGAAAAAATCCAAATTTTTTTTTTTTTTTTTTCAGTTTTTTTTCTAAGTGTCTGATCGAGAGAAGGAAAAAGAGGTGATTTTTAGCCACTCTCGATTTTGTACTTAGAAAAAATCCAAATTTTTTTTTTTTTTTTTTCCGTTTTTTTTCTAAGTGTCTGATCGAGAGAAGGAAAAAGAGGTGATTTTTAGCCACTCTAGATTTTGTACTTAGAAAAAATCCAAATTTTTTTTTTTTTTTTTTTCATTTTTTTTTCTAAGTGTCTGATCGAGAGAAGGAAAAAGAGGTGATTTTTAGCCACTCTCGATTTTGTACTTAGAAAAAATCCAAATTTTTTTTTTTTTTTTTCTGTTTTTTTTCTAAGTGTCTTATCGAGAGAAGGAAAAAGAGGTGATTTTTAGCCTCTCTTGATTTTGTACTTAGAAAAAATCCAATTTTTTTTTTTTTTTTTTCTTTTTTTTTTCTAAGTGTCTGATCGAGAGAAGGAAAAAGAGGTGATTTTTAGCCACTCTCGATTTTGTACTTAGAAAAAATCCAAATTTGTTTTTTTTTTTTTTCCGTTTTTTTTCTAAGTGTCTGATCGAGAGAAGGAAAAAGAGGTGATTTTTAACCTCTCTTGATTTTGTACTTAGAAAAAATCCAATTTTTTTTTTTTTTTCATTTTTTTTTCTAAGTGTCTGATCGAGAGAAGGAAAAAGAGGTGATTTTTAGCCACTCTCGATTTTGTACTTAGAAAAAATCCAAATTTTTTTTTTTTTTTTTCCCGTTTTTTTTCTAAGTGTCTGATCGAGAGAAGGAAAAAGAGGTGATTTTTAGCCACTCTCGATTTTGTACTTAGAAAAAATCCAAATTTTTTTTTTTTTTTTTTCCGTTTTTTTTCTAAGTGTCTGATCGAGAGAAGGAAAAAGAGGTGATTTTTAGCCACTCTCGATTTTGTACTTAGAAAAAATCCAAATTTTTTTTTTTTTTTTTTTCATTTTTTTTTCTAAGTGTCTGATTGAGAGAAGGAAAAAGAGGTGATTTTTAGCCACTCTCGATTTTGTACTTAGAAAAAATCCAAATTTTTTTTTTTTTTTTTTCAGTTTTTTTTCTAAGTGTCTGATCGAGAGAAGGAAAAAGAGGTGATTTTTAGCCACTCTCGATTTTGTACTTAGAAAAAATCCAATTTCTTTTTTTTTTTTTCCGTTTTTTTTCTAAGTGTCTGATCGAGAGAAGGAAAAAGAGGTGATTTTTAGCCACTCTAGATTTTGTACTTAGAAAAAATCCAAATTTTTTTTTTTTTTTTTTTCATTTTTTTTTCTAAGTGTCTGATCGAGAGAAGGAAAAAGAGGTGTTTTTTAGCCACTCTCGATTTTGTACTTAGAAAAAATCCAATTTTTTTTTTTTTTTTTTCTGTTTTTTTTCTAAGTGTCTTATCGAGAGAAGGAAAAAGAGGTGATTTTTAGCCTCTCTTGATTTTGTACTTAGAAAAAATCCAATTTTTTTTTTTTTTTTTTTTTTTTTTTTTCTAAGTGTCTGATCGAGAGAAGGAAAAAGAGGTGATTTTTAGCCCCTCTCGATTTTGTACTTAGAAAAAATCCAAATTTTTTTTTTTTTTTTTCTGTTTTTTTTCTAAGTGTCTTATCGAGAGAAGGAAAAAGAGGTGATTTTTAGCCTCTCTTGATTTTGTACTTAGAAAAAATCCAATTTTTTTTTTTTTTTTTTTCATTTTTTTTTCTAAGTGTCTGATCGAGAGAAGGAAAAAGAGGTGATTTTTAGCCTCTCTTGATTTTGTACTTAGAAAAAATCCAATTTTTTTTTTTTTTTTTTAATTTTTTTTTCTAAGTGTCTGATCGAGAGAAGGAAAAAGAGGTGATTTTTAGCCACTCTCGATTTTGTACTTAGAAAAAATCCAAATTTTTTTTTTTTTTTTTCTTTTTTTTTTCTAAGTGTCTGATCGAGAGAAGGAAAAAGAGGTGATTTTTAGCCACTCTCGATTTTGTACTTAGAAAAAATCCAAATTTTTTTTTTCCGTTTTTTTTCTAAGTGTCTGATCGAGAGAAGGAAAAAGAGGTGATTTTTAGCCTCTCTTGATTTTGTACTTAGAAAAAATCCAATTTTTTTTTTTTTTTTTTCATTTTTTTTTCTAAGTGTCTGATCGAGAGAAGGAAAAAGAGGTGATTTTTAGCCACTCTCGATTTTGTACTTAGAAAAAATCCAATATTTTTTTTTTTTTTTCCCGTTTTTTTTCTAAGTGTCTGATCGAGAGAAGGAAAAAGAGGTGATTTTTAGCCTCTCTCGATTTTGTACTTAGAAAAAATCCAAATTTTTTTTTTTTTTTTTTCCGTTTTTTTTCTAAGTGTCTGATCGAGAGAAGGAAAAAGAGGTGATTTTTAGCCACTCTCGATTTTGTACTTAGAAAAAATACAAATTTTTTTTTTTTTTTTTTCCGTTTTTTTTCTAAGTGTCTGATCGAGAGAAGGAAAAAGAGGTGATTTTTAGCCACTCTCGATTTTGTACTTAGAAAAAATCCAATTTTTTTTTTTTTTTTCCGTTTTTTTTCTAAGTGTCTGATCGAGAGAAGGAAAAAGAGGTGATTTTTAGCCACTCTCGATTTTGTACTTAGAAAAAATACAAATTTTTTTTTTTTTTTTTTCCGTTTTTTTTCTAAGTGTCTGATCGAGAGAAGGAAAAGAGGTGATTTTTAGCCTCTCTTGATTTTGTACTTAGAAAAAATCCAATTTTTTTTTTTTTTTTTCTTTTTTTTTTCTAAGTGTCTGATCGAGAGAAGGAAAAAGAGGTGATTTTTAGCCACTCTCGATTTTGTACTTAGAAAAAATCCAAATTTTTTTTTTTTTTTTTCCGTTTTTTTTCTAAGTGTCTGATCGAGAGAAGGAAAAAGAGGTGATTTTTAACCTCTCTTGATTTTGTACTTAGAAAAAATCCAATTTTTTTTTTTTTTTTTTCATTTTTTTTTCTAAGTGTCTGATCGAGAGAAGGAAAAAGAGGTGATTTTTAGCCACTCTCGATTTTGTACTTAGAAAAAATCCAAATTTTATTTTTTTTTTCCCGTTTTTTTTCTAAGTGTCTGATCGAGAGAAGGAAAAAGAGGTGATTTTTAGCCACTCTCGATTTTGTACTTAGAAAAAATCCAAATTTTTTTTTTTTTTTTTCCGTTTTTTTTCTAAGTGTCTGATCGAGAGAAGGAAAAAGAGGTGATTTTTAGCCACTCTCGATTTTGTACTTAGAAAAAATCCAAATTTTTTTTTTTTTTTTTTTTCATTTTTTTTTCTAAGTGTCTGATTGAGAGAAGGAAAAAGAGGTGATTTTTAGCCACTCTCGATTTTGTACTTAGAAAAAATCCAAATTTTTTTTTTTTTTTTTTCAGTTTTTTTTCTAAGTGTCTGATCGAGAGAAGGAAAAAGAGGTGATTTTTAGCCACTCTCGATTTTGTACTTAGAAAAAATCCAAATTTTTTTTTTTTTTTTTTCCGTTTTTTTTCTAAGTGTCTGATCGAGAGAAGGAAAAAGAGGTGATTTTTAGCCACTCTAGATTTTGTACTTAGAAAAAATCCAATTTTTTTTTTTTTTTTTTTTCATTTTTTTTTCTAAGTGTCTGATCGAGAGAAGGAAAAAGAGGTGATTTTTAGCCACTCTCGATTTTGTACTTAGAAAAAATCCAAATTTTTTTTTTTTTTTTTCTGTTTTTTTTCTAAGTGTCTTATCGAGAGAAGGAAAAAGAGGTGATTTTTAGCCTCTCTTGATTTTGTACTTAGAAAAAATCCAATTTTTTTTTTTTTTTTTTCATTTTTTTTTCTAAGTGTCTGATCGAGAGAAGGAAAAAGAGGTGATTTTTAGCCACTCTCGATTTTGTACTTAGAAAAAATCCAAATTTGTTTTTTTTTTTTTTCCGTTTTTTTTCTAAGTGTCTGATCGAGAGAAGGAAAAAGAGGTGATTTTTAACCTCTCTTGATTTTGTACTTAGAAAAAATCCAATTTTTTTTTTTTTTTTCATTTTTTTTTCTAAGTGTCTGATCGAGAGAAGGAAAAAGAGGTGATTTTTAGCCACTCTCGATTTTGTACTTAGAAAAAATCCAAATTTTTTTTTTTTTTTTTCCCGTTTTTTTTCTAAGTGTCTGATCGAGAGAAGGAAAAAGAGGTGATTTTTAGCCACTCTCGATTTTGTACTTAGAAAAAATCCAAATTTTTTTTTTTTTTTTTTCCGTTTTTTTTCTAAGTGTCTGATCGAGAGAAGGAAAAAGAGGTGATTTTTAGCCACTCTCGATTTTGTACTTAGAAAAAATCCAAATTTTTTTTTTTTTTTTTTTCATTTTTTTTTCTAAGTGTCTGATTGAGAGAAGGAAAAAGAGGTGATTTTTAGCCACTCTCGATTTTGTACTTAGAAAAAATCCAAATTTTTTTTTTTTTTTTTTCAGTTTTTTTTCTAAGTGTCTGATCGAGAGAAGGAAAAAGAGGTGATTTTTAGCCACTCTCGATTTTGTACTTAGAAAAAATCCAATTTCTTTTTTTTTTTTTCCGTTTTTTTTCTAAGTGTCTGATCGAGAGAAGGAAAAAGAGGTGATTTTTAGCCACTCTAGATTTTGTACTTAGAAAAAATCCAAATTTTTTTTTTTTTTTTTTTCATTTTTTTTTCTAAGTGTCTGATCGAGAGAAGGAAAAAGAGGTGTTTTTTAGCCACTCTCGATTTTGTACTTAGAAAAAATCCAATTTTTTTTTTTTTTTTTTCTGTTTTTTTTCTAAGTGTCTTATCGAGAGAAGGAAAAAGAGGTGATTTTTAGCCTCTCTTGATTTTGTACTTAGAAAAAATCCAATTTTTTTTTTTTTTTTTTTTTTTTTTTTTCTAAGTGTCTGATCGAGAGAAGGAAAAAGAGGTGATTTTTAGCCCCTCTCGATTTTGTACTTAGAAAAAATCCAAATTTTTTTTTTTTTTTTTCTGTTTTTTTTCTAAGTGTCTTATCGAGAGAAGGAAAAAGAGGTGATTTTTAGCCTCTCTTGATTTTGTACTTAGAAAAAATCCAATTTTTTTTTTTTTTTTTTTCATTTTTTTTTCTAAGTGTCTGATCGAGAGAAGGAAAAAGAGGTGATTTTTAGCCTCTCTTGATTTTGTACTTAGAAAAAATCCAATTTTTTTTTTTTTTTTTTAATTTTTTTTTCTAAGTGTCTGATCGAGAGAAGGAAAAAGAGGTGATTCTTAGCCACTCTCGATTTTGTACTTAGAAAAAATCCAAATTTTTTTTTTTTTTTTCCGTTTTTTTTCTAAGTGTCTGATCGAGAGAAGGAAAAAGAGGTGATTTTTAGCCACTCTCGATTTTGTACTTAGAAAAAATCCAAATTTTTTTTTTTTTTTTTTCCGTTTTTTTTCTAAGTGTCTGATCGAGAGTAGGAAAAAGAGGTGATTTTTAGCCACTCTCGATTTTGTACTTAGAAAAAATCCAAATTTTTTTTTTTTTTTTTTTCATTTTTTTTTCTAAGTGTCTGATCGAGAGAAGGAAAAAGAGGTGATTTTTAGCCACTTTCGATTTTGTACTAAGAAAAATTCCAATTTTTTTTTTTTTTTTTTTCCGTTTTTTTTCTAAGTGTCTGATCGAGAGAAGGAAAAAGAGGTGATTTTTAGCCACTCTCGATTTTGTACTTAGAAAAAATCCAAATTTTTTTTTTTTTTTTTTCCGTTTTTTTTCTAAGTGTCTGATCGAGAGAAGGAAAAAGAGGTGATTTTTAGCCACTCCCGATTTTGTACTTAGAAAAAATCCAAATTTTTTTTTTTTTTTTTTCCGTTTTTTTTCTAAGTGTCTGATCGAGAGAAGGAAAAAGAGGTGATTTTTAGCCACTCTCGATTTTGTACTTAGAAAAAATCCAATTTTTTTTTTTTTTTTTTCCGTTTTTTTTCTAAGTGTCTGATCGAGAGAAGGAAAAAGAGGTGATTTTTAGCCACTCTCGATTTTGTACTTAGAAAAAATCCAAATTTTTTTTTTTTTTTTTTTCATTTTTTTTTCTAAGTGTCTGATCGAGAGAAGGAAAAAGAGGTGATTTTTAGCCACTCTCGATTTTGTACTTAGAAAAAATCCAAATTTTTTTTTTTTTTTTTCTGTTTTTTTTCTAAGTGTCTGATCGAGAGAAGGAAAAAGAGGTGATTTTTAGCCTCTCTTGATTTTGTACTTAGAAAAAATCCAATTTTTTTTAAATTTTTTTTCATTTTTTTTTCTAAGTGTCTGATCGAGAGAAGGAAAAAGAGGTGATTTTTAGCCACTCTCGATTTTGTACTTAGAAAAAATCCAATTTTTTTTTTTTTTTTTTCCGTTTTTTTTCTAAGTGTCTGATCGAGAGAAGGAAAAAGAGGTGATTTTTAGCCACTCTCGATTTTGTACTTAGAAAAAATCCAATTTCTTTTTTTTTTTTTCCGTTTTTTTTCTAAGTGTCTGATCGAGAGAAGGAAAAAGAGGTGATTTTTAGCCACTCTAGATTTTGTACTTAGAAAAAATCCAAATTTTTTTTTTTTTTTTTTTCATTTTTTTTTCTAAGTGTCTGATCGAGAGAAGGAAAAAGAGGTGTTTTTTAGCCACTCTCGATTTTGTACTTAGAAAAAATCCAATTTTTTTTTTTTTTTTTTCTGTTTTTTTTCTAAGTGTCTTATCGAGAGAAGGAAAAAGAGGTGATTTTTAGCCTCTCTTGATTTTGTACTTAGAAAAAATCCAATTTTTTTTTTTTTTTTTTTTTTTTTTTTCTAAGTGTCTGATCGAGAGAAGGAAAAAGAGGTGATTTTTAGCCCCTCTCGATTTTGTACTTAGAAAAAATCCAAATTTTTTTTTTTTTTTTTCTGTTTTTTTTCTAAGTGTCTTATCGAGAGAAGGAAAAAGAGGTGATTTTTAGCCTCTCTTGATTTTGTACTTAGAAAAAATCCAATTTTTTTTTTTTTTTTTTTCATTTTTTTTTCTAAGTGTCTGATCGAGAGAAGGAAAAAGAGGTGATTTTTAGCCTCTCTTGATTTTGTACTTAGAAAAAATCCAATTTTTTTTTTTTTTTTTTAATTTTTTTTTCTAAGTGTCTGATCGAGAGAAGGAAAAAGAGGTGATTCTTAGCCACTCTCGATTTTGTACTTAGAAAAAATCCAAATTTTTTTTTTTTTTTTCCGTTTTTTTTCTAAGTGTCTGATCGAGAGAAGGAAAAAGAGGTGATTTTTAGCCACTCTCGATTTTGTACTTAGAAAAAATCCAAATTTTTTTTTTTTTTTTTTCCGTTTTTTTTCTAAGTGTCTGATCGAGAGTAGGAAAAAGAGGTGATTTTTAGCCACTCTC
This sequence comes from Entelurus aequoreus, assembly GCF_033978785.1. Taxonomy (NCBI): domain Eukaryota; kingdom Metazoa; phylum Chordata; class Actinopteri; order Syngnathiformes; family Syngnathidae; genus Entelurus; species Entelurus aequoreus. The sequence goes on along the minus strand of NW_026907965.1, from coordinate 224,124 downwards.
GATTTTGTACTTAGAAAAAATCCAAATTTTTTTTTTTTTTTTTTTCATTTTTTTTTCTAAGTGTCTGATCGAGAGAAGGAAAAAGAGGTGATTTTTAGCCACTTTCGATTTTGTACTAAGAAAAATTCCAATTTTTTTTTTTTTTTTTTTCCGTTTTTTTTCTAAGTGTCTGATCGAGAGAAGGAAAAAGAGGTGATTTTTAGCCACTCTCGATTTTGTACTTAGAAAAAATCCAAATTTTTTTTTTTTTTTTTTCCGTTTTTTTTCTAAGTGTCTGATCGAGAGAAGGAAAAAGAGGTGATTTTTAGCCACTCCCGATTTTGTACTTAGAAAAAATCCAAATTTTTTTTTTTTTTTTTTCCGTTTTTTTTCTAAGTGTCTGATCGAGAGAAGGAAAAAGAGGTGATTTTTAGCCACTCTCGATTTTGTACTTAGAAAAAATCCAATTTTTTTTTTTTTTTTTTCCGTTTTTTTTCTAAGTGTCTGATCGAGAGAAGGAAAAAGAGGTGATTTTTAGCCACTCTCGATTTTGTACTTAGAAAAAATCCAAATTTTTTTTTTTTTTTTTTTCATTTTTTTTTCTAAGTGTCTGATCGAGAGAAGGAAAAAGAGGTGATTTTTAGCCACTCTCGATTTTGTACTTAGAAAAAATCCAAATTTTTTTTTTTTTTTTTCTGTTTTTTTTCTAAGTGTCTGATCGAGAGAAGGAAAAAGAGGTGATTTTTAGCCTCTCTTGATTTTGTACTTAGAAAAAATCCAATTTTTTTTAAATTTTTTTTCATTTTTTTTTCTAAGTGTCTGATCGAGAGAAGGAAAAAGAGGTGATTTTTAGCCACTCTCGATTTTGTACTTAGAAAAAATCCAATTTTTTTTTTTTTTTTTTCCGTTTTTTTTCTAAGTGTCTGATCGAGAGAAGGAAAAAGAGGTGATTTTTAGCCTCTCTTGATTTTGTACTTAGAAAAAATCCAATTTTTTTTTTTTTTTTTTCATTTTTTTTTCTAAGTGTCTGATCGAGAGAAGGAAAAAGAGGTGATTTTTAGCCACTCTCGATTTTGTACTTAGAAAAAATCCAAATTTTTTTTTTTTTTTTTTCCGTTTTTTTTCTAAGTGTCTGATCGAGAGAAGGAAAAAGAGGTGATTTTTAGCCACTCTCGATTTTGTACTTAGAAAAAATCCAAATTTTTTTTTTTTTTTTTCCGTTTTTTTTCTAAGTGTCTGATCGAGAGTAGGAAAAAGAGGTGATTTTTAGCCACTCTCGATTTTGTACTTAGAAAAAATCCAAATTTTTTTTTTTTTTTTTCATTTTTTTTTCTTAGTGTCTGATCAAGAGAAGGAAAAAGAGGTGATTTTTAGCCACTTTCGATTTTGTACTTAGAAAAAATCCAAATTTTTTTTTTTTTTTTTTCCGTTTTTTTTCTTAGTGTCTGATCGAGAGAAGGAAAAAGAGGTGATTTTTAGCCACTCTCGATTTTGTACTTAGAAAAAATCCAAATTTTTTTTTTTTTTTTTTCCGTTTTTTTTCTAAGTGTCTGATCGAGAGAAGGAAAAAGAGGTGATTTTTAGCCACTCCCGATTTTGTACTTAGAAAAAATCCAAATTTTTTTTTTTTTTTTTTCCGTTTTTTTTCTAAGTGTCTGATCGAGAAAAGGAAAAAGAGGTGATTTTTAGCCACTCTCGATTTTGTACTTAGAAAAAATCCAATTTTTTTTTTTTTTTCCGTTTTTTTTCTAAGTGTCTGATCGAGAGAAGGAAAAAGAGGTGATTTTTAGCCACTCTAGATTTTGTACTATGAAAAAATCCAAATTTTTTTTTTTTTTTTTTTCATTTTTTTTTCTAAGTGTCTGATCGAGAGAAGGAAAAAGAGGTGATTTTTAGCCACTCTCGATTTTGTACTTAGAAAAAATCCAAATTTTTTTTTTTTTTTTTCTGTTTTTTTTCTAAGTGTCTTATCGAGAGAAGGAAAAAGAGGTGATTTTTAGCCTCTCTTGATTTTGTACTTAGAAAAAATCCAATTTTTTTTTTTTTTTTTTCATTTTTTTTTCTAAGTGTCTGATCGAGAGAAGGAAAAAGAGGTGATTTTTAGCCACTCTCGATTTTGTACTTAGAAAAAATCCAAATTTTTTTTTTTTTTTTTTTCCGTTTTTTTTCTAAGTGTCTGATCGAGAGAAGGAAAAAGAGGTGATTTTTAACCTCTCTTGATTTTGTACTTAGAAAAAATCCAATTTTTTTTTTTTTTTTTTCTTTTTTTTTTCTAAGTGTCTGATCGAGAGAAGGAAAAAGAGGTGATTTTTAGCCACTCTCGATTTTGTACTTAGAAAAAATCCAAATTTTTTTTTTTTTTTTCCCGTTTTTTTTCTAAGTGTCTGATCGAGAGAAGGAAAAAGAGGTGATTTTTAGCCACTCTCGATTTTGTACTTAGAAAAAATCCAAATTTTTTTTTTTTTTTTTTCCGTTTTTTTTCTAAGTGTCTGATCGAGAGAAGGAAAAAGAGGTGATTTTTAGCCACTCTCGATTTTGTACTTAGAAAAAATCCAAATTTTTTTTTTTTTTTTTTTCATTTTTTTTTCTAAGTGTCTGATTGAGAGAAGGAAAAAGAGGTGATTTTTAGCCACTCTCGATTTTGTACTTAGAAAAAATCCAAATTTTTTTTTTTTTTTTTTCAGTTTTTTTTCTAAGTGTCTGATCGAGAGAAGGAAAAAGAGGTGATTTTTAGCCACTCTCGATTTTGTACTTAGAAAAAATCCAATTTTTTTTTTTTTTTTTTTCCGTTTTTTTTCTAAGTGTCTGATCGAGAGAAGGAAAAAGAGGTGATTTTTAGCCACTCCCGATTTTGTACTTAGAAAAAATCCAAATTTTTTTTTTTTTTTTTCCGTTTTTTTTCTAAGTGTCTGATCGAGAGAAGGAAAAAGAGGTGATTTTTAGCCACTCTCGATTTTGTACTTAGAAAAAATCCAATTTTTTTTTTTTTTTTTTCCGTTTTTTTTCTAAGTGTCTGATCGAGAGAAGGAAAAAGAGGTGATTTTTAGCCACTCTCGATTTTGTACTTAGAAAAAATCCAAATTTTTTTTTTTTTTTTTTCCGTTTTTTTTCTAAGTGTCTGATCGAGAGAAGGAAAAAGAGGTGATTTTTAGCCACTCTCGATTTTGTACTTAGAAAAAATCCAAATTTTTTTTTTTTTTTTTTCCGTTTTTTTTCTAAGTGTCTGATCGAGAGAAGGAAAAAGAGGTGATTTTTAGCCACTCTCGATTTTGTACTAAAAAAAATCCAATTTTTTTTTTTATTTTTTTCATTTTTTTTTCTAAGTGTCTGATCGAGAGAAGGAAAAGGGGGTGATTTTTAGCCACTCTCGATTTTGTACTTAGAAAAAATCCAAATTTTTTTTTTTTTTTTTCTGTTTTTTTTCTAAGTGTCTGATCGAGAGAAGGAAAAAGAGGTGATTTTTAGCCTCTCTTGATTTTGTACTTAGAAAAAATCCAATTTTTTTTTTTTTTTTTAAATTTTTTTTTCTAAGTGTCTGATCGAGAGAAGGAAAAAGAGGTGATTCTTAGCCACTCTCGATTTTGTACTTAGAAAAAATCCAAATTTTTTTTTTTTTTTTTCCGTTTTTTTTCTAAGTGTCTGATCGAGAGAAGGAAAAAGAGGTGATTTTTAGCCTCTCTTGATTTTGTACTTAGAAAAAATCCAATTTTTTTTTTTTTTTTTTAATTTTTTTTTCTAAGTGTCTGATCGAGAGAAGGAAAAAGAGGTGATTCTTAGCCACTCTCGATTTTGTACTTAGAAAAAATCCAAATTTTTTTTTTTTTTTTCCGTTTTTTTTCTAAGTGTCTGATCGAGAGAAGGAAAAAGAGGTGATTTTTAGCCACTCTCGATTTTGTACTTAGAAAAAATCCAAATTTTTTTTTTTTTTTTTTCCGTTTTTTTTCTAAGTGTCTGATCGAGAGTAGGAAAAAGAGGTGATTTTTAGCCACTCTCGATTTTGTACTTAGAAAAAATCCAAATTTTTTTTTTTTTTTTTTTCATTTTTTTTTCTAAGTGTCTGATCGAGAGAAGGAAAAAGAGGTGATTTTTAGCCACTTTCGATTTTGTACTAAGAAAAATTCCAATTTTTTTTTTTTTTTTTTTCCGTTTTTTTTCTAAGTGTCTGATCGAGAGAAGGAAAAAGAGGTGATTTTTAGCCACTCTCGATTTTGTACTTAGAAAAAATCCAAATTTTTTTTTTTTTTTTTTCCGTTTTTTTTCTAAGTGTCTGATCGAGAGAAGGAAAAAGAGGTGATTTTTAGCCACTCCCGATTTTGTACTTAGAAAAAATCCAAATTTTTTTTTTTTTTTTTTCCGTTTTTTTTCTAAGTGTCTGATCGAGAGAAGGAAAAAGAGGTGATTTTTAGCCACTCTCGATTTTGTACTTAGAAAAAATCCAAATTTTTTTTTTTTTTTTTTTCATTTTTTTTTCTAAGTGTCTGATCGAGAGAAGGAAAAAGAGGTGATTTTTAGCCACTCTCGATTTTGTACTTAGAAAAAATCCAAATTTTTTTTTTTTTTTTTCTGTTTTTTTTCTAAGTGTCTGATCGAGAGAAGGAAAAAGAGGTGATTTTTAGCCTCTCTTGATTTTGTACTTAGAAAAAATCCAATTTTTTTTAAATTTTTTTTCATTTTTTTTTCTAAGTGTCTGATCGAGAGAAGGAAAAAGAGGTGATTTTTAGCCACTCTCGATTTTGTACTTAGAAAAAATCCAATTTTTTTTTTTTTTTTTTCCGTTTTTTTTCTAAGTGTCTGATCGAGAGAAGGAAAAAGAGGTGATTTTTAGCCTCTCTTGATTTTGTACTTAGAAAAAATCCAATTTTTTTTTTTTTTTTTTCATTTTTTTTTCTAAGTGTCTGATCGAGAGAAGGAAAAAGAGGTGATTTTTAGCCACTCTCGATTTTGTACTTAGAAAAAATCCAAATTTTTTTTTTTTTTTTTTCCGTTTTTTTTCTAAGTGTCTGATCGAGAGAAGGAAAAAGAGGTGATTTTTAGCCACTCTCGATTTTGTACTTAGAAAAAATCCAAATTTTTTTTTTTTTTTTTCCGTTTTTTTTCTAAGTGTCTGATCGAGAGTAGGAAAAAGAGGTGATTTTTAGCCACTCTCGATTTTGTACTTAGAAAAAATCCAAATTTTTTTTTTTTTTTTTCATTTTTTTTTCTTAGTGTCTGATCAAGAGAAGGAAAAAGAGGTGATTTTTAGCCACTTTCGATTTTGTACTTAGAAAAAATCCAAATTTTTTTTTTTTTTTTTTCCGTTTTTTTTCTTAGTGTCTGATCGAGAGAAGGAAAAAGAGGTGATTTTTAGCCACTCTCGATTTTGTACTTAGAAAAAATCCAAATTTTTTTTTTTTTTTTTTCCGTTTTTTTTCTAAGTGTCTGATCGAGAGAAGGAAAAAGAGGTGATTTTTAGCCACTCCCGATTTTGTACTTAGAAAAAATCCAAATTTTTTTTTTTTTTTTTTCCGTTTTTTTTCTAAGTGTCTGATCGAGAAAAGGAAAAAGAGGTGATTTTTAGCCACTCTCGATTTTGTACTTAGAAAAAATCCAATTTTTTTTTTTTTTTCCGTTTTTTTTCTAAGTGTCTGATCGAGAGAAGGAAAAAGAGGTGATTTTTAGCCACTCTAGATTTTGTACTATGAAAAAATCCAAATTTTTTTTTTTTTTTTTTTCATTTTTTTTTCTAAGTGTCTGATCGAGAGAAGGAAAAAGAGGTGATTTTTAGCCACTCTCGATTTTGTACTTAGAAAAAATCCAAATTTTTTTTTTTTTTTTTCTGTTTTTTTTCTAAGTGTCTTATCGAGAGAAGGAAAAAGAGGTGATTTTTAGCCTCTCTTGATTTTGTACTTAGAAAAAATCCAATTTTTTTTTTTTTTTTTTCATTTTTTTTTCTAAGTGTCTGATCGAGAGAAGGAAAAAGAGGTGATTTTTAGCCACTCTCGATTTTGTACTTAGAAAAAATCCAAATTTTTTTTTTTTTTTTTTTCCGTTTTTTTTCTAAGTGTCTGATCGAGAGAAGGAAAAAGAGGTGATTTTTAACCTCTCTTGATTTTGTACTTAGAAAAAATCCAATTTTTTTTTTTTTTTTTTCTTTTTTTTTTCTAAGTGTCTGATCGAGAGAAGGAAAAAGAGGTGATTTTTAGCCACTCTCGATTTTGTACTTAGAAAAAATCCAAATTTTTTTTTTTTTTTTCCCGTTTTTTTTCTAAGTGTCTGATCGAGAGAAGGAAAAAGAGGTGATTTTTAGCCACTCTCGATTTTGTACTTAGAAAAAATCCAAATTTTTTTTTTTTTTTTTTCCGTTTTTTTTCTAAGTGTCTGATCGAGAGAAGGAAAAAGAGGTGATTTTTAGCCACTCTCGATTTTGTACTTAGAAAAAATCCAAATTTTTTTTTTTTTTTTTTTCATTTTTTTTTCTAAGTGTCTGATTGAGAGAAGGAAAAAGAGGTGATTTTTAGCCACTCTCGATTTTGTACTTAGAAAAAATCCAAATTTTTTTTTTTTTTTTTTCAGTTTTTTTTCTAAGTGTCTGATCGAGAGAAGGAAAAAGAGGTGATTTTTAGCCACTCTCGATTTTGTACTTAGAAAAAATCCAATTTTTTTTTTTTTTTTTTTCCGTTTTTTTTCTAAGTGTCTGATCGAGAGAAGGAAAAAGAGGTGATTTTTAGCCACTCCCGATTTTGTACTTAGAAAAAATCCAAATTTTTTTTTTTTTTTTTCCGTTTTTTTTCTAAGTGTCTGATCGAGAGAAGGAAAAAGAGGTGATTTTTAGCCACTCTCGATTTTGTACTTAGAAAAAATCCAATTTTTTTTTTTTTTTTTTCCGTTTTTTTTCTAAGTGTCTGATCGAGAGAAGGAAAAAGAGGTGATTTTTAGCCACTCTCGATTTTGTACTTAGAAAAAATCTAAATTTTTTTTTTTTTTTTTTCCGTTTTTTTTCTAAGTGTCTGATCGAGAGAAGGAAAAAGAGGTGATTTTTAGCCACTCTCGATTTTGTACTTAGAAAAAATCCAAATTTTTTTTTTTTTTTTTCCCGTTTTTTTTCTAAGTGTCTGATCGAGAGAAGGAAAAAGAGGTGATTTTTAGCCACTCTCGATTTTGTACTTAGAAAAAATCCAAATTTTTATTTTTTTTTTTTCCGTTTTTTTTCTAAGTGTCTGATCGAGAGAAGGAAAAAGAGGTGATTTTTAGCCACTCTCGATTTTGTACTTAGAAAAAATCCAAATTTTTTTTTTTTTTTTTTCAGTTTTTTTTCTAAGTGTCTGATCGAGAGAAGGAAAAAGAGGTGATTTTTAGCCACTCTCGATTTTGTACTTAGAAAAAATCCAATTTTTTTTTTTTTTTTTTTCCGTTTTTTTTTCTAAGTGTCTGATCGAGAGAAGGAAAAAGAGGTGATTTTTAGCCACTCTCGATTTTGTACTTAGAAAAAATCCAAATTTTTTTTTTTTTTTTTCCGTTTTTTTTCTAAGTGTCTGATCGAGAGAAGGAAAAAGAGGTGATTTTTAGCCACTCTCGATTTTGTACTTAGAAAAAATCCAAATTTTTTTTTTTTTTTTTCCGTTTTTTTTCTAAGTGTCTGATCGAGAGAAGGAAAAAGAGGTGATTTTTAGCCACTCTCGATTTTGTACTTAGAAAAAATCCAAATTTTTTTTTTTTTTTTTTCCGTTTTTTTTCTAAGTGTCTGATCGAGAGAAGGAAAAAGAGGTGATTTTTAGCCACTCTCGATTTTGTACTTAGAAAAAATCCAAATTTTTTTTTTTTTTTCCGTTTTTTTTCTAAGTGTCTGATCGAGAGAAGGAAAAAGAGGTGATTTTTAGCCACTCTCGATTTTGTACTAAAAAAAATCCAAATTTTTTTTTTTTTTTTTTCATTTTTTTTTCTAAGTGTCTGATCGAGAGAAGGAAAAAGAGGTGATTTTTAGCCACTCTCGATTTTGTACTTAGAAAAAATCCAAATTTTTTTTTTTTTTTTCTGTTTTTTTTCTAAGTGTCTGATCGAGAGAAGGAAAAAGAGGTGATTTTTAGCCTCTCTTGATTTTGTACTTAGAAAAAATCCAATTTTTTTTTTTTTTTTTTAATTTTTTTTTCTAAGTGTCTGATCGAGAGAAGGAAAAAGAGGTGATTCTTAGCCACTCTCGATTTTGTACTTAGAAAAAATCCAAATTTTTTTTTTTTTTTTCCCGTTTTTTTTCTAAGTGTCTGATCGAGAGAAGGAAAAAGAGGTGATTTTTAGCCTCTCTTGATTTTGTACTTAGAAAAAATCCAATTTTTTTTTTTTTTTTTCCATTTTTTTTTCTAAGTGTCTGATCGAGAGAAGGAAAAAGAGGTGATTTTTAGCCACTCTCGATTTTGTACTTAGAAAAAATCCAAATTTTTTTTTTTTTTTTTTCCGTTTTTTTTCTAAGTGTCTGATCGAGAGAAGGAAAAAGAGGTGATTTTTAGCCACTCTCGATTTTGTACTAAAAAAAATCCAAATTTTTTTTTTTTTTTTTTCATTTTTTTTTCTAAGTGTCTGATCGAGAGAAGGAAAAAGAGGTGATTTTTAGCCACTCTCGATATTGTACTTAGAAAAAATCCAAATTTTTTTTTTTTTTTTCTGTTTTTTTTCTAAGTGTCTGATCGAGAGAAGGAAAAAGAGGTGATTTTTAGCCTCTCTTGATTTTGTACTTAGAAAAAATCCAATTTTTTTTTTTTTTTTTAAATTTTTTTTTCTAAGTGTCTGATCGAGAGAAGGAAAAAGAGGTGATTCTTAGCCACTCTCGATTTTGTACTTAGAAAAAATCCAAATTTTTTTTTTTTTTTTTCCGTTTTTTTTCTAAGTGTCTGATCGAGAGAAGGAAAAAGAGGTGATTTTTAGCCACTCTCGATTTTGTACTTAGAAAAAATCCAAATTTTATTTTTTTTTTTTCCGTTTTTTTTCTAAGTGTCTGATCGAGAGTAGGAAAAAGAGGTGATTTTTAGCCACTCTCGATTTTGTACTTAGAAAAAATCCAAATTTTTTTTTTTTTTTTTTTCATTTTTTTTTCTAAGTGTCTGATCGAGAGAAGGAAAAAGAGGTGATTTTTAGCCACTTTCGATTTTGTACTTAGAAAAAATCCAAATTTTTTTTTTTTTTTTTTCCGTTTTTTTTCTAAGTGTCTGATCGAGAGAAGGAAAAAGAGGTGATTTTTAGCCACTCTCGATTTTGTACTTAGAAAAAATCCAATTTTTTTTTTTTTTTTTTTCCGTTTTTTTTCTAAGTGTCTGATCGAGAGAAGGAAAAAGAGGTGATTTTTAGCCACTCTCGATTTTGTACTTAGAAAAAATCCAAATTTTTTTTTTTTTTTTTTCCGTTTTTTTTCTAAGTGTCTGATCGAGAGAAGGAAAAAGAGGTGATTTTTAGCCACTCTCGATTTTGTACTAAAAAAAATCCAAATTTTTTTTTTATTTTTTTCATTTTTTTTTCTAAGTGTCTGATCGAGAGAAGGAAAAGGGGGTGATTTTTAGCCACTCTCGATTTTGTACTTAGAAAAAATCCAAATTTTTTATTTTTTTTTTCTGTTTTTTTTCTAAGTGTCTGATCGAGAGAAGGAAAAAGAGGTGATTTTTAGCCTCTCTTGATTTTGTACTTAGAAAAAATCCAATTTTTTTTTTTTTTTTTAAATTTTTTTTTCTAAGTGTCTGATCGAGAGAAGGAAAAAGAGGTGATTCTTAGCCACTCTCGATTTTGTACTTAGAAAAAATCCAAATTTTTTTTTTTTTTTTTCCGTTTTTTTTCTAAGTGTCTGATCGAGAGAATGAAAAAGAGGTGATTTTTAGCCTCTCTTGATTTTGTACTTAGAAAAAATCCAATTTTTTTTTTTTTTTTTCCATTTTTTTTTCTAAGTGTCTGATCGAGAGAAGGAAAAAGAGGTGATTTTTAGCCACTCTCGATTTTGTACTTAGAAAAAATCCAAATTTTTTTTTTTTTTTTTTCCGTTTTTTTTCTAAGTGTCTGATCGAGAGAAGGAAAAAGAGGTGATTTTTAGCCACTCTCGATTTTGTACTAAAAAAAATCCAAATTTTTTTTTTTTTTTTTTCATTTTTTTTTCTAAGTGTCTGATCGAGAGAAGGAAAAAGAGGTGATTTTTAGCCACTCTCGATTTTGTACTTAGAAAAAATCCAAATTTTTTTTTTTTTTTTCTGTTTTTTTTCTAAGTGTCTGATCGAGAGAAGGAAAAAGAGGTGATTTTTAGCCTCTCTTGATTTTGTACTTAGAAAAAATCCAATTTTTTTTTTTTTTTTTAAATTTTTTTTTCTAAGTGTCTGATCGAGAGAAGGAAAAAGAGGTGATTCTTAGCCACTCTCGATTTTGTACTTAGAAAAAATCAAAATTTTTTTTTTTTTTTTTCCGTTTTTTTTTCTAAGTGTCTGATCGAGAGAAGGAAAAAGAGGTGATTTTTAGCCACTCTCGATTTTGTACTTAGAAAAAATCCAAATTTTTTTTTTTTTTTTTCCGTTTTTTTTCTAAGTGTCTGATCGAGAGAAGGAAAAAGAGGTGATTTTTAGCCTCTCTCGATTTTGTACTTAGAAAAAATCCAATTTTTTTTTTTTTTTTTTCATTTTTTTTCTAAGTGTCTGATCGAGAGAAGGAAAAAGAGGTGATTTTTAGCCACTCTCGATTTTGTACTTAGAAAAAATCCAATTTTTTTTTTTTTTTTTTCTGTTTTTTTTCTAAGTGTCTGATCGAGAGAAGGAAAAAGAGGTGATTTTTAGCCTCTCTTGATTTTGTACTTAGAAAAAATCCAATTTATTTTTTTTTTTTTTAATTTTTTTTTCTTAGTGTCTGATCGAGAGAAGGAAAAAGAGGTGATTTTTAGCCACTCTCGATTTTGTACTTAGAAAAAATCCAAATTTTTTTTTTTTTTTTTTTCCGTTTTTTTTCTAAGTGTCTGATCGAGAGAAGGAAAAAGAGGTGATTTTTAACCTCTCTTGATTTTGTACTAAGAAAAAATCCAATTTTTTTTTTTTTTTTTTCATTTTTTTTTCTAAGTGTCTGATCGAGAGAAGGAAAAAGAGGTGATTTTTAGCCTCTCTCGATTTTGTACTTAGAAAAAATCCAAATTTTTTTTTTTTTTTTCTGTTTTTTTTCTAAGTGTCTGATCGAGAGAAGGAAAAAGAGGTGATTTTTAGCCACTCTCGATTTTGTACTTAGAAAAAAATCCCAATTTTTTTTTTTTTTTTTTCCGTTTTTTTTCTAAGTGTCTGATCGAGAGAAGGAAAAAGAGGTGATTCTTAGCCACTCTCGATTTTGTACTAAGAAAAAATCCAAATTTTTTTTTTTTTTTTTTTCATTTTTTTTTCTAAGTGTCTGATCGAGAGAAGGAAAAAGAGGTGATTTTTAGCCACTTTCGATTTTGTACTTAGAAAAAATCCAAATTTTTTTTTTTTTTTTTCCGTTTTTTTTCTAAGTGTCTGATCGAGAGAAGGAAAAAGAGGTGATTTTTAGCCACTCTCGATTTTGTACTTAGAAAAAATCCAATTTTTTTTTTTTTTTTTTTCCGTTTTTTTTCTAAGTGTCTGATCGAGAGAAGGAAAAAGAGGTGATTTTTAGCCACTCCCGATTTTGTACTTAGAAAAAATCCAAATTTTTTTTTTTTTTTTTTCCGTTTTTTTTCTAAGTGTCTGATCGAGAGAAGGAAAAAGAGGTGATTTTTAGCCACTCTCGATTTTGTACTTAGAAAAAATCCAAATTTTATTTTATTTTTTTCCGTTTTTTTTCTAAGTGTCTGATCGAGAGAAGGAAAAAGAGGTGATTTTTAGCCACTCTCGATTTTGTACTTAGAAAAAATCCAAATTTTTTTTTTTTTTTTTTTCATTTTTTTTTCTAAGTGTCTGATCGAGAGAAGGAAAAAGAGGTGATTTTTAGCCACTCTCGATTTTGTACTTAGAAAAAATCCAAATTTTTTTTTTTTTTTTTTTCATTTTTTTTTCTAAGTGTCTGATCGAGAGAAGGAAAAAGAGGTGATTTTTAGCCACTCTCGATTTTGTACTTAGAAAAAATCCAAATTTTTTTTTTTTTTTCTTTTTTTTTTCTAAGTGTCTGATCGAGAGAAGGAAAAAGAGGTGATTTTTAGCCTCTCTTGATTTTGTACTTAGAAAAAATCCAATTTTTTTTTTTTTTTTTTCATTTTTTTTTCTAAGTGTCTGATCGAGAGAAGGAAAAAGAGGTGATTTTTAGCCACTCTCGATTTTGTACTTAGAAAAAATCCAAATTTTTTTTTTTTTTTTTTTCCGTTTTTTTTCTAAGTGTCTGATCGAGAGAAGGAAAAAGAGGTGATTTTTAACCTCTCTCGATTTTGTACTTAGAAAAAATCCAATTTTTTTTTTTTTTTTTTCTTTTTTTTTTCTAAGTGTCTGATCGAGAGAAGGAAAAAGAGGTGATTTTTAGCCACTCTCGATTTTGTACTTAGAAAAAATCCAAATTTTTTTTTTTTTTTTTTCCGTTTTTTTTCTAAGTGTCTGATCGAGAGAAGGAAAAAGAGGTGATTTTTAGCCACTCCCGATTTTGTACATAGAAAAAATCCAAATTTTTTTTTTTTTTTTTCCGTTTTTTTTCTAAGTGTCTGATCGAGAGAAGGAAAAAGAGGTGATTTTTAGCCACTCTCGATTTTGTACTTAGAAAAAATCCAAATTTTTTTTTTTTTTTTTTCCGTTTTTTTTCTAAGTGTCTGATCGAGAGAAGGAAAAAGAGGTGATTTTTAGCCACTCTCGATTTTGTACTTAGAAAAAATCCAATTTTTTTTTTTTTTTTTTCCGTTTTTTTTCTAAGTGTCTGATCGAGAGAAGGAAAAAGAGGTGATTTTTAGCCACTCTCGATTTTGTACTTAGAAAAAATCCAAATTTTTTTTTTTTTTTTTTTTTTTTTTTTCTAAGTGTCTGATCGAGAGAAGGAAAAAGAGGTGATTTTTAGCCACTCTCGATTTTGTACTTAGAAAAAATCCAAATTTTTTTTTTTTTTTTTCTGTTTTTTTTCTAAGTGTCTGATCGAGAGAAGGAAAAAGAGGTGATTTTTAGCCTCTCTTGATTTTGTACTTAGAAAAAATCCAATTTTTTTTTTTTTTTTTCATTTTTTTTTAAGTGTCTGATTGAGAGAAGGAAAAAGAGGTGATTTTTAGCCACTCTCGATTTTGTACTTAGAAAAAATCCAAATTTTTTTTTTTTTTTTTTCCGTTTTTTTTCTAAGTGTCTGATCGAGAGAAGGAAAAAGAGGTGATTTTTAGCCACTCTCGATTTTGTACTTAGAAAAAATCCAATTTTTTTTTTTTTTTTTTCCGTTTTTTTTCTAAGTGTCTGATCGAGAGAAGGAAAAAGAGGTGATTTTTAGCCACTCCCGATTTTGTACTTAGAAAAAATCCAAATTTTTTTTTTTTTTTTTCTGTTTTTTTTCTAAGTGTCTGATCGAGAGAAGGAAAAAGAGGTGATTTTTAGCCTCTCTTGATTTTGTACTTAGAAAAAATCCAATTTTTTTTTTTTTTTTTAAATTTTTTTTTCTAAGTGTCTGATCGAGAGAAGGAAAAAGAGGTGATTCTTAGCCACTCTCGATTTTGTACTTAGAAAAAATCCAAATTTTTTTTTTTTTTTTCCGTTTTTTTTCTAAGTGTCTGATCGAGAGAAGGAAAAAGAGGTGATTTTTAGCCTCTCTTGATTTTGTACTTAGAAAAAATCCAATTTTTTTTTTTTTTTTTCCATTTTTTTTTCTAAGTGTCTGATCGAGAGAAGGAAAAAGAGGTGATTTTTAGCCACTCTCGATTTTGTACTTAGAAAAAATCCAATTTTTTTTTTTTTTTTTTCCGTTTTTTTTCTAAGTGTCTGATCGAGAGAAGGAAAAAGAGGTGATTTTTAGCCACTCTCGATTTTGTACTTAGAAAAAATCCAATTTCTTTTTTTTTTTTTCAGTTTTTTTTCTAAGTGTCTGATCGAGAGAAGGAAAAAGAGGTGATTTTTAGCCACTCTAGATTTTGTACTTAGAAAAAATCCAAATTTTTTTTTTTTTTTTTTTCATTTTTTTTTCTAAGTGTCTGATCGAGAGAAGGAAAAAGAGGTGATTTTTAGCCACTCTCGATTTTGTACTTAGAAAAAATCCAATTTTTTTTTTTTTTTTTTCTGTTTTTTTTCTAAGTGTCTTATCGAGAGAAGGAAAAAGAGGTGATTTTTAGCCTCTCTTGATTTTGTACTTAGAAAAAATCCAATTTTTTTTTTTTTTTTTTCATTTTTTTTTCTAAGTGTCTGATCGAGAGAAGGAAAAAGAGGTGATTTTTAGCCTCTCTTGATTTTGTACTTAGAAAAAATCCAATTTTTTTTTTTTGTTTTAAATTTTTTTTTCTAAGTGTCTGATCGAGAGAAGGAAAAAGAGGTGATTCTTAGCCACTCTCGATTTTGTACTTAGAAAAAATCCAAATTTTTTTTTTTTTTTTCCGTTTTTTTTCTAAGTGTCTGATCGAGAGAAGGAAAAAGAGGTGATTTTTAGCCACTCTCGATTTTGTACTTAGAAAAAATCCAAATTTTTTTTTTTTTTTTTTCCGTTTTTTTTCTAAGTGTCTGATCGAGAGTAGGAAAAAGAGGTGATTTTTAGCCACTCTCGATTTTGTACTTAGAAAAAATCCAAATTTTTTTTTTTTTTTTTTTCATTTTTTTTTCTAAGTGTCTGATCGAGAGAAGGAAAAAGAGGTGATTTTTAGCCACTTTCGATTTTGTACTAAGAAAAAATCCAATTTTTTTTTTTTTTTTTTTCCGTTTTTTTTCTAAGTGTCTGATCGAGAGAAGGAAAAAGAGGTGATTTTTAGCCACTCTCGATTTTGTACTTAGAAAAAATCCAAATTTTTTTTTTTTTTTTTCCCGTTTTTTTTCTAAGTGTCTGATCGAGAGAAGGAAAAAGAGGTGATTTTTAGCCACCCCCGATTTTGTACTTAGAAAAAATCCAAATTTTTTTTTTTTTTTTTCCCGTTTTTTTTCTAAGTGTCTGATCGAGAGAAGGAAAAAGAGGTGATTTTTAGCCACTCTCGATTTTGTACTTAGAAAAAATCCAAATTTTTTTTTTTTTTTTCATTTTTTTTTCTAAGTGTCTGATCGAGAGAAGGAAAAAGAGGTGATTTTTAGCCACTCTCGATTTTGTACTTAGAAAAAATCCAAATTTTTTTTTTTTTTTTTCTGTTTTTTTTCTAAGTGTCTGATCGAGAGAAGGAAAAAGAGGTGATTTTTAGCCTCTCTTGATTTTGTACTTAGAAAAAATCCAATTTTTTTAAATTTTTTTTCATTTTTTTTTCTAAGTGTCTGATCGAGAGAAGGAAAAAGAGGTGATTTTTAGCCACTCTCGATTTTGTACTTAGAAAAAATCCAATTTTTTTTTTTTTTTTTTCCGTTTTTTTTCTAAGTGTCTGATCGAGAGAAGGAAAAAGAGGTGATTTTTAGCCTCTCTTGATTTTGTACTTAGAAAAAATCCAATTTTTTTTTTTTTTTTTTCATTTTTTTTTCTAAGTGTCTGATCGAGAGAAGGAAAAAGAGGTGATTTTTAGCCACTCTCGATTTTGTACTTAGAAAAAATCCAAATTTTTTTTTTTTTTTTTTCCGTTTTTTTTCTAAGTGTCTGATCGAGAGAAGGAAAAAGAGGTGATTTTTAGCCACTCTCGATTTTGTACTTAGAAAAAATCCAAATTTTTTTTTTTTTTTTTCCGTTTTTTTTCTAAGTGTCTGATCGAGAGTAGGAAAAAGAGGTGATTTTTAGCCACTCTCGATTTTGTACTTAGAAAAAATCCAAATTTTTTTTTTTTTTTTTCATTTTTTTTTCTTAGTGTCTGATCAAGAGAAGGAAAAAGAGGTGATTTTTAGCCACTTTCGATTTTGTACTTAGAAAAAATCCAAATTTTTTTTTTTTTTTTTTCCGTTTTTTTTCTTAGTGTCTGATCGAGAGAAGGAAAAAGAGGTGATTTTTAGCCACTCTCGATTTTGTACTTAGAAAAAATCCAAATTTTTTTTTTTTTTTTTTCCGTTTTTTTTCTAAGTGTCTGATCGAGAGAAGGAAAAAGAGGTGATTTTTAGCCACTCCCGATTTTGTACTTAGAAAAAATCCAAATTTTTTTTTTTTTTTTTTCCGTTTTTTTTCTAAGTGTCTGATCGAGAGAAGGAAAAAGAGGTGATTTTTAGCCACTCTCGATTTTGTACTTAGAAAAAATCCAATTTTTTTTTTTTTTTTCCGTTTTTTTTCTAAGTGTCTGATCGAGAGAAGGAAAAAGAGGTGATTTTTAGCCACTCTAGATTTTGTACTATGAAAAAATCCAAATTTTTTTTTTTTTTTTTTCATTTTTTTTTCTAAGTGTCTGATCGAGAGAAGGAAAAAGAGGTGATTTTTAGCCACTCTCGATTTTGTACTTAGAAAAAATCCAAATTTTTTTTTTTTTTTTTCTGTTTTTTTTCTAAGTGTCTTATCGAGAGAAGGAAAAAGAGGTGATTTTTAGCCTCTCTTGATTTTGTACTTAGAAAAAATCCAATTTTTTTTTTTTTTTTTCATTTTTTTTTCTAAGTGTCTGATCGAGAGAAGGAAAAAGAGGTGATTTTTAGCCACTCTCGATTTTGTACTTAGAAAAAATCCAAATTTTTTTTTTTTTTTTTCCGTTTTTTTTCTAAGTGTCTGATCGAGAGAAGGAAAAAGAGGTGATTTTTAACCTCTCTTGATTTTGTACTTAGAAAAAATCCAAATTTTTTTTTTTTTTTTTTCATTTTTTTTTCTAAGTGTCTGATCGAGAGAAGGAAAAAGAGGTGATTTTTAGCCACTCTCGATTTTGTACTTAGAAAAAATCCAAATTTTTTTTTTTTTTTTTCCCGTTTTTTTTCTAAGTGTCTGATCGAGAGAAGGAAAAAGAGGTGATTTTTAGCCACTCTCGATTTTGTACTTAGAAAAAATCCAAATTTTTTTTTTTTTTTTTTTCCGTTTTTTTTCTAAGTGT
Source organism: Entelurus aequoreus (assembly GCF_033978785.1). Taxonomy (NCBI): domain Eukaryota; kingdom Metazoa; phylum Chordata; class Actinopteri; order Syngnathiformes; family Syngnathidae; genus Entelurus; species Entelurus aequoreus. The sequence continues at coordinate 207,146 of NW_026907965.1, read as the reverse complement.
CTGATCGAGAGAAGGAAAAAGAGGTGATTTTTAGCCACTCTCGATTTTGTACTTAGAAAAAATCCAAATTTTTTTTTTTTTTTTTTCATTTTTTTTTCTAAGTGTCTGATTGAGAGAAGGAAAAAGAGGTGATTTTTAGCCACTCTCGATTTTGTACTTAGAAAAAATCCAAATTTTTTTTTTTTTTTTTTCAGTTTTTTTTCTAAGTGTCTGATCGAGAGAAGGAAAAAGAGGTGATTTTTAGCCACTCTCGATTTTGTACTTAGAAAAAATCCAATTTTTTTTCTTTTTTTTTTCCGTTTTTTTTCTAAGTGTCTGATCGAGAGAAGGAAAAAGAGGTGATTTTTAGCCACTCCCGATTTTGTACTTAGAAAAAATCCAAATTTTTTTTTTTTTTTTTCCGTTTTTTTTCTAAGTGTCTGATCGAGAGAAGGAAAAAGAGGTGATTTTTAGCCACTCTCGATTTTGTGCTTAGAAAAAATCCAATTTTTTTTTTTTTTTTTTCCGTTTTTTTTCTAAGTGTCTGATCGAGAGAAGGAAAAAGAGGTGATTTTTAGCCACTCTCGATTTTGTACTTAGAAAAAATCCAAATTTTTTTTTTTTTTTTTTCCGTTTTTTTTCTAAGTGTCTGATCGAGAGAAGGAAAAAGAGGTGATTTTTAGCCACTCTCGATTTTGTACTTAGAAAAAATCCAAATTTTTTTTTTTTTTTTTTCCGTTTTTTTTCTAAGTGTCTGATCGAGAGAAGGAAAAAGAGGTGATTTTTAGCCACTCTCGATTTTGTACTAAAAAAAATCCAAATTTTTTTTTTATTTTTTTCATTTTTTTTTCTAAGTGTCTGATCGAGAGAAGGAAAAAGAGGTGATTTTTAGCCACTCTCGATTTTGTACTTAGAAAAAATCCAAATTTTTTATTTTTTTTTTCTGTTTTTTTTCTAAGTGTCTGATCGAGAGAAGGAAAAAGAGGTGATTTTTAGCCTCTCTTGATTTTGTACTTAGAAAAAATCCAATTTTTTTTTTTTTTTTAAATTTTTTTTTCTAAGTGTCTGATCGAGAGAAGGAAAAAGAGGTGATTCTTAGCCACTCTCGATTTTGTACTTAGAAAAAATCCAAATTTTTTTTTTTTTTTTTCCATTTTTTTTCTAAGTGTCTGATCGAGAGAAGGAAAAAGAGGTGATTTTTAGCCTCTCTTGATTTTGTACTTAGAAAAAATCCAATTTTTTTTTTTTTTTTCCATTTTTTTTTCTAAGTGTCTGATCGAGAGAAGGAAAAAGAGGTGATTTTTAGCCACTCTCGATTTTGTACTTAGAAAAAATCCAAATTTTTTTTTTTTTTTTTTCCGTTTTTTTTCTAAGTGTCTGATCGAGAGAAGGAAAAAGAGGTGATTTTTAGCCACTCTCGATTTTGTACTAAAAAAAATCCAAATTTTTTTTTTTTTTTTTTCATTTTTTTTTCTAAGTGTCTGATCGAGAGAAGGAAAAAGAGGTGATTTTTAGCCACTCTCGATTTTGTACTTAGAAAAAATCCAAATTTTTTTTTTTTTTTTCTGTTTTTTTTCTAAGTGTCTGATCGAGAGAAGGAAAAAGAGGTGATTTTTAGCCTCTCTTGATTTTGTACTTAGAAAAAATCCAATTTTTTTTTTTTTTTTTAAATTTTTTTTTCTAAGTGTCTGATCGAGAGAAGGAAAAAGAGGTGATTCTTAGCCACTCTCGATTTTGTACTTAGAAAAAATCCAAATTTTTTTTTTTTTTTTTCCGTTTTTTTTCTAAGTGTCTGATCGAGAGAAGGAAAAAGAGGTGATTTTTAGCCACTCTCGATTTTGTACTTAGAAAAAATCCAAATTTTATTTTATTTTTTTTCCGTTTTTTTTCTAAGTGTCTGATCGAGAGTAGGAAAAAGAGGTGATTTTTAGCCACTCTCGATTTTGTACTTAGAAAAAATCCAAATTTTTTTTTTTTTTTTTTTCATTTTTTTTTCTAAGTGTCTGATCGAGAGAAGGAAAAAGAGGTGATTTTTAGCCACTTTCGATTTTGTACTTAGAAAAAATCCAAATTTTTTTTTTTTTTTTTTCCGTTTTTTTTCTAAGTGTCTGATCGAGAGAAGGAAAAAGAGGTGATTTTTAGCCACTCTCGATTTTGTACTTAGAAAAAATCCAATTTTTTTTTTTTTTTTTTCCGTTTTTTTTCTAAGTGTCTGATCGAGAGAAGGAAAAAGAGGTGATTTTTAGCCACTCCCGATTTTGTACTTAGAAAAAATCCAAATTTTTTTTTTTTTTTTTTCCGTTTTTTTTCTAAGTGTCTGATCGAGAGAAGGAAAAAGAGGTGATTTTTAGCCACTCTCGATTTTGTACTTAGAAAAAATCCAAATTTTATTTTATTTTTTTCCGTTTTTTTTCTAAGTGTCTGATCGAGAGAAGGAAAAAGAGGTGATTTTTAGCCACTCTCGATTTTGTACTTAGAAAAAATCCAAATTTTTTTTTTTTTTTTTTTCATTTTTTTTTCTAAGTGTCTGATCGAGAGAAGGAAAAAGAGGTGATTTTTAGCCACTCTCGATTTTGTACTTAGAAAAAATCCAAATTTTTTTTTTTTTTTTTTCATTTTTTTTTCTAAGTGTCTGATCGAGAGAAGGAAAAAGAGGTGATTTTTAGCCACTCTCGATTTTGTACTTAGAAAAAATCCAAATTTTTTTTTTTTTTTTCTTTTTTTTTTCTAAGTGTCTGATCGAGAGAAGGAAAAAGAGGTGATTTTTAGCCTCTCTTGATTTTGTACTTAGAAAAAATCCAATTTTTTTTTTTTTTTTTCATTTTTTTTTCTAAGTGTCTGATCGAGAGAAGGAAAAAGAGGTGATTTTTAGCCACTCTCGATTTTGTACTTAGAAAAAATCCAAATTTTTTTTTTTTTTTTTTTCCGTTTTTTTTCTAAGTGTCTGATCGAGAGAAGGAAAAAGAGGTGATTTTTAACCTCTCTTGATTTTGTACTTAGAAAAAATCGAATTTTTTTTTTTTTTTTTTCATTTTTTTTTCTAAGTGTCTGACCGAGAGAAGGAAAAAGAGGTGATTTTTAGCCACTCTCGATTTTGTACTTAGAAAAAATCCAAATTTTTTTTTTTTTTTTTTCCGTTTTTTTTCTAAGTGTCTGATCGAGAGAAGGAAAAAGAGGTGATTTTTAGCCACTCCCGATTTTGTACATAGAAAAAATCCAAATTTTTTTTTTTTTTTTCCGTTTTTTTTCTAAGTGTCTGATCGAGAGAAGGAAAAAGAGGTGATTTTTAGCCACTCTCGATTTTGTACTTAGAAAAAATCCAAATTTTTTTTTTTTTTTTTTCCGTTTTTTTTCTAAGTGTCTGATCGAGAGAAGGAAAAAGAGGTGATTTTTAGCCACTCTCGATTTTGTACTTAGAAAAAATCCAAATTTTTTTTTTTTTTTTTCCGTTTTTTTTCTAAGTGTCTGATCGAGAGAAGGAAAAAGAGGTGATTTTTAGCCACTCTCGATTTTGTACTTAGAAAAAATCCAAATTTATTTTTTTTTATTTTTTTTTTTTTTCTAAGTGTCTGATCGAGAGAAGGAAAAAAGGTGATTTTTAGCCACTCTCGATTTTGTACTTAGAAAAAATCCAAATTTTTTTTTTTTTTTTTCTGTTTTTTTTCTAAGTGTCTGATCGAGAGAAGGAAAAAGAGGTGATTTTTAGCCTCTCTTGATTTTGTACTTAGAAAAAATCAAATTTTTTTTTTTTTTTTCATTTTTTTTTCTAAGTGTCTGATTGAGAGAAGGAAAAAGAGGTGATTTTTAGCCACTCTCGATTTTGTACTTAGAAAAAATCCAAATTTTTTTTTTTTTTTTTTCCGTTTTTTTTCTAAGTGTCTGATCGAGAGAAGGAAAAAGAGGTGATTTTTAGCCACTCTCGATTTTGTACTTAGAAAAAATCCAAATTTTTTTTTTTTTTTTTCCCGTTTTTTTTCTAAGTGTCTGATCGAGAGAAGGAAAAAGAGGTGATTTTTAGCCACTCTCGATTTTGTACTTAGAAAAAATCCAAATTTTTTTTTTTTTTTTTTCCGTTTTTTTTCTAAGTGTCTGATCGAAAGAAGGAAAAAGAGGTGATTTTTAGCCACTCTCGATTTTGTACTTAGAAAAAATCCAAATTTTTTTTTTTTTTTTTTCATTTTTTTTTCTAAGTGTCTGATCGAGAGAAGGAAAAAGAGGTGATTTTTAGCCACTCTCGATTTTGTACTTAGAAAAAATCCAAATTTTTTTTTTTTTTTTTTCAGTTTTTTTTCTAAGTGTCTGATCGAGAGAAGGAAAAAGAGGTGATTTTTAGCCACTCTCGATTTTGTACTTAGAAAAAATCCAATTTTTTTTTTTTTTTTTCCGTTTTTTTTCTAAGTGTCTGATCGAGAGAAGGAAAAAGAGGTGATTTTTAGCCACTCTCGATTTTGTACTTAGAAAAAATCCAAATTTTATTTTATTTTTTTCCGTTTTTTTTCTAAGTGTCTGATCGAGAGAAGGAAAAAGAGGTGATTTTTAGCCACTCTCGATTTTGTACTTAGAAAAAATCCAAATTTTTTTTTTTTTTTTTTTCATTTTTTTTTCTAAGTGTCTGATCGAGAGAAGGAAAAAGAGGTGATTTTTAGCCACTCTCGATTTTGTACTTAGAAAAAATCCAAATTTTTTTTTTTTTTTTTTTCATTTTTTTTTCTAAGTGTCTGATCGAGAGAAGGAAAAAGAGGTGATTTTTAGCCACTCTCGATTTTGTACTTAGAAAAAATCCAAATTTTTTTTTTTTTTTCTTTTTTTTTTCTAAGTGTCTGATCGAGAGAAGGAAAAAGAGGTGATTTTTAGCCTCTCTTGATTTTGTACTTAGAAAAAATCCAATTTTTTTTTTTTTTTTTCATTTTTTTTTCTAAGTGTCTGATCGAGAGAAGGAAAAAGAGGTGATTTTTAGCCACTCTCGATTTTGTACTTAGAAAAAATCCAAATTTTTTTTTTTTTTTTTTTCCGTTTTTTTTCTAAGTGTCTGATCGAGAGAAGGAAAAAGAGGTGATTTTTAACCTCTCTTGATTTTGTACTTAGAAAAAATCGAATTTTTTTTTTTTTTTTTTCATTTTTTTTTCTAAGTGTCTGACCGAGAGAAGGAAAAAGAGGTGATTTTAGCCACTCTCGATTTTGTACTTAGAAAAAATCCAAATTTTTTTTTTTTTTTTTTCCGTTTTTTTTCTAAGTGTCTGATCGAGAGAAGGAAAAAGAGGTGATTTTTAGCCACTCCCGATTTTGTACATAGAAAAAATCCAAATTTTTTTTTTTTTTTTCCGTTTTTTTTCTAAGTGTCTGATCGAGAGAAGGAAAAAGAGGTGATTTTTAGCCACTCTCGATTTTGTACTTAGAAAAAATCCAAATTTTTTTTTTTTTTTTTTTCCGTTTTTTTTCTAAGTGTCTGATCGAGAGAAGGAAAAAGAGGTGATTTTTAGCCACTCTCGATTTTGTACTTAGAAAAAATCCAAATTTTTTTTTTTTTTTTTCCGTTTTTTTTCTAAGTGTCTGATCGAGAGAAGGAAAAAGAGGTGATTTTTAGCCACTCTCGATTTTGTACTTAGAAAAAATCCAAATTTATTTTTTTTTATTTTTTTTTTTTTTCTAAGTGTCTGATCGAGAGAAGGAAAAAGAGGTGATTTTTAGCCACTCTCGATTTTGTACTTAGAAAAAATCCAAATTTTTTTTTTTTTTTTTCTGTTTTTTTTCTAAGTGTCTGATCGAGAGAAGGAAAAAGAGGTGATTTTTAGCCTCTCTTGATTTTGTACTTAGAAAAAATCAAATTTTTTTTTTTTTTTTTCATTTTTTTTTCTAAGTGTCTGATTGAGAGAAGGAAAAAGAGGTGATTTTTAGCCACTCTCGATTTTGTACTTAGAAAAAATCCAAATTTTTTTTTTTTTTTTTTCCGTTTTTTTTCTAAGTGTCTGATCGAGAGAAGGAAAAAGAGGTGATTTTTAGCCACTCTCGATTTTGTACTTAGAAAAAATCCAAATTTTTTTTTTTTTTTTTCCCGTTTTTTTTCTAAGTGTCTGATCGAGAGAAGGAAAAAGAGGTGATTTTTAGCCACTCTCGATTTTGTACTTAGAAAAAATCCAAATTTTTTTTTTTTTTTTTTCCGTTTTTTTTCTAAGTGTCTGATCGAGAGAAGGAAAAAGAGGTGATTTTTAGCCACTCTCGATTTTGTACTTAGAAAAAATCCAAATTTTTTTTTTTTTTTTTTTCATTTTTTTTTCTAAGTGTCTGATCGAGAGAAGGAAAAAGAGGTGATTTTTAGCCACTCTCGATTTTGTACTTAGAAAAAATCCAAATTTTTTTTTTTTTTTTTCAGTTTTTTTTCTAAGTGTCTGATCGAGAGAAGGAAAAAGAGGTGATTTTTAGCCACTCTCGATTTTGTACTTAGAAAAAATCCAATTTTTTTTTTTTTTTTTCCGTTTTTTTTCTAAGTGTCTGATCGAGAGAAGGAAAAAGAGGTGATTTTTAGCCACTCCCGATTTTGTACTTAGAAAAAATCCAAATTTATTTTTTTTTTTTTCCGTTTTTTTTCTAAGTGTCTGATCGAGAGAAGGAAAAAGAGGTGATTTTTAGCCACTCTCGATTTTGTACTTAGAAAAAATCCAAATTTTTTTTTTTTTTTTCCGTTTTTTTTTCTAAGTGTCTGATCGAGAGAAGGAAAAAGAGGTGATTTTTAGCCACTCTCGATTTTGTACTTAGAAAAAATCCAAATTTTTTTTTTTTTTTTTTCCGTTTTTTTTCTAAGTGTCTGATCGAGAGAAGGAAAAAGAGGTGATTTTTAGCAACTCTCGATTTTGTACTTAGAAAAAATCCAAATTTTTTTTTTTTTTTTTTCCGTTTTTTTTCTAAGTGTCTGATCGAGAGAAGGAAAAAGAGGTGATTTTTAGCCACTCTCGATTTTGTACTAAAAAAAATCCAAATTTTTTTTTTATTTTTTTCATTTTTTTTTCTAAGTGTCTGATCGAGAGAAGGAAAAAGAGGTGATTTTTAGCCACTCTCGATTTTGTACTTAGAAAAAATCCAAATTTTTTTTTTTTTTTTTCTGTTTTTTTTCTAAGTGTCTGATCGAGAGAAGGAAAAAGAGGTGATTTTTAGCCTCTCTTGATTTTGTACTTAGAAAAAATCCAATTTTTTTTTTTTTTTTTAAATTTTTTTTTCTAAGTGTCTGATCGAGAGAAGGAAAAAGAGGTGATTCTTAGCCACTCTCGATTTTGTACTTAGAAAAAATCCAAATTTTTTTTTTTTTTTTCCGTTTTTTTTCTAAGTGTCTGATCGAGAGAAGGAAAAAGAGGTGATTTTTAGCCTCTCTTGATTTTGTACTTAGAAAAAATCAAATTTTTTTTTTTTTTTTTCCATTTTTTTTTCTAAGTGTCTGATCGAGAGAAGGAAAAAGAGGTGATTTTTAGCCACTCTCGATTTTGTACTTAGAAAAAATCCAATTTTTTTTTTTTTTTTTTTCCGTTTTTTTTCTAAGTGTCTGATCGAGAGAAGGAAAAAGAGGTGATTTTTAGCCACTCTCGATTTTGTACTAAAAAAAATCCAAATTTTTTTTTTTTTTTTTTCATTTTTTTTTCTAAGTGTCTGATCGAGAGAAGGAAAAAGAGGTGATTTTTAGCCACTCTCGATTTTGTACTTAGAAAAAATCCAAATTTTTTTTTTTTTTTTCTGTTTTTTTTCTAAGTGTCTGATCGAGAGAAGGAAAAAGAGGTGATTTTTAGCCTCTCTTGATTTTGTACTTAGAAAAAATCCAATTTTTTTTTTTTTTTTTTAATTTTTTTTTCTAAGTGTCTGATCGAGAGAAGGAAAAAGAGGTGATTCTTAGCCACTCTCGATTTTGTACTTAGAAAAAATCCAAATTTTTTTTTTTTTTTTTCCGTTTTTTTTCTAAGTGTCTGATCGAGAGAAGGAAAAAGAGGTGATTTTTAGCCACTCTCGATTTTGTACTTAGAAAAAATCCAAATTTTATTTATTTTTTTTTCCGTTTTTTTTCTAAGTGTCTGATCGAGAGTAGGAAAAAGAGGTGATTTTTAGCCACTCTCGATTTTGTACTTAGAAAAAATCCAAATTTTTTTTTTTTTTTTTTTCATTTTTTTTTCTAAGTGTCTGATCGAGAGAAGGAAAAAGAGGTGATTTTTAGCCACTTTCGATTTTGTACTTAGAAAAAATCAAAATTTTTTTTTTTTTTTTTTCCGTTTTTTTTCTAAGTGTCTGATCGAGAGAAGGAAAAAGAGGTGATTTTTAGCCACTCTCGATTTTGTACTTAGAAAAAATCCAATTTTTTTTTTTTTTTTTTTCCGTTTTTTTTCTAAGTGTCTGATTGAGAGAAGGAAAAAGAGGTGATTTTTAGCCACTCTCGATTTTGTACTTAGAAAAAATCCAAATTTTTTTTTTTTTTTTTTCCGTTTTTTTTCTAAGTGTCTGATCGAGAGAAGGAAAAAGAGGTGATTTTTAGCCACTCTCGATTTTGTACTTAGAAAAAATCCACATTTTTTTTATTTTTTTTTCCGTTTTTTTTCTAAGTGTCTGATCGAGAGAAGGAAAAAGAGGTGATTTTTAGCCACTCTCGATTTTGTACTAAAAAAAATCCAAATTTTTTTTTTTTTTTTTCCGTTTTTTTTCTAAGTGTCTGATCGAGAGAAGGAAAAAGAGGTGATTTTTAGCCACTCTCGATTTTGTACTTAGAAAAAATCCAAATTTTTTTTTTTTTTTTTCCGTTTTTTTTCTAAGTGTCTGATCGAGAGAAGGAAAAAGAGGTGATTTTTAGCCACTCTCGATTTTGTACTTAGAAAAAATCCAAATTTTTTTTTTTTTTTTTTCATTTTTTTTTCTAAGTGTCTGATCGAGAGAAGGAAAAAGAGGTGATTTTTAGCCACTCTCGATTTTGTACTTAGAAAAAATCCAAATTTTTTTTTTTTTTTTTTCAGTTTTTTTTCTAAGTGTCTGATCGAGAGAAGGAAAAAGAGGTGATTTTTAGCCACTCTCGATTTTGTACTTAGAAAAAATCCAAATTTTTTTTTTTTTTTTTTCCGTTTTTTTTCTAAGTGTCTGATCGAGAGAAGGAAAAAGAGGTGATTTTTAGCCACTCCCGATTTTGTACTTAGAAAAAATCCAAATTTTTTTTTTTTTTTTTCCGTTTTTTTTCTAAGTGTCTGATCGAGAGAAGGAAAAAGAGGTGATTTTTAGCCACTCTCGATTTTGTACTTAGAAAAAATCCAAATTTATTTTTTTTTTTTTCCGTTTTTTTTCTAAGTGTCTGATCGAGAGAAGGAAAAAGAGGTGATTTTTAGCCACTCTCGATTTTGTACTTAGAAAAAATCCAAAATTTTTTTTTTTTTTTTTCCGTTTTTTTTCTAAGTGTCTGATCGAGAGAAGGAAAAAGAGGTGATTTTTAGCCACTCTCGATTTTGTACTTAGAAAAAATCCAAATTTTTTTTTTTTTTTTTCCGTTTTTTTTCTAAGTGTCTGATCGAGAGAAGGAAAAAGAGGTGATTTTTAGCCACTCTCGATTTTGTACTAAAAAAAATCCAAATTTTTTTTTTTTTTTTTTTCATTTTTTTTTCTAAGTGTCTGATCGAGAGAAGGAAAAAGAGGTGATTTTTAGCCACTCTCGATTTTGTACTTAGAAAAAATCCAATTTTTTTTTTTTTTTTTTCTGTTTTTTTTCTAAGTGTCTGATCGAGAGAAGGAAAAAGAGGTGATTTTTAGCCTCTCTTGATTTTGTACTTAGAAAAAATCCAATTTTTTTTTTTTTTTTTTAATTTTTTTTTCTAAGTGTCTGATCGAGAGAAGGAAAAAGAGGTGATTCTTAGCCACTCTCGATTTTGTACTTAGAAAAAATCCAAATTTTTTTTTTTTTTTTTCCGTTTTTTTTCTAAGTGTCTGATCGAGAGAAGGAAAAAGAGGTGATTTTTAGCCTCTCTTGATTTTGTACTTAGAAAAAATCCAATTTTTTTTTTTTTTTTTCCATTTTTTTTTCTAAGTGTCTGATCGAGAGAAGGAAAAAGAGGTGATTTTTAGCCACTCTCGATTTTGTACTTAGAAAAAATCCAAATTTTTTTTTTTTTTTTTTCCGTTTTTTTTCTAAGTGTCTGATCGAGAGAAGGAAAAAGAGGTGATTTTTAGCCACTCTCGATTTTGTACTAAAAAAAATCCAAATTTTTTTTTTTTTTTTTTCATTTTTTTTTCTAAGTGTCTGATCGAGAGAAGGAAAAAGAGGTGATTTTTAGCCACTCTCGATTTTGTACTTAGAAAAAATCCAAATTTTTTTTTTTTTTTTCTGTTTTTTTTCTAAGTGTCTGATCGAGAGAAGGAAAAAGAGGTGATTTTTAGCCTCTCTTGATTTTGTACTTAGAAAAAATCCAATTTTTTTTTTTTTTTTTAAATTTTTTTTTCTAAGTGTCTGATCGAGAGAAGGAAAAAGAGGTGATTCTTAGCCACTCTCGATTTTGTACTTAGAAAAAATCCAAATTTTTTTTTTTTTTTTTCCGTTTTTTTTCTAAGTGTCTGATCGAGAGAAGGAAAAAGAGGTGATTTTTAGCCACTCTCGATTTTGTACTTAGAAAAAATCCAAATTTTATTTTATTTTTTTTCCGTTTTTTTTCTAAGTGTCTGATCGAGAGTAGGAAAAAGAGGTGATTTTTAGCCACTCTCGATTTTGTACTTAGAAAAAATCCAAATTTTTTTTTTTTTTTTTTCATTTTTTTTTCTAAGTGTCTGATCGAGAGAAGGAAAAAGAGGTGATTTTTAGCCACTTTCGATTTTGTACTTAGAAAAAATCCAAATTTTTTTTTTTTTTTTTTCCGTTTTTTTTCTAAGTGTCTGATCGAGAGAAGGAAAAAGAGGTGATTTTTAGCCACTCTCGATTTTGTACTTAGAAAAAATCCAATTTTTTTTTTTTTTTTTTTCCGTTTTTTTTCTAAGTGTCTGATCGAGAGAAGGAAAAAGAGGTGATTTTTAGCCACTCCCGATTTTGTACTTAGAAAAAATCCAAATTTTTTTTTTTTTTTTTCCCGTTTTTTTTCTAAGTGTCTGATCGAGAGAAGGAAAAAGAGGTGATTTTTAGCCACTCTCGATTTTGTACTTAGAAAAAATCCAATTTTTTTTTTTTTTTTTTCCGTTTTTTTTCTAAGTGTCTGATCGAGAGAAGGAAAAAGAGGTGATTTTTAGCCACTCTCGATTTTGTACTTAGAAAAAATCCAAATTTTTTTTTTTTTTTTTTTCATTTTTTTTTCTAAGTGTCTGATCGAGAGAAGGAAAAAGAGGTGATTTTTAGCCACTCTCGATTTTGTACTTAGAAAAAATCCAAATTTTTTATTTATTTATTTTTTTTTTTCTAAGTGTCTGATCGAGAGAAGGAAAAAGAGGTGATTTTTAGCCTCTCTTGATTTTGTACTTAGAAAAAATCCAATTTTTTTTTTTTTTTTTTCATTTTTTTTTCTAAGTGTCTGATCGAGAGAAGGAAAAAGAGGTGATTTTTAGCCACTCTCGATTTTGTACTTAGAAAAAATCCAATTTTATTTATTTTTTTTTTCCGTTTTTTTTCTAAGTGTCTGATCGAGAGAAGGAAAAAGAGGTGATTTTTAACCTCTCTTGATTTTGTACTTAGAAAAAATCCAATTTTTTTTTTTTTTTTTTCATTTTTTTTTCTAAGTGTCTGATCGAGAGAAGGAAAAAGAGGTGATTTTTAGCCACTCTCGATTTTGTACTTAGAAAAAAATCCAAATTTTTTTTTTTTTTTTTTCCGTTTTTTTTCTAAGTGTCTGATCGAGAGAAGGAAAAAGAGGTGATTTTTAGCCACTCCCGATTTTGTACATAGAAAAAATCCAAATTTTTTTTTTTTTTTTTCCGTTTTTTTTCTAAGTGTCTGATCGAGAGAAGGAAAAAGAGGTGATTTTTAGCCACTCTCGATTTTGTACTTAGAAAAAATCCACATTTTTTTTTTTTTTTTTTCCGTTTTTTTTCTAAGTGTCTGATCGAGAGAAGGAAAAAGAGGTGATTTTTAGCCACTCTCGATTTTGTACTTAGAAAAAATCCAAATTTTTTTTATTTTTTTTTCCGTTTTTTTTCTAAGTGTCTGATCGAGAGAAGGAAAAAGAGGTGATTTTTAGCCACTCTCGATTTTGTACTTAGAAAAAATCCACATTTTTTTTATTTTTTTTTCCGTTTTTTTTCTAAGTGTCTGATCGAGAGAAGGAAAAAGAGGTGATTTTTAGCCACTCTCGATTTTGTACTAAAAAAAATCCAAATTTTTTTTTTTTTTTTTTCCGTTTTTTTTCTAAGTGTCTGATCGAGAGAAGGAAAAAGAGGTGATTTTTAGCCACTCTCGATTTTGTACTTAGAAAAAATCCAAATTTTTTTTTTTTTTTTTCCGTTTTTTTTCTAAGTGTCTGATCGAGAGAAGGAAAAAGAGGTGATTTTTAGCCACTCTCGATTTTGTACTTAGAAAAAATCCAAATTTTTTTTTTTTTTTTTTCAGTTTTTTTTCTAAGTGTCTGATCGAGAGAAGGAAAAAGAGGTGATTTTTAGCCACTCTCGATTTTGTACTTAGAAAAAATCCAAATTTTTTTTTTTTTTTTTTCAGTTTTTTTTCTAAGTGTCTGATCGAGAGAAGGAAAAAGAGGTGATTTTTAGCCACTCTCGATTTTGTACTTAGAAAAAATCCAAATTTTTTTTTTTTTTTTTCCGTTTTTTTTCTAAGTGTCTGATCGAGAGAAGGAAAAAGAGGTGATTTTTAGCCACTCCCGATTTTGTACTTAGAAAAAATCCAAATTTTTTTTTTTTTTTTTCCGTTTTTTTTCTAAGTGTCTGATCGAGAGAAGGAAAAAGAGGTGATTTTTAGCCACTCTCGATTTTGTACTTAGAAAAAATCCAAATTTTTTTTTTTTTTTTTTCCGTTTTTTTTCTAAGTGTCTGATCGAGAGAAGGAAAAAGAGGTGATTTTTAGCCACTCTCGATTTTGTACTTAGAAAAAATCCAAATTTTTTTTTTTTTTTTTCCGTTTTTTTTCTAAGTGTCTGATCGAGAGAAGGAAAAAGAGGTGATTTTTAGCCACTCTCGATTTTGTACTTAGAAAAAATCCAAATTTTTTTTTTTTTTTTTTTTTTTTTTTCTAAGTGTCTGATCGAGAGAAGGAAAAAGAGGTGATTTTTAGCCACTCTCGATTTTGTACTTAGAAAAAATCCAAATTTTTTTTTTTTTTTTTCTGTTTTTTTTCTAAGTGTCTGATCGAGAGAAGGAAAAAGAGGTGATTTTTAGCCTCTCTTGATTTTGTACTTAGAAAAAATCCAATTTTTTTTTTTTTTTCCCGTTTTTTTTCTAAGTGTCTGATCGAGAGAAGGAAAAAGAGGTGATTTTTAGCCACTCTCGATTTTGTACTTAGAAAAAATCCAAATTTTTTTTTTTTTTTTTTCCGTTTTTTTTCTAAGTGTCTGATCGAGAGAAGGAAAAAGAGGTGATTTTTAGCCACTCTCGATTTTGTACTTAGAAAAAATCCAAATTTTTTTTTTTTTTTTTTTCATTTTTTTTTCTAAGTGTCTGATCGAGAGAAGGAAAAAGAGGTGATTTTTAGCCACTCTCGATTTTGTACTTAGAAAAAATCCAAATTTTTTTTTTTTTTTTTTCAGTTTTTTTTCTAAGTGTCTGATCGAGAGAAGGAAAAAGAGGTGATTTTTAGCCACTCTCGATTTTGTACTTAGAAAAAATCCAATTTTTTTTTTTTTTTTTTCCGTTTTTTTTCTAAGTGTCTGATCGAGAGAAGGAAAAAGAGGTGATTTTTAGCCACTCCCGATTTTGTACTTAGAAAAAATCCAAATTTTTTTTTTTTTTTTTCCGTTTTTTTTCTAAGTGTCTGATCGAGAGAAGGAAAAAGAGGTGATTTTTAGCCACTCTCGATTTTGTACTTAGAAAAAATCCAAATTTTTTTTTTTTTTTTTCCGTTTTTTTTCTAAGTGTCTGATCGAGAGAAGGAAAAAGAGGTGATTTTTAGCCACTCTCGATTTTGTACTTAGAAAAAATCCAAATTTTTTTTTTTTTTTTTTCCGTTTTTTTTCTAAGTGTCTGATCGAGAGAAGGAAAAAGAGGTGATTTTTAGCCACTCTCGATTTTGTACTTAGAAAAAATCCAAATTTTTTTTTTTTTTTTTCCGTTTTTTTTTAAGTGTCTGATCGAGAGAAGGAAAAAGAGGTGATTTTTAGCCACTCTCGATTTTGTACTAAAAAAAATCCAAATTTTTTTTTTTTTTTTTTCATTTTTTTTTCTAAGTGTCTGATCGAGAGAAGGAAAAAGAGGTGATTTTTAGCCACTCTCGATTTTGTACTTAGAAAAAATCCAAATTTTTTTTTTTTTTTTTCTGTTTTTTTTCTAAGTGTCTGATCGAGAGAAGGAAAAAGAGGTGATTTTTAGCCTCTCTTGATTTTGTACTTAGAAAAAATCCAATTTTTTTTTTTTTTTTTAAATTTTTTTTTCTAAGTGTCTGATCGAGAGAAGGAAAAAGAGGTGATTCTTAGCCACTCTCGATTTTGTACTTAGAAAAAATCCAAATTTTTTTTTTTTTTTTTCCGTTTTTTTTCTAAGTGTCTGATCGAAAGAAGGAAAAAGAGGTGATTTTTAGCCTCTCTTGATTTTGTACTTAGAAAAAATCCAATTTTTTTTTTTTTTTTTCCATTTTTTTTCTAAGTGTCTGATCGAGAGAAGGAAAAAGAGGTGATTTTTAGCCACTCTCGATTTTGTACTTAGAAAAAATCCAAATTTTTTTTTTTTTTTTTTCCGTTTTTTTTCTAAGTGTCTGATCGAGAGAAGGAAAAAGAGGTGATTTTTAGCCACTCTCGATTTTGTACTAAAAAAAATCCAAATTTTTTTTTTTTTTTTTTCATTTTTTTTTCTAAGTGTCTGATCGAGAGAAGGAAAAAGAGGTGATTTTTAGCCACTCTCGATTTTGTACTTAGAAAAAATCCAAATTTTTTTTTTTTTTTCTGTTTTTTTTCTAAGTGTCTGATCGAGAGAAGGAAAAAGAGGTGATTTTTAGCCTCTCTTGATTTTGTACTTAGAAAAAATCCAATTTTTTTTTTTTTTTTTAAATTTTTTTTTCTAAGTGTCTGATCGAGAGAAGGAAAAAGAGGTGATTCTTAGCCACTCTCGATTTTGTACTTAGAAAAAATCCAAATTTTTTTTTTTTTTTTTCCGTTTTTTTTCTAAGTGTCTGATCGAGAGAAGGAAAAAGAGGTGATTTTTAGCCACTCTCGATTTTGTACTTAGAAAAAATCCAAATTTTTTTTTTTTTTTTTTCCGTTTTTTTTCTAAGTGTCTGATCGAGAGTAGGAAAAAGAGGTGATTTTTAGCCACTCTCGATTTTGTACTTAGAAAAAAATCCAAATTTTTTTTTTTTTTTTTTTCATTTTTTTTCTAAGTGTCTGATCGAGAGAAGGAAAAAGAGGTGATTTTTAGCCACTTTCGATTTTGTACTTAGAAAAAATCCAAATTATTTTTTTTTTTTTTCCGTTTTTTTTCTAAGTGTCTGATCGAGAGAAGGAAAAAGAGGTGATTTTTAGCCACTCTCGATTTTGTACTTAGAAAAAATCCAATTTTTTTTTTTTTTTTTTCCGTTTTTTTTCTAAGTGTCTGATCGAGAGAAGGAAAAAGAGGTGATTTTTAGCCACTCCCGATTTTGTACTTAGAAAAAATCAAAATTTTTTTTTTTTTTTTTCCGTTTTTTTTCTAAGTGTCTGATCGAGAGAAGGAAAAAGAGGTGATTTTTAGCCACTCTCGATTTTGTACTTAGAAAAAATCCAAATTTTTTTTTTTTTTTTTCCGTTTTTTTTCTAAGTGTCTGATCGAGAGAAGGAAAAAGAGGTGATTTTTAGCCACTCTCGATTTTGTACTTAGAAAAAATCCAAATTATTATTTTTTTTTTTTCATTTTTTTTTCTAAGTGTCTGATCGAGAGAAGGAAAAAGAGGTGATTTTTAGCCACTCTCGATTTTGTACTTAGAAAAAATCCAAATTTTTTATTTTTTTATTTTTTTTTTTCTAAGTGTCTGATCGAGAGAAGGAAAAAGAGGTGATTTTTAGCCTCTCTTGATTTTGTACTTAGAAAAAATCCAATTTTTTTTTTTTTTTTTTCATTTTTTTTTCTAAGTGTCTGATCGAGAGAAGGAAAAAGAGGTGATTTTTAGCCACTCTCGATTTTGTACTTAGAAAAAATCCAATTTTTTTTTTTTTTTTTTTTCCGTTTTTTTTCTAAGTGTCTGATCGAGAGAAGGAAAAAGAGGTGATTTTTAACCTCTCTTGATTTTGTACTTAGAAAAAATCCAATTTTTTTTTTTTTTTTTTCATTTTTTTTTCTAAGTGTCTGATCGAGAGAAGGAAAAAGAGGTGATTTTTAGCCACTCTCGATTTTGTACTTAGAAAAAATCCAAATTTTTTTTTTTTTTTTTTCCGTTTTTTTTCTAAGTGTCTGATCGAGAGAAGGAAAAAGAGGTGATTTTTAGCCACTCCCGATTTTGTACATAGAAAAAATCCAATTTTTTTTTTTTTTTTTTCCGTTTTTTTTCTAAGTGTCTGATCGAGAGAAGGAAAAAGAGGTGATTTTTAGCCACTCTCGATTTTGTACTTAGAAAAAATCCAAATTTTTTTTTTTTTTTTTACCGTTTTTTTTCTAAGTGTCTGATCGAGAGAAGGAAAAAGAGGTGATTTTTAGCCACTCTCGATTTTGTACTTAGAAAAAATCCAAATTTTTTTTTTTTTTTTTCCGTTTTTTTTCTAAGTGTCTGATCGAGAGAAGGAAAAAGAGGTGATTTTTAGCCACTCTCGATTTTGTACTTAGAAAAAATCCAAATTTTTTTTTTTTTTTTTTCTAAGTGTCTGATCGAGAGAAGGAAAAAGAGGTGATTTTTAGCCACTCTCGATTTTGTACTTAGAAAAAATCCTAATTTTTTTTTTTTTTTTTCTGTTTTTTTTCTAAGTGTCTGATCGAGAGAAGGAAAAAGAGGTGATTTTTAGCCTCTCTTGATTTTGTACTTAGAAAAAATCCAATTTTTTTTTTTTTTTTTCCATTTTTTTTCTAAGTGTCTGATCGAGAGAAGGAAAAAGAGGTGATTTTTAGCCACTCTCGATTTTGTACTTAGAAAAAATCCAAATTTTTTTTTTTTTTTTTTCCGTTTTTTTTCTAAGTGTCTGATCGAGAGAAGGAAAAAGAGGTGATTTTTAGCCACTCTCGATTTTGTACTAAAAAAAATCCAAATTTTTTTTTTTTTTTTTTCATTTTTTTTTCTAAGTGTCTGATCGAGAGAAGGAAAAAGAGGTGATTTTTAGCCACTCTCGATTTTGTACTTAGAAAAAATCCAAATTTTTTTTTTTTTTTCTGTTTTTTTTCTAAGTGTCTGATCGAGAGAAGGAAAAAGAGGTGATTTTTAGCCTCTCTTGATTTTGTACTTAGAAAAAATCCAATTTTTTTTTTTTTTTTTAAATTTTTTTTTCTAAGTGTCTGATCGAGAGAAGGAAAAAGAGGTGATTCTTAGCCACTCTCGATTTTGTACTTAGAAAAAATCCAAATTTTTTTTTTTTTTTTTCCGTTTTTTTTCTAAGTGTCTGATCGAGAGAAGGAAAAAGAGGTGATTTTTAGCCACTCTCGATTTTGTACTTAGAAAAAATCCAAATTTTTTTTTTTTTTTTTTCCGTTTTTTTTCTAAGTGTCTGATCGAGAGTAGGAAAAAGAGGTGATTTTTAGCCACTCTCGATTTTGTACTTAGAAAAAAATCCAAATTTTTTTTTTTTTTTTTTTCATTTTTTTTCTAAGTGTCTGATCGAGAGAAGGAAAAAGAGGTGATTTTTAGCCACTTTCGATTTTGTACTTAGAAAAAATCCAAATTATTTTTTTTTTTTTTCCGTTTTTTTTCTAAGTGTCTGATCGAGAGAAGGAAAAAGAGGTGATTTTTAGCCACTCTCGATTTTGTACTTAGAAAAAATCCAATTTTTTTTTTTTTTTTTTCCGTTTTTTTTCTAAGTGTCTGATCGAGAGAAGGAAAAAGAGGTGATTTTTAGCCACTCCCGATTTTGTACTTAGAAAAAATCAAAATTTTTTTTTTTTTTTTTCCGTTTTTTTTCTAAGTGTCTGATCGAGAGAAGGAAAAAGAGGTGATTTTTAGCCACTCTCGATTTTGTACTTAGAAAAAATCCAAATTTTTTTTTTTTTTTTTCCGTTTTTTTTCTAAGTGTCTGATCGAGAGAAGGAAAAAGAGGTGATTTTTAGCCACTCTCGATTTTGTACTTAGAAAAAATCCAAATTATTATTTTTTTTTTTTCATTTTTTTTTCTAAGTGTCTGATCGAGAGAAGGAAAAAGAGGTGATTTTTAGCCACTCTCGATTTTGTACTTAGAAAAAATCCAAATTTTTTATTTTTTTATTTTTTTTTTTCTAAGTGTCTGATCGAGAGAAGGAAAAAGAGGTGATTTTTAGCCTCTCTTGATTTTGTACTTAGAAAAAATCCAATTTTTTTTTTTTTTTTTTCATTTTTTTTTCTAAGTGTCTGATCGAGAGAAGGAAAAAGAGGTGATTTTTAGCCACTCTCGATTTTGTACTTAGAAAAAATCCAATTTTTTTTTTTTTTTTTTTTCCGTTTTTTTTCTAAGTGTCTGATCGAGAGAAGGAAAAAGAGGTGATTTTTAACCTCTCTTGATTTTGTACTTAGAAAAAATCCAATTTTTTTTTTTTTTTTTTCATTTTTTTTTCTAAGTGTCTGATCGAGAGAAGGAAAAAGAGGTGATTTTTAGCCACTCTCGATTTTGTACTTAGAAAAAATCCAAATTTTTTTTTTTTTTTTTTCCGTTTTTTTTCTAAGTGTCTGATCGAGAGAAGGAAAAAGAGGTGATTTTTAGCCACTCCCGATTTTGTACATAGAAAAAATCCAATTTTTTTTTTTTTTTTTTCCGTTTTTTTTCTAAGTGTCTGATCGAGAGAAGGAAAAAGAGGTGATTTTTAGCCACTCTCGATTTTGTACTTAGAAAAAATCCAAATTTTTTTTTTTTTTTTTACCGTTTTTTTTCTAAGTGTCTGATCGAGAGAAGGAAAAAGAGGTGATTTTTAGCCACTCTCGATTTTGTACTTAGAAAAAATCCAAATTTTTTTTTTTTTTTTTCCGTTTTTTTTCTAAGTGTCTGATCGAGAGAAGGAAAAAGAGGTGATTTTTAGCCACTCTCGATTTTGTACTTAGAAAAAATCCAAATTTTTTTTTTTTTTTTTTCTAAGTGTCTGATCGAGAGAAGGAAAAAGAGGTGATTTTTAGCCACTCTCGATTTTGTACTTAGAAAAAATCCTAATTTTTTTTTTTTTTTTTCTGTTTTTTTTCTAAGTGTCTGATCGAGAGAAGGAAAAAGAGGTGATTTTTAGCCTCTCTTGATTTTGTACTTAGAAAAAATCCAATTTTTTTTTTTTTTTTTCATTTTTTTTTCTAAGTGTCTGATTGAGAGAAGGAAAAAGAGGTGATTTTTAGCCACTCTCGATTTTGTACTTAGAAAAAATCCAAATTTTTTATTTTTTTTTTTCCGTTTTTTTTCTAAGTGTCTGATCGAGAGAAGGAAAAAGAGGTGATTTTTAGCCACTCTCGATTTTGTACTTAGAAAAAATCCACATTTTTTTTTTTTTTTTTTCCGTTTTTTTTCTAAGTGTCTGATCGAGAGAAGGAAAAAGAGGTGATTTTTAGCCACTCTCGATTTTGTACTTAGAAAAAATCCAAATTTTTTTTTTTTTTTTTTCCGTTTTTTTTCTAAGTGTCTGATCGAGAGAAGGAAAAAGAGGTGATTTTTAGCCACTCTCGATTTTGTACTTAGAAAAAATCCAAATTTTTTTTTTTTTTTTTTCCGTTTTTTTTCTAAGTGTCTGATCGAGAGAAGGAAAAAGAGGTGATTTTTAGCCACTCTCGATTTTGTACTTAGAAAAAATCCAAATTTTTTTTTTTTTTTTTCATTTTTTTTTCTAAGTGTCTGATCGAGAGAAGGAAAAAGAGGTGATTTTTAGCCACTCTCGATTTTGTACTTAGAAAAAATCCAAATTTTTTTTTTTTTTTTTTCAGTTTTTTTTCTAAGTGTCTGATCGAGAGAAGGAAAAAGAGGTGATTTTTAGCCACTCTCGATTTTGTACTTAGAAAAAATCCAAATTTTTTTTTTTTTTTTTCCGTTTTTTTTCTAAGTGTCTGATCGAGAGAAGGAAAAAGAGGTGATTTTTAGCCACTCCCGATTTTGTACTTAGAAAAAATCCAATTTTTTTTTTTTTTTTTTCCGTTTTTTTTCTAAGTGTCTGATCGAGAGAAGGAAAAAGAGGTGATTTTTAGCCACTCTCGATTTTGTACTTAGAAAAAATCCAAATTTTTTTTTTTTTTTTTCCGTTTTTTTTCTAAGTGTCTGATCGAGAGAAGGAAAAAGAGGTGATTTTTAGCCACTCTCGATTTTGTACTTAGAAAAAATCCAAAATTTTTTTTTTTTTTTTTCCGTTTTTTTTCTAAGTGTCTGATCGAGAGAAGGAAAAAGAGGTGATTTTTAGCCACTCTCGATTTTGTACTTAGAAAAAATCCAAATTTTTTTTTTTTTTTTTTTTCATTTTTTTTTCTAAGTGTCTGATCGAGAGAAGGAAAAAGAGGTGATTTTTAGCCACTTTCGATTTTGTACTTAGAAAAAATCCAATTTTTTTTTTTTTTTTTTTCCGTTTTTTTTCTTAGTGTCTGATCGAGAGAAGGAAAAAGAGGTGATTTTTAGCCACTCTCGATTTTGTACTAAGAAAAAATCCAATTTTTATTTTTTTTTTTTTCCGTTTTTTTTCTAAGTGTCTGATCGAGAGAAGGAAAAAGAGGTGATTTTTAGCCACTCCCGATTTTGTACTTAGAAAAAATCCAAATTTTTTTTTTTTTTTTTTCCGTTTTTTTTCTAAGTGTCTGATCGAGAGAAGGAAAAAGAGGTGATTTTTAGCCACTCTCGATTTTGTACTTAGAAAAAATCCAAATTATTATTTTTTTTTTTCCGTTTTTTTTCTAAGTGTCTGATCGAGAGAAGGAAAAAGAGGTGATTTTTAGCCACTCTCGATTTTGTACTTAGAAAAAATCCAAATTTTTTTTTTTTTTTTTTTCATTTTTTTTTCTAAGTGTCTGATCGAGAGAAGGAAAAAGAGGTGATTTTTAGCCACTCTCGATTTTGTACTTAGAAAAAATCCAAATTTTTTTTTTTTTTTTTCTTTTTTTTTTCTAAGTGTCTGATCGAGAGAAGGAAAAAGAGGTGATTTTTAGCCTCTCTTGATTTTGTACTTAGAAAAAATCCAATTTTTTTTTTTTTTTTTCATTTTTTTTTCTAAGTGTCTGATCGAGAGAAGGAAAAAGAGGTGATTTTTAGCCACTCTCGATTTTGTACTTAGAAAAAATCCAAATTTTTTTTTTTTTTTTTTTCCGTTTTTTTTCTAAGTGTCTGATCGAGAGAAGGAAAAAGAGGTGATTTTTAACCTCTCTTGATTTTGTACTTAGAAAAAATCCAATTTTTTTTTTTTTTTTTCATTTTTTTTTCTAAGTGTCTGATCGAGAGAAGGAAAAAGAGGTGATTTTTAGCCACTCTCGATTTTGTACTTAGAAAAAATTCAAATTTTTTTTTTTTTTTTTTCCGTTTTTTTTCTAAGTGTCTGATCGAGAGAAGGAAAAAGAGGTGATTTTTAGCCACTCCCGATTTTGTACTTAGAAAAAATCCAAATTTTTTTTTTTTTTTTTCCGTTTTTTTTCTAAGTGTCTGATCGAGAGAAGGAAAAAGAGGTGATTTTTAGCCACTCTCGATTTTGTACTTAGAAAAAATCCAAATTTTTTTTTTTTTTTTTTCCGTTTTTTTTCTAAGTGTCTGATCGAGAGAAGGAAAAAGAGGTGATTTTTAGCCACTCTCGATTTTGTACTTAGAAAAAATCCAAATTTTTTTTTTTTTTTTTCCGTTTTTTTTCTAAGTGTCTGATCGAGAGAAGGAAAAAGAGGTGATTTTTAGCCACTCTCGATTTTGTACTTAGAAAAAATCCAAATTTTTTTTTTTTTTTTTTTTTTTTTCTAAGTGTCTGATCGAGAGAAGGAAAAAGAGGTGATTTTTAGCCACTCTCGATTTTGTACTTAAAAAAAATCCAATTTTTTTTTTTTTTTTTTCTGTTTTTTTTCTAAGTGTCTGATCGAGAGAAGGAAAAAGAGGTGATTTTTAGCCTCTCTTGATTTTGTACTTAGAAAAAATCCAATTTTTTTTTTTTTTTTCATTTTTTTTTCTAAGTGTCTGATCGAGAGAAGGAAAAAGAGGTGATTTTTAGCCACTCTCGATTTTGTACTTAGAAAAAATCCAAATTTTTTTTTTTTTTTTTTCCGTTTTTTTTCTAAGTGTCTGATCGAGAGAAGGAAAAAGAGGTGATTTTTAGCCACTCTCGATTTTGTACTAAAAAAAATCCAAATTTTTTTTTTTTTTTTTTCCGTTTTTTTTCTAAGTGTCTGATCGAGAGAAGGAAAAAGAGGTGATTTTTAGCCACTCTCGATTTTGTACTTAGAAAAAATCCAATTTTTTTTTTTTTTTTTTTCCGTTTTTTTTCTAAGTGTCTGATCGAGAGAAGGAAAAAGAGGTGATTTTTAGCCACTCTCGATTTTGTACTTAGAAAAAATCCAAATTTTTTTTTTTTTTTTTTCATTTTTTTTTCTAAGTGTCTGATCGAGAGAAGGAAAAAGAGGTGATTTTTAGCCACTCTCGATTTTGTACTTAGAAAAAATCCAAATTTTTTTTTTTTTTTTTCAGTTTTTTTTCTAAGTGTCTGATCGAGAGAAGGAAAAAGAGGTGATTTTTAGCCACTCTCGATTTTGTACTTAGAAAAAATCCAAATTTTTTTTTTTTTTTTTCCGTTTTTTTTCTAAGTGTCTGATCGAGAGAAGGAAAAAGAGGTGATTTTTAGCCACTCTCGATTTTGTACTTAGAAAAAATCCAAAATTTTTTTTTTTTTTTTTCCGTTTTTTTTCTAAGTGTCTGATCGAGAGAAGGAAAAAGAGGTGATTCTTAGCCACTCTCGATTTTGTACTTAGAAAAAATCCAAATTTTTTTTTTTTTTTTTCCGTTTTTTTTCTAAGTGTCTGATCGAGAGAAGGAAAAAGAGGTGATTTTTAGCCTCTCTCGATTTTGTACTTAGAAAAAATCCAATTTTTTTTTTTTTTTCTTTTTTTTTTCTAAGTGTCTGATCGAGAGAAGGAAAAAGAGGTGATTTTTAGCCACTCTCGATTTTGTACTTAGAAAAAATCCAATTTTTTTTTTTTTTTTTTCCGTTTTTTTTCTAAGTGTCTGAGCGAGAGAAGGAAAAAGAGGTGATTTTTAGCCACTCTCGATTTTGTACTTAGAAAAAATCCAAATTTTTTTTTTATTTTTTTCATTTTTTTTTCTAAGTGTCTGATCGAGAGAAGGAAAAAGAGGTGATTTTTAGCCACTCTCGATTTTGTACTTAGAAAAAATCCAAATTTTTTATTTTTTTTTTCTGTTTTTTTTCTAAGTGTCTGATCGAGAGAAGGAAAAAGAGGTGATTTTTAGCCTCTCTTGATTTTGTACTTAGAAAAAATCCAATTTTTTTTTTTTTTTTAAATTTTTTTTTCTAAGTGTCTGATCGAGAGAAGGAAAAAGAGGTGATTCTTAGCCACTCTCGATTTTGTACTTAGAAAAAATCCAAATTTTTTTTTTTTTTTTTCCGTTTTTTTTCTAAGTGTCTGATCGAGAGAAGGAAAAAGAGGTGATTTTTAGCCTCTCTTGATTTTGTACTTAGAAAAAATCCAATTTTTTTTTTTTTTTTTCCATTTTTTTTTCTAAGTGTCTGATCGAGAGAAGGAAAAAGAGGTGATTTTTAGCCACTCTCGATTTTGTACTTAGAAAAAATCCAAATTTTTTTTTTTTTTTTTTCCGTTTTTTTTCTAAGTGTCTGATCGAGAGAAGGAAAAAGAGGTGATTTTTAGCCACTCTCGATTTTGTACTAAAAAAAATCCAAATTTTTTTTTTTTTTTTTTCATTTTTTTTTCTAAGTGTCTGATCGAGAGAAGGAAAAAGAGGTGATTTTTAGCCACTCTCGATTTTGTACTTAGAAAAAATCCAAATTTTTTTTTTTTTTTTCTGTTTTTTTTCTAAGTGTCTGATCGAGAGAAGGAAAAAGAGGTGATTTTTAGCCTCTCTTGATTTTGTACTTAGAAAAAATCCAATTTTTTTTTTTTTTTTTAAATTTTTTTTTCTAAGTGTCTGATCGAGAGAAGGAAAAAGAGGTGATTCTTAGCCACTCTCGATTTTGTACTTAGAAAAAATCCAAATTTTTTTTTTTTTTTTTCCGTTTTTTTTCTAAGTGTCTGATCGAGAGAAGGAAAAAGAGGTGATTTTTAGCCACTCTCGATTTTGTACTTAGAAAAAATCCAAATTTTATTTTTTTTTTTTTCCGTTTTTTTTCTAAGTGTCTGATCGAGAGTAGGAAAAAGAGGTGATTTTTAGCCACTCTCGATTTTGTACTTAGAAAAAATCCAAATTTTTTTTTTTTTTTTTTTCATTTTTTTTTCTAAGTGTCTGATCGAGAGAAGGAAAAAGAGGTGATTTTTAGCCACTTTCGATTTTGTACTTAGAAAAAATCCAAATTTTTTTTTTTTTTTTTCCGTTTTTTTTCTAAGTGTCTGATCGAGAGAAGGAAAAAGAGGTGATTTTTAGCCACTCTCGATTTTGTACTTAGAAAAAATCCAATTTTTTTTTTTTTTTTTTTCCGTTTTTTTTCTAAGTGTCTGATCGAGAGAAGGAAAAAGAGGTGATTTTTAGCCACTCCCGATTTTGTACTTAGAAAAAATCCAAATTATTATTTTTTTTTTTTCCGTTTTTTTTCTAAGTGTCTGATCGAGAGAAGGAAAAAGAGGTGATTTTTAGCCACTCTCGATTTTGTACTTAGAAAAAATCCAAATTTTATTTTATTTTTTTCCGTTTTTTTTCTAAGTGTCTGATCGAGAGAAGGAAAAAGAGGTGATTTTTAGCC
Organism: Entelurus aequoreus; assembly: GCF_033978785.1. Classification (NCBI taxonomy): domain Eukaryota; kingdom Metazoa; phylum Chordata; class Actinopteri; order Syngnathiformes; family Syngnathidae; genus Entelurus; species Entelurus aequoreus. The sequence continues at coordinate 182,099 of NW_026907965.1, read as the reverse complement.
ACTCTCGATTTTGTACTTAGAAAAAATCCAAATTTTTTTTTTTTTTTTTTTCATTTTTTTTTCTAAGTGTCTGATCGAGAGAAGGAAAAAGAGGTGATTTTTAGCCACTCTCGATTTTGTACTTAGAAAAAATCCAAATTTTTTTTTTTTTTTTTTCATTTTTTTTTCTAAGTGTCTGATCGAGAGAAGGAAAAAGAGGTGATTTTTAGCCACTCTCGATTTTGTACTTAGAAAAAATCCAAATTTATTTTTTTTTTTTCTTTTTTTTTCTAAGTGTCTGATCGAGAGAAGGAAAAAGAGGTGATTTTTAGCCTCTCTTGATTTTGTACTTAGAAAAAATCCAATTTTTTTTTTTTTTTTTCATTTTTTTTTCTAAGTGTCTGATCGAGAGAAGGAAAAAGAGGTGATTTTTAGCCACTCTCGATTTTGTACTTAGAAAAAATCCAAATTTTTTTTTTTTTTTTTTTCCGTTTTTTTTCTAAGTGTCTGATCGAGAGAAGGAAAAAGAGGTGATTTTTAACCTCTCTTGATTTTGTACTTAGAAAAAATCCAATTTTTTTTTTTTTTTTTTCATTTTTTTTTCTAAGTGTCTGATCGAGAGAAGGAAAAAGAGGTGATTTTTAGCCACTCTCGATTTTGTACTTAGAAAAAATCCAAATTTTTTATTTTTTTTTTCCCGTTTTTTTTCTAAGTGTCTGATCGAGAGAAGGAAAAAGAGGTGATTTTTAGCCACTCCCGATTTTGTACATAGAAAAAATCCAAATTTTTTTTTTTTTTTTTCCGTTTTTTTTCTAAGTGTCTGATCGAGAGAAGGAAAAAGAGGTGATTTTTAGCCACTCTCGATTTTGTACTTAGAAAAAATCCAAATTTTTTTTTTTTTTTTTCCGTTTTTTTTCTAAGTGTCTGATCGAGAGAAGGAAAAAGAGGTGATTTTTAGCCACTCTCGATTTGTACTTAGAAAAAATCCAAATTTTTTTTTTTTTTTTTCCGTTTTTTTTCTAAGTGTCTGATCGAGAGAAGGAAAAAGAGGTGATTTTTAGCCACTCTCGATTTTGTACTTAGAAAAAATCCAAATTTTTTTTTTTTTTTTTTTTTTTTTTTTCTAAGTGTCTGATCGAGAGAAGGAAAAAGAGGTGATTTTTAGCCACTCTCGATTTTGTACTTAGAAAAAATCCAAATTTTTTTTTTTTTTTTTCTGTTTTTTTTCTAAGTGTCTGATCGAGAGAAGGAAAAAGAGGTGATTTTTAGCCTCTCTTGATTTTGTACTTAGAAAAAATCCAATTTTTTTTTTTTTTTTTCATTTTTTTTTCTAAGTGTCTGATTGAGAGAAGGAAAAAGAGGTGATTTTTAGCCACTCTCGATTTTGTACTTAGAAAAAATCCAAATTTTTTTTTTTTTTTTTCCGTTTTTTTTCTAAGTGTCTGATCGAGAGAAGGAAAAAGAGGTGATTTTTAGCCACTCTCGATTTTGTACTTAGAAAAAATCCAAATTTTTTTTTTTTTTTTTCCGTTTTTTTTCTAAGTGTCTGATCGAGAGAAGGAAAAAGAGGTGATTTTTAGAAACTCTCGATTTTGTACTTAGAAAAAATCCAAATTTTTTTTTTTTTTTTTTCCGTTTTTTTTCTAAGTGTCTGATCGAGAGAAGGAAAAAGAGGTGATTTTTAGCCACTCTCGATTTTGTACTTAGAAAAAATCCAAATTTTTTTTTTTTTTTTTTTCATTTTTTTTTCTAAGTGTCTGATCGAGAGAAGGAAAAAGAGGTGATTTTTAGCCACTCTCGATTTTGTACTTAGAAAAAATCCAAATTTTTTTTTTTTTTTTTTCAGTTTTTTTTCTAAGTGTCTGATCGAGAGAAGGAAAAAGAGGTGATTCTTAGCCACTCTCGATTTTGTACTTAGAAAAAATCCAAATTTTTTTTTTTTTTTTTCCGTTTTTTTTCTAAGTGTCTGATCGAGAGAAGGAAAAAGAGGTGATTTTTAGCCTCTCTCGATTTTGTACTTAGAAAAAATCCAATTTTTTTTTTTTTTTTCTTTTTTTTTTCTAAGTGTCTGATCGAGAGAAGGAAAAAGAGGTGATTTTTAGCCACTCTCGATTTTGTACTTAGAAAAAATCCAAATTTTTTTTTTTTTTTTTCCGTTTTTTTTCTAAGTGTCTGAGCGAGAGAAGGAAAAAGAGGTGATTTTTAGCCACTCTCGATTTTGTACTTAGAAAAAATCCAAATTTTTTTTTTATTTTTTTCATTTTTTTTTCTAAGTGTCTGATCGAGAGAAGGAAAAAGAGGTGATTTTTAGCCACTCTCGATTTTGTACTTAGAAAAAATCCAAATTTTTTATTTTTTTTTTCTGTTTTTTTTCTAAGTGTCTGATCGAGAGAAGGAAAAAGAGGTGATTTTTAGCCTCTCTTGATTTTGTACTTAGAAAAAATCCAATTTTTTTTTTTTTTTTTAATTTTTTTTTCTAAGTGTCTGATCGAGAGAAGGAAAAAGAGGTGATTCTTAGCCACTCTCGATTTTGTACTTAGAAAAAATCCAAATTTTTTTTTTTTTTTTTCCGTTTTTTTTCTAAGTGTCTGATCGAGAGAAGGAAAAAGAGGTGATTTTTAGCCTCTCTTGATTTTGTACTTAGAAAAAATCCATTTTTTTTTTTTTTTTTTCCATTTTTTTTTCTAAGTGTCTGATCGAGAGAAGGAAAAAGAGGTGATTTTTAGCCACTCTCGATTTTGTACTTAGAAAAAATCCAATTTTTTTTTTTTTTTTTTTCCGTTTTTTTTCTAAGTGTCTGATCGAGAGAAGGAAAAAGAGGTGATTTTTAGCCACTCTCGATTTTGTACTAAAAAAAATCCAAATTTTTTTTTTTTTTTTTTCATTTTTTTTTCTAAGTGTCTGATCGAGAGAAGGAAAAAGAGGTGATTTTTAGCCACTCTCGATTTTGTACTTAGAAAAAATCCAATTTTTTTTTTTTTTTTTCTGTTTTTTTTCTAAGTGTCTGATCGAGAGAAGGAAAAAGAGGTGATTTTTAGCCTCTCTCGATTTTGTACTTAGAAAAAAATCCAAATTTTTTTTTTTTTTTTTTTTTTTTTTCCCGTTTTTTTTCTAAGTGTCTGATTGAGGAAGGAAAAAGAGGTGATTTTTAGCCTCTCTCGATTTTGTACTTAAAAAAAATCCAATTTTTTTTTTTTTTTTTTTTTTTTTTTCCGTTTTTTTTCTAAGTGTCTGATCGATAGAAGGAAAAAGAGGTGATTTTTAGCCTCTCTCGATTTTGTACTTAGAAAAAAATCCAATTTTTTTTTTTTTTTTTTCCCGTTTTTTTTCTAAGTGTCTGATTGAGGAAGGAAAAAGAGGTGATTTTTAGCCTCTCTTGATTTTGTACTTAGAAAAAAATCCAAATTTTTTTTTTTTTTTTTTCATTTTTTTTTCTAAGTGTCTGATCGAGAGAAGGAAAAAGAGGTGATTCTTAGCCACTCTCGATTTTGTACTTAGAAAAAATCCAAATTTTTTTTTTTTTTTTTCCGTTTTTTTTCTAAGTGTCTGATCGAGAGAAGGAAAAAGAGGTGATTTTTAGCCTCTCTCGATTTTGTACTTAGAAAAAATCCAATTTTTTTTTTTTTTTTCTTTTTTTTTTCTAAGTGTCTGATCGAGAGAAGGAAAAAGAGGTGATTTTTAGCCACTCTCGATTTTGTACTTAGAAAAAATCCAAATTTTTTTTTTTTTTTTCCGTTTTTTTTCTAAGTGTCTGAGCGAGAGAAGGAAAAAGAGGTGATTTTTAGCCACTCTCGATTTTGTACTTAGAAAAAATCCAAATTTTTTTTTTATTTTTTTCATTTTTTTTTCTAAGTGTCTGATCGAGAGAAGGAAAAAGAGGTGATTTTTAGCCACTCTCGATTTTGTACTTAGAAAAAATCCAAATTTTTTATTTTTTTTTTCTGTTTTTTTTCTAAGTGTCTGATCGAGAGAAGGAAAAAGAGGTGATTTTTAGCCTCTCTTGATTTTGTACTTAGAAAAAATCCAATTTTTTTTTTTTTTTTTTAATTTTTTTTTCTAAGTGTCTGATCGAGAGAAGGAAAAAGAGGTGATTCTTAGCCACTCTCGATTTTGTACTTAGAAAAAATCCAAATTTTTTTTTTTTTTTTTCCGTTTTTTTTCTAAGTGTCTGATCGAGAGAAGGAAAAAGAGGTGATTTTTAGCCTCTCTTGATTTTGTACTTAGAAAAAATCCAATTTTTTTTTTTTTTTTCCATTTTTTTTTCTAAGTGTCTGATCGAGAGAAGGAAAAAGAGGTGATTTTTAGCCACTCTCGATTTTGTACTTAGAAAAAATCCAATTTTTTTTTTTTTTTTTTTCCGTTTTTTTTCTAAGTGTCTGATCGAGAGAAGGAAAAAGAGGTGATTTTTAGCCACTCTCGATTTTGTACTAAAAAAAATCCAAATTTTTTTTTTTTTTTTTTCATTTTTTTTTCTAAGTGTCTGATCGAGAGAAGGAAAAAGAGGTGATTTTTAGCCACTCTCGATTTTGTACTTAGAAAAAATCCAATTTTTTTTTTTTTTTTTCTGTTTTTTTTCTAAGTGTCTGATCGAGAGAAGGAAAAAGAGGTGATTTTTAGCCTCTCTCGATTTTGTACTTAGAAAAAAATCCAAATTTTTTTTTTTTTTTTTTTTTTTTTTCCCGTTTTTTTTCTAAGTGTCTGATTGAGGAAGGAAAAAGAGGTGATTTTTAGCCTCTCTCGATTTTGTACTTAAAAAAAATCCAATTTTTTTTTTTTTTTTTTTTTTTTTTCCGTTTTTTTTCTAAGTGTCTGATCGATAGAAGGAAAAAGAGGTGATTTTTAGCCTCTCTCGATTTTGTACTTAGAAAAAAATCCAATTTTTTTTTTTTTTTTTTCCCGTTTTTTTTCTAAGTGTCTGATTGAGGAAGGAAAAAGAGGTGATTTTTAGCCTCTCTTGATTTTGTACTTAGAAAAAAATCCAAATTTTTTTTTTTTTTTTTTCATTTTTTTTTCTAAGTGTCTGATCGAGAGAAGGAAAAAGAGGTGATTTTTAGCCACTCTCGATTTTGTACTTAGAAAAAATCCAATTTTTTTTTTTTTTTTTTTTCCGTTTTTTTTCTAAGTGTCTGATCGAGAGAAGGAAAAAGAGGTGATTTTTAACCTCTCTTGATTTTGTACTTAGAAAAAATCCAATTTTTTTTTTTTTTTTTTCATTTTTTTTTCTAAGTGTCTGATCGAGAGAAGGAAAAAGAGGTGATTTTTAGCCACTCTCGATTTTGTACTTAGAAAAAATCCAAATTTTTTTTTTTTTTTTTTCCGTTTTTTTTCTAAGTGTCTGATCGAGAGAAGGAAAAAGAGGTGATTTTTAGCCACTCCCGATTTTGTACATAGAAAAAATCCAAATTTTTTTTTTTTTTTTTCCGTTTTTTTTCTAAGTGTCTGATCGAGAGAAGGAAAAAGAGGTGATTTTTAGCCACTCTCGATTTTGTACTTAGAAAAAATCCAAATTTTTTTTTTTTTTTTTACCGTTTTTTTTCTAAGTGTCTGATCGAGAGAAGGAAAAAGAGGTGATTTTTAGCCACTCTCGATTTTGTACTTAGAAAAAATCCAAATTTTTTTTTTTTTTTTTCCGTTTTTTTTCTAAGTGTCTGATCGAGAGAAGGAAAAAGAGGTGATTTTTAGCCACTCTCGATTTTGTACTTAGAAAAAATCCAAATTTTTTTTTTTTTTTTTTTTTTTTTTTCTAAGTGTCTGATCGAGAGAAGGAAAAAGAGGTGATTTTTAGCCACTCTCGATTTTGTACTTAGAAAAAATCCAAATTTTTTTTTTTTTTTTTCTGTTTTTTTTCTAAGTGTCTGATCGAGAGAAGGAAAAAGAGGTGATTTTTAGCCTCTCTTGATTTTGTACTTAGAAAAAATCCAATTTTTTTTTTTTTTTTCATTTTTTTTTCTAAGTGTCTGATTGAGAGAAGGAAAAAGAGGTGATTTTTAGCCACTCTCGATTTTGTACTTAGAAAAAATCCAAATTTTTTATTTTTTTTTTTCCGTTTTTTTTCTAAGTGTCTGATCGAGAGAAGGAAAAAGAGGTGATTTTTAGCCACTCTCGATTTTGTACTTAGAAAAAATCCACATTTTTTTTTTTTTTTTTTCCGTTTTTTTTCTAAGTGTCTGATCGAGAGAAGGAAAAAGAGGTGATTTTTAGCCACTCTCGATTTTGTACTAAAAAAAATCCAAATTTTTTTTTTTTTTTTCCGTTTTTTTTCTAAGTGTCTGATCGAGAGAAGGAAAAAGAGGTGATTTTTAGCCACTCTCGATTTTGTACTTAGAAAAAATCCAAATTTTTTTTTTTTTTTTTTCCGTTTTTTTTCTAAGTGTCTGATCGAGAGAAGGAAAAAGAGGTGATTTTTAGCCACTCTCGATTTTGTACTTAGAAAAAATCCAAATTTTTTTTTTTTTTTTTCATTTTTTTTTCTAAGTGTCTGATCGAGAGAAGGAAAAAGAGGTGATTTTTAGCCACTCTCGATTTTGTACTTAGAAAAAATCCAAATTTTTTTTTTTTTTTTTTCAGTTTTTTTTCTAAGTGTCTGATCGAGAGAAGGAAAAAGAGGTGATTTTTAGCCACTCTCGATTTTGTACTTAGAAAAAATCCAAATTTTTTTTTTTTTTTTTTCCGTTTTTTTTCTAAGTGTCTGATCGAGAGAAGGAAAAAGAGGTGATTTTTAGCCACTCCCGATTTTGTACTTAGAAAAAATCCAAATTTTTTTTTTTTTTTTTCCGTTTTTTTTCTAAGTGTCTGATCGAGAGAAGGAAAAAGAGGTGATTTTTAGCCACTCTCGATTTTGTACTTAGAAAAAATCCAAATTTTTTTTTTTTTTTTTCCGTTTTTTTTCTAAGTGTCTGATCGAGAGAAGGAAAAAGAGGTGATTTTTAGCCACTCTCGATTTTGTACTTAGAAAAAATCCAAATTTTTTTTTTTTTTTTTTCCGTTTTTTTTCTAAGTGTCTGATCGAGAGAAGGAAAAAGAGGTGATTTTTAGCCACTCTCGATTTTGTACTTAGAAAAAATCCAAATTTTTTTTTTTTTTTTTTTCATTTTTTTTTCTAAGTGTCTGATCGAGAGAAGGAAAAAGAGGTGATTTTTAGCCACTTTCGATTTTGTACTTAGAAAAAATCCAATTTTTTTTTTTTTTTTTTTCCGTTTTTTTTCTTAGTGTCTGATCGAGAGAAGGAAAAAGAGGTGATTTTTAGCCACTCTCGATTTTGTACTAAGAAAAAATCCAATTTTTATTTTTTTTTTTTTCCGTTTTTTTTCTAAGTGTCTGATCGAGAGAAGGAAAAAGAGGTGATTTTTAGCCACTCCCGATTTTGTACTTAGAAAAAATCCAAATTTTTTTTTTTTTTTTTTCCGTTTTTTTTCTAAGTGTCTGATCGAGAGAAGGAAAAAGAGGTGATTTTTAGCCACTCTCGATTTTGTACTTAGAAAAAATCCAAATTATTATTTTTTTTTTTCCGTTTTTTTTCTAAGTGTCTGATCGAGAGAAGGAAAAAGAGGTGATTTTTAGCCACTCTCGATTTTGTACTTAGAAAAAATCCAAATTTTTTTTTTTTTTTTTTTCATTTTTTTTTCTAAGTGTCTGATCGAGAGAAGGAAAAAGAGGTGATTTTTAGCCACTCTCGATTTTGTACTTAGAAAAAATCCAAATTTTTTTTTTTTTTTTTCTTTTTTTTTTCTAAGTGTCTGATCGAGAGAAGGAAAAAGAGGTGATTTTTAGCCTCTCTTGATTTTGTACTTAGAAAAAATCCAATTTTTTTTTTTTTTTTTCATTTTTTTTTCTAAGTGTCTGATCGAGAGAAGGAAAAAGAGGTGATTTTTAGCCACTCTCGATTTTGTACTTAGAAAAAATCCAAATTTTTTTTTTTTTTTTTTTCCGTTTTTTTTCTAAGTGTCTGATCGAGAGAAGGAAAAAGAGGTGATTTTTAACCTCTCTTGATTTTGTACTTAGAAAAAATCCAATTTTTTTTTTTTTTTTTTCATTTTTTTTTCTAAGTGTCTGATCGAGAGAAGGAAAAAGAGGTGATTTTTAGCCACTCTCGATTTTGTACTTAGAAAAAATCCAAATTTTTTTTTTTTTTTTTTCCGTTTTTTTTCTAAGTGTCTGATCGAGAGAAGGAAAAAGAGGTGATTTTTAGCCACTCCCGATTTTGTACTTAGAAAAAATCCAAATTTTTTTTTTTTTTTTTCCGTTTTTTTTCTAAGTGTCTGATCGAGAGAAGGAAAAAGAGGTGATTTTTAGCCACTCTCGATTTTGTACTTAGAAAAAATCCAAATTTTTTTTTTTTTTTTTTCCGTTTTTTTTCTAAGTGTCTGATCGAGAGAAGGAAAAAGAGGTGATTTTTAGCCACTCTCGATTTTGTACTTAGAAAAAATCCAAATTTTTTTTTTTTTTTTTCCGTTTTTTTTCTAAGTGTCTGATCGAGAGAAGGAAAAAGAGGTGATTTTTAGCCACTCTCGATTTTGTACTTAGAAAAAATCCAAATTTTTTTTTTTTTTTTTTTTTTTTTCTAAGTGTCTGATCGAGAGAAGGAAAAAGAGGTGATTTTTAGCCACTCTCGATTTTGTACTTAGAAAAAATCCAAATTTTTTTTTTTTTTTTTCTGTTTTTTTTCTAAGTGTCTGATCGAGAGAAGGAAAAAGAGGTGATTTTTAGCCTCTCTTGATTTTGTACTTAGAAAAAATCCAATTTTTTTTTTTTTTTTTCATTTTTTTTTCTAAGTGTCTGATTGAGAGAAGGAAAAATAGGTGATTTTTAGCCACTCTCGATTTTGTACTTAGAAAAAATCCAATTTTTTTTTTTTTTTTTTCCGTTTTTTTTCTAAGTGTCTGATCGAGAGAAGGAAAAAGAGGTGATTTTTAGCCACTCTCGATTTTGTACTAAAAAAAATCCAAATTTTTTTTTTTTTTTTTTCCGTTTTTTTTCTAAGTGTCTGATCGAGAGAAGGAAAAAGAGGTGATTTTTAGCCACTCTCGATTTTGTACTTAGAAAAAATCCAAATTTTTTTTTTTTTTTTTTCCGTTTTTTTTCTAAGTGTCTGATCGAGAGAAGGAAAAAGAGGTGATTTTTAGCCACTCTCGATTTTGTACTTAGAAAAAATCCAAATTTTTTTTTTTTTTTTTTTTCATTTTTTTTTCTAAGTGTCTGATCGAGAGAAGGAAAAAGAGGTGATTTTTAGCCACTCTCGATTTTGTACTTAGAAAAAATCCAAATTTTTTTTTTTTTTTTTCAGTTTTTTTTCTAAGTGTCTGATCGAGAGAAGGAAAAAGAGGTGATTTTTAGCCACTCTCGATTTTGTACTTAGAAAAAATCCAAATTTTTTTTTTTTTTTTTCCGTTTTTTTTCTAAGTGTCTGATCGAGAGAAGGAAAAAGAGGTGATTTTTAGCCACTCTCGATTTTGTACTTAGAAAAAATCCAAAATTTTTTTTTTTTTTTTCCGTTTTTTTTCTAAGTGTCTGATCGAGAGAAGGAAAAAGAGGTGATTCTTAGCCACTCTCGATTTTGTACTTAGAAAAAATCCAAATTTTTTTTTTTTTTTTTCCGTTTTTTTTCTAAGTGTCTGATCGAGAGAAGGAAAAAGAGGTGATTTTTAGCCTCTCTCGATTTTGTACTTAGAAAAAATCCAATTTTTTTTTTTTTTTCTTTTTTTTTTCTAAGTGTCTGATCGAGAGAAGGAAAAAGAGGTGATTTTTAGCCACTCTCGATTTTGTACTTAGAAAAAATCCAAATTTTTTTTTTTTTTTTCCGTTTTTTTTCTAAGTGTCTGAGCGAGAGAAGGAAAAAGAGGTGATTTTTAGCCACTCTCGATTTTGTACTTAGAAAAAATCCAAATTTTTTTTTTATTTTTTTCATTTTTTTTTCTAAGTGTCTGATCGAGAGAAGGAAAAAGAGGTGATTTTTAGCCACTCTCGATTTTGTACTTAGAAAAAATCCAAATTTTTTATTTTTTTTTTCTGTTTTTTTTCTAAGTGTCTGATCGAGAGAAGGAAAAAGAGGTGATTTTTAGCCTCTCTTGATTTTGTACTTAGAAAAAATCCAATTTTTTTTTTTTTTTTTAAATTTTTTTTTCTAAGTGTCTGATCGAGAGAAGGAAAAAGAGGTGATTCTTAGCCACTCTCGATTTTGTACTTAGAAAAAATCCAAATTTTTTTTTTTTTTTTTCCGTTTTTTTTCTAAGTGTCTGATCGAGAGAAGGAAAAAGAGGTGATTTTTAGCCTCTCTTGATTTTGTACTTAGAAAAAATCCAATTTTTTTTTTTTTTTTCCATTTTTTTTTCTAAGTGTCTGATCGAGAGAAGGAAAAAGAGGTGATTTTTAGCCACTCTCGATTTTGTACTTAGAAAAAATCCAAATTTTTTTTTTTTTTTTTCCCGTTTTTTTTCTAAGTGTCTGATCGAGAGAAGGAAAAAGAGGTGATTTTTAGCCACTCTCGATTTTGTACTAAAAAAAATCCAAATTTTTTTTTTCTTTTTTTTCATTTTTTTTTCTAAGTGTCTGATCGAGAGAAGGAAAAAGAGGTGATTTTTAGCCACTCTCGATTTTGTACTTAGAAAAAATCCAAATTTTTTTTTTTTTTTTCTGTTTTTTTTCTAAGTGTCTGATCGAGAGAAGGAAAAAGAGGTGATTTTTAGCCTCTTTTGATTTTGTACTTAGAAAAAATCCAATTTTTTTTTTTTTTTTTAAATTTTTTTTTCTAAGTGTCTGATCGAGAGAAGGAAAAAGAGGTGATTCTTAGCCACTCTCGATTTTGTACTTAGAAAAAATCCAAATTTTTTTTTTTTTTTTTCCGTTTTTTTTCTAAGTGTCTGATCGAGAGAAGGAAAAAGAGGTGATTTTTAGCCACTCTCGATTTTGTACTTAGAAAAAATCCAAATTTTATTTTTTTTTTTTTCCGTTTTTTTTCTAAGTGTCTGATCGAGAGTAGGAAAAAGAGGTGATTTTTAGCCACTCTCGATTTTGTACTTAGAAAAAATCCAAATTTTTTTTTTTTTTTTTTCATTTTTTTTTCTAAGTGTCTGATCGAGAGAAGGAAAAAGAGGTGATTTTTAGCCACTTTCGATTTTGTACTTAGAAAAAATCCAAATTTTTTTTTTTTTTTTTCCGTTTTTTTTCTAAGTGTCTGATCGAGAGAAGGAAAAAGAGGTGATTTTTAGCCACTCTCGATTTTGTACTTAGAAAAAATCCAATTTTTTTTTTTTTTTTTTTCCGTTTTTTTTCTAAGTGTCTGATCGAGAGAAGGAAAAAGAGGTGATTTTTAGCCACTCCCGATTTTGTACTTAGAAAAAATCCAAATTTTTTTTTTTTTTTTTCCGTTTTTTTTCTAAGTGTCTGATCGAGAGAAGGAAAAAGAGGTGATTTTTAGCCACTCTCGATTTTGTACTTAGAAAAAATCCAAATTTTATTTTATTTTTTTCCGTTTTTTTTCTAAGTGTCTGATCGAGAGAAGGAAAAAGAGGTGATTTTTAGCCACTCTCGATTTTGTACTTAGAAAAAATCCAAATTTTTTTTTTTTTTTTTTTCATTTTTTTTTCTAAGTGTCTGATCGAGAGAAGGAAAAAGAGGTGATTTTTAGCCACTCTCGATTTTGTACTTAGAAAAAATCCAAATTTTTTTTTTTTTTTTTTCATTTTTTTTTCTAAGTGTCTGATCGAGAGAAGGAAAAAGAGGTGATTTTTAGCCACTCTCGATTTTGTACTTAGAAAAAATCCAAATTTTTTTTTTTTTTTTCTTTTTTTTTTCTAAGTGTCTGATCGAGAGAAGGAAAAAGAGGTGATTTTTAGCCTCTCTTGATTTTGTACTTAGAAAAAATCCAATTTTTTTTTTTTTTTTTTCATTTTTTTTTCTAAGTGTCTGATCGAGAGAAGGAAAAAGAGGTGATTTTTAGCCACTCTCGATTTTGTACTTAGAAAAAATCCAAATTTTTTTTTTTTTTTTTTTCCGTTTTTTTTCTAAGTGTCTGATCGAGAGAAGGAAAAAGAGGTGATTTTTAACCTCTCTTGATTTTGTACTTAGAAAAAATCCAATTTTTTTTTTTTTTTTTCATTTTTTTTTCTAAGTGTCTGATCGAGAGAAGGAAAAAGAGGTGATTTTTAGCCACTCTCGATTTTGTACTTAGAAAAAATCCAAATTTTTTATTTTTTTTTTTCCGTTTTTTTTCTAAGTGTCTGATCGAGAGAAGGAAAAAGAGGTGATTTTTAGCCACTCCCGATTTTGTACATAGAAAAAATCCAAATTTTTTTTTTTTTTTTTCCGTTTTTTTTCTAAGTGTCTGATCGAGAGAAGGAAAAAGAGGTGATTTTTAGCCACTCTCGATTTTGTACTTAGAAAAAATCCAAATTTTTTTTTTTTTTTTTTCCGTTTTTTTTCTAAGTGTCTGATCGAGAGAAGGAAAAAGAGGTGATTTTTAGCCACTCTCGATTTTGTACTTAGAAAAAATCCAAATTTTTTTTTTTTTTTTTCCGTTTTTTTTCTAAGTGTCTGATCGAGAGAAGGAAAAAGAGGTGATTTTTAGCCACTCTCGATTTTGTACTTAGAAAAAATCCAAATTTTTTTTTTTTTTTTTTTTTTTTTTTTCTAAGTGTCTGATCGAGAGAAGGAAAAAGAGGTGATTTTTAGCCACTCTCGATTTTGTACTTAGAAAAAATCCAAATTTTTTTTTTTTTTTTTCTGTTTTTTTTCTAAGTGTCTGATCGAGAGAAGGAAAAAGAGGTGATTTTTAGCCTCTCTTGATTTTGTACTTAGAAAAAATCCAATTTTTTTTTTTTTTTTTCATTTTTTTTTCTAAGTGTCTGATTGAGAGAAGGAAAAAGAGGTGATTTTTAGCCACTCTCGATTTTGTACTTAGAAAAAATCCAAATTTTTTTTTTTTTTTTTCCGTTTTTTTTCTAAGTGTCTGATCGAGAGAAGGAAAAAGAGGTGATTTTTAGCCACTCTCGATTTTGTACTTAGAAAAAATCCAAATTTTTTTTTTTTTTTTTCCCGTTTTTTTTCTAAGTGTCTGATCGAGAGAAGGAAAAAGAGGTGATTTTTAGCCACTCTCGATTTTGTACTTAGAAAAAATCCAAATTTTTTTTTTTTTTTTTCCGTTTTTTTTCTAAGTGTCTGATCGAGAGAAGGAAAAAGAGGTGATTTTTAGCCACTCTCGATTTTGTACTTAGAAAAAATCCAAATTTTTTTTTTTTTTTTTTCCGTTTTTTTTCTAAGTGTCTGATCGAGAGAAGGAAAAAGAGGTGATTTTTAGCCACTCTCGATTTTGTACTTAGAAAAAATCCAAATTTTTTTTTTTTTTTTTTCATTTTTTTTTCTAAGTGTCTGATCGAGAGAAGGAAAAAGAGGTGATTTTTAGCCACTCTCGATTTTGTACTTAGAAAAAATCCAAATTTTTTTTTTTTTTTTTTCAGTTTTTTTTCTAAGTGTCTGATCGAGAGAAGGAAAAAGAGGTGATTTTTAGCCACTCTCGATTTTGTACTTAGAAAAAGTCCAATTTTTTTTTTTTTTTTTTCCGTTTTTTTTCTAAGTGTCTGATCGAGAGAAGGAAAAAGAGGTGATTTTTAGCCACTCTCGATTTTGTACTTAGAAAAAATCCAAAATTTTTTTTTTTTTTTTTCCGTTTTTTTTCTAAGTGTCTGATCGAGAGAAGGAAAAAGAGGTGATTCTTAGCCACTCTCGATTTTGTACTTAGAAAAAATCCAAATTTTTTTTTTTTTTTTTCCGTTTTTTTTCTAAGTGTCTGATCGAGAGAAGGAAAAAGAGGTGATTTTTAGCCTCTCTCGATTTTGTACTTAGAAAAAATCCAATTTTTTTTTTTTTTTTCTTTTTTTTTTCTAAGTGTCTGATCGAGAGAAGGAAAAAGAGGTGATTTTTAGCCACTCTCGATTTTGTACTTAGAAAAAATCCAAATTTTTTTTTTATTTTTTTCATTTTTTTTTCTAAGTGTCTGATCGAGAGAACGAAAAAGAGGTGATTTTTAGCCACTCTCGATTTTGTACTTAGAAAAAATCCAAATTTTTTATTTTTTTTTTCTGTTTTTTTTCTAAGTGTCTGATCGAGAGAAGGAAAAAGAGGTGATTTTTAGCCTCTCTTGATTTTGTACTTAGAAAAAATCCAATTTTTTTTTTTTTTTTTAAATTTTTTTTTCTAAGTGTCTGATCGAGAGAAGGAAAAAGAGGTGATTCTTAGCCACTCTCGATTTTGTACTTAGAAAAAATCCAAATTTTTTTTTTTTTTTTTCCGTTTTTTTTCTAAGTGTCTGATCGAGAGAAGGAAAAAGAGGTGATTTTTAGCCTCTCTTGATTTTGTACTTAGAAAAAATCCAATTTTTTTTTTTTTTTTTCCATTTTTTTTTCTAAGTGTCTGATCGAGAGAAGGAAAAAGAGGTGATTTTTAGCCACTCTCGATTTTGTACTTAGAAAAAATCCAAATTTTTTTTTTTTTTTTTTCCGTTTTTTTTCTAAGTGTCTGATCGAGAGAAGGAAAAAGAGGTGATTTTTAGCCACTCTCGATTTTGTACTAAAAAAAATCCAAATTTGTTTTTTTTTTTTTTCATTTTTTTTTCTAAGTGTCTGATCGAGAGAAGGAAAAAGAGGTGATTTTTAGCCACTCTCGATTTTGTACTTAGAAAAAATCCAAATTTTTTTTTTTTTTTCTGTTTTTTTTCTAAGTGTCTGATCGAGAGAAGGAAAAAGAGGTGATTTTTAGCCTCTCTTGATTTTGTACTTAGAAAAAATCCAATTTTTTTTTTTTTTTTTTAATTTTTTTTTCTAAGTGTCTGATCGAGAGAAGGAAAAAGAGGTGATTCTTAGCCACTCTCGATTTTGTACTTAGAAAAAATCCAAATTTTTTTTTTTTTTTTTCCGTTTTTTTTCTAAGTGTCTGATCGAGAGAAGGAAAAAGAGGTGATTTTTAGCCACTCTCGATTTTGTACTTAGAAAAAATCCAAATTTTATTTTTTTTTTTTTCCGTTTTTTTTCTAAGTGTCTGATCGAGAGTAGGAAAAAGAGGTGATTTTTAGCCACTCTCGATTTTGTACTTAGAAAAAATCCAAATTTTTTTTTTTTTTTTTTTCATTTTTTTTTCTAAGTGTCTGATCGAGAGAAGGAAAAAGAGGTGATTTTTAGCCACTTTCGATTTTGTACTTAGAAAAAATCCAAATTTTTTTTTTTTTTTTCCGTTTTTTTTCTAAGTGTCTGATCGAGAGAAGGAAAAAGAGGTGATTTTTAGCCACTCTCGATTTTGTACTTAGAAAAAATCCAATTTTTTTTTTTTTTTTTTTCCGTTTTTTTTCTAAGTGTCTGATCGAGAGAAGGAAAAAGAGGTGATTTTTAGCCACTCCCGATTTTGTACTTAGAAAAAATCCAAATTTTTTTTTTTTTTTTTTCCGTTTTTTTTCTAAGTGTCTGATCGAGAGAAGGAAAAAGAGGTGATTTTTAGCCACTCTCGATTTTGTACTTAGAAAAAATCCAAATTTTATTTTATTTTTTTCCGTTTTTTTTCTAAGTGTCTGATCGAGAGAAGGAAAAAGAGGTGATTTTTAGCCACTCTCGATTTTGTACTTAGAAAAAATCCAAATTTTTTTTTTTTTTTTTTCATTTTTTTTTCTAAGTGTCTGATCGAGAGAAGGAAAAAGAGGTGATTTTTAGCCACTCTCGATTTTGTACTTAGAAAAAATCCAAATTTTTTTTTTTTTTTTTTTCATTTTTTTTTCTAAGTGTCTGATCGAGAGAAGGAAAAAGAGGTGATTTTTAGCCACTCTCGATTTTGTACTTAGAAAAAATCCAAATTTTTTTTTTTTTTTTCTTTTTTTTTTCTAAGTGTCTGATCGAGAGAAGGAAAAAGAGGTGATTTTTAGCCTCTCTTGATTTTGTACTTAGAAAAAATCCAATTTTTTTTTTTTTTTTTTCATTTTTTTTTCTAAGTGTCTGATCGAGAGAAGGAAAAAGAGGTGATTTTTAGCCACTCTCGATTTTGTACTTAGAAAAAATCCAAATTTTTTTTTTTTTTTTTTTCCGTTTTTTTTCTAAGTGTCTGATCGAGAGAAGGAAAAAGAGGTGATTTTTAACCTCTCTTGATTTTGTACTTAGAAAAAATCCAATTTTTTTTTTTTTTTTTTCATTTTTTTTTCTAAGTGTCTGATCGAGAGAAGGAAAAAGAGGTGATTTTTAGCCACTCTCGATTTTGTACTTAGAAAAAATCCAAATTTTTTATTTTTTTTTTTCCGTTTTTTTTCTAAGTGTCTGATCGAGAGAAGGAAAAAGAGGTGATTTTTAGCCACTCCCGATTTTGTACATAGAAAAAATCCAAATTTTTTTTTTTTTTTTCCCGTTTTTTTTCTAAGTGTCTGATCGAGAGAAGGAAAAAGAGGTGATTTTTAGCCACTCTCGATTTTGTACTTAGAAAAAATCCAAATTTTTTTTTTTTTTTTTTCCGTTTTTTTTCTAAGTGTCTGATCGAGAGAAGGAAAAAGAGGTGATTTTTAGCCACTCTCGATTTTGTACTTAGAAAAAATCCAAATTTTTTTTTTTTTTTTTCCGTTTTTTTTCTAAGTGTCTGATCGAGAGAAGGAAAAAGAGGTGATTTTTAGCCACTCTCGATTTTGTACTTAGAAAAAATCCAAATTTTTTTTTTTTTTTTTTTTTTTTTTTTCTAAGTGTCTGATCGAGAGAAGGAAAAAGAGGTGATTTTTAGCCACTCTCGATTTTGTACTTAGAAAAAATCCAAATTTTTTTTTTTTTTTTTCTGTTTTTTTTCTAAGTTTCTGATCGAGAGAAGGAAAAAGAGGTGATTTTTAGCCTCTCTTGATTTTGTACTTAGAAAAAATCCAATTTTTTTTTTTTTTTTCATTTTTTTTTCTAAGTGTCTGATTGAGAGAAGGAAAAAGAGGTGATTTTTAGCCACTCTCGATTTTGTACTTAGAAAAAATCCAAATTTTTTTTTTTTTTTTTTCCGTTTTTTTTCTAAGTGTCTGATCGAGAGAAGGAAAAAGAGGTGATTTTTAGCCACTCTCGATTTTGTACTTAGAAAAAATCCAAATTTTTTTTTTTTTTTTTCCCGTTTTTTTTCTAAGTGTCTGATCGAGAGAAGGAAAAAGAGGTGATTTTTAGCCACTCTCGATTTTGTACTTAGAAAAAATCCAAATTTTTTTTTTTTTTTTTCCGTTTTTTTTCTAAGTGTCTGATCGAGAGAAGGAAAAAGAGGTGATTTTTAGCCACTCTCGATTTTGTACTTAGAAAAAATCCAAATTTTTTTTTTTTTTTTTCCGTTTTTTTTTCTAAGTGTCTGATCGAGAGAAGGAAAAAGAGGTGATTTTTAGCCACTCTCGATTTTGTACTTAGAAAAAATCCAAATTTTTTTTTTTTTTTTTTCAGTTTTTTTTCTAAGTGTCTGATCGAGAGAAGGAAAAAGAGGTGATTTTTAGCCACTCTCGATTTTGTACTTAGAAAAAATCCAAATTTTTTTTTTTTTTTTTTCCGTTTTTTTTCTAAGTGTCTGATCGAGAGAAGGAAAAAGAGGTGATTTTTAGCCACTCTCGATTTTGTACTTAGAAAAAATCCAAATTTTTTTTTTTTTTTTTTCATTTTTTTTTCTAAGTGTCTGATCGAGAGAAGGAAAAAGAGGTGATTTTTAGCCACTCTCGATTTTGTACTTAGAAAAAATCCAAATTTTTTTTTTTTTTTTTTCAGTTTTTTTTCTAAGTGTCTGATCGAGAGAAGGAAAAAGAGGTGATTTTTAGCCACTCTCGATTTTGTACTTAGAAAAAGTCCAATTTTTTTTTTTTTTTTTTCCGTTTTTTTTCTAAGTGTCTGATCGAGAGAAGGAAAAAGAGGTGATTTTTAGCCACTCTCGATTTTGTACTTAGAAAAAATCCAAAATTTTTTTTTTTTTTTTTCCGTTTTTTTTCTAAGTGTCTGATCGAGAGAAGGAAAAAGAGGTGATTCTTAGCCACTCTCGATTTTGTACTTAGAAAAAATCCAAATTTTTTTTTTTTTTTTTCCGTTTTTTTTCTAAGTGTCTGATCGAGAGAAGGAAAAAGAGGTGATTTTTAGCCTCTCTCGATTTTGTACTTAGAAAAAATCCAATTTTTTTTTTTTTTTTCTTTTTTTTTTCTAAGTGTCTGATCGAGAGAAGGAAAAAGAGGTGATTTTTAGCCACTCTCGATTTTGTACTTAGAAAAAATCCAAATTTTTTTTTTATTTTTTTCATTTTTTTTTCTAAGTGTCTGATCGAGAGAACGAAAAAGAGGTGATTTTTAGCCACTCTCGATTTTGTACTTAGAAAAAATCCAAATTTTTTATTTTTTTTTTCTGTTTTTTTTCTAAGTGTCTGATCGAGAGAAGGAAAAAGAGGTGATTTTTAGCCTCTCTTGATTTTGTACTTAGAAAAAATCCAATTTTTTTTTTTTTTTTAAATTTTTTTTTCTAAGTGTCTGATCGAGAGAAGGAAAAAGAGGTGATTCTTAGCCACTCTCGATTTTGTACTTAGAAAAAATCCAAATTTTTTTTTTTTTTTTTCCGTTTTTTTTCTAAGTGTCTGATCGAGAGAAGGAAAAAGAGGTGATTTTTAGCCTCTCTTGATTTTGTACTTAGAAAAAATCCAATTTTTTTTTTTTTTTTTCCATTTTTTTTTCTAAGTGTCTGATCGAGAGAAGGAAAAAGAGGTGATTTTTAGCCACTCTCGATTTTGTACTTAGAAAAAATCCAAATTTTTTTTTTTTTTTTTCCGTTTTTTTTCTAAGTGTCTGATCGAGAGAAGGAAAAAGAGGTGATTTTTAGCCACTCTCGATTTTGTACTAAAAAAAATCCAAATTTGTTTTTTTTTTTTTTCATTTTTTTTTCTAAGTGTCTGATCGAGAGAAGGAAAAAGAGGTGATTTTTAGCCACTCTCGATTTTGTACTTAGAAAAAATCCAAATTTTTTTTTTTTTTTTCTGTTTTTTTTCTAAGTGTCTGATCGAGAGAAGGAAAAAGAGGTGATTTTTAGCCTCTCTTGATTTTGTACTTAGAAAAAATCCAATTTTTTTTTTTTTTTTTAATTTTTTTTTCTAAGTGTCTGATCGAGAGAAGGAAAAAGAGGTGATTCTTAGCCACTCTCGATTTTGTACTTAGAAAAAATCCAAATTTTTTTTTTTTTTTTTCCGTTTTTTTTCTAAGTGTCTGATCGAGAGAAGGAAAAAGAGGTGATTTTTAGCCACTCTCGATTTTGTACTTAGAAAAAATCCAAATTTTATTTTTTTTTTTTTCCGTTTTTTTTCTAAGTGTCTGATCGAGAGTAGGAAAAAGAGGTGATTTTTAGCCACTCTCGATTTTGTACTTAGAAAAAATCCAAATTTTTTTTTTTTTTTTTTTCATTTTTTTTTCTAAGTGTCTGATCGAGAGAAGGAAAAAGAGGTGATTTTTAGCCACTTTCGATTTTGTACTTAGAAAAAATCCAAATTTTTTTTTTTTTTTTCCGTTTTTTTTCTAAGTGTCTGATCGAGAGAAGGAAAAAGAGGTGATTTTTAGCCACTCTCGATTTTGTACTTAGAAAAAATCCAATTTTTTTTTTTTTTTTTTTCCGTTTTTTTTCTAAGTGTCTGATCGAGAGAAGGAAAAAGAGGTGATTTTTAGCCACTCCCGATTTTGTACTTAGAAAAAATCCAAATTTTTTTTTTTTTTTTTTCCGTTTTTTTTCTAAGTGTCTGATCGAGAGAAGGAAAAAGAGGTGATTTTTAGCCACTCTCGATTTTGTACTTAGAAAAAATCCAAATTTTATTTTATTTTTTTCCGTTTTTTTTCTAAGTGTCTGATCGAGAGAAGGAAAAAGAGGTGATTTTTAGCCACTCTCGATTTTGTACTTAGAAAAAATCCAAATTTTTTTTTTTTTTTTTTCATTTTTTTTTCTAAGTGTCTGATCGAGAGAAGGAAAAAGAGGTGATTTTTAGCCACTCTCGATTTTGTACTTAGAAAAAATCCAAATTTTTTTTTTTTTTTTTTTCATTTTTTTTTCTAAGTGTCTGATCGAGAGAAGGAAAAAGAGGTGATTTTTAGCCACTCTCGATTTTGTACTTAGAAAAAATCCAAATTTTTTTTTTTTTTTTCTTTTTTTTTTCTAAGTGTCTGATCGAGAGAAGGAAAAAGAGGTGATTTTTAGCCTCTCTTGATTTTGTACTTAGAAAAAATCCAATTTTTTTTTTTTTTTTTTCATTTTTTTTTCTAAGTGTCTGATCGAGAGAAGGAAAAAGAGGTGATTTTTAGCCACTCTCGATTTTGTACTTAGAAAAAATCCAAATTTTTTTTTTTTTTTTTTCCGTTTTTTTTCTAAGTGTCTGATCGAGAGAAGGAAAAAGAGGTGATTTTTAACCTCTCTTGATTTTGTACTTAGAAAAAATCCAATTTTTTTTTTTTTTTTTTCATTTTTTTTTCTAAGTGTCTGATCGAGAGAAGGAAAAAGAGGTGATTTTTAGCCACTCTCGATTTTGTACTTAGAAAAAATCCAAATTTTTTATTTTTTTTTTTCCGTTTTTTTTCTAAGTGTCTGATCGAGAGAAGGAAAAAGAGGTGATTTTTAGCCACTCCCGATTTTGTACATAGAAAAAATCCAAATTTTTTTTTTTTTTTTCCCGTTTTTTTTCTAAGTGTCTGATCGAGAGAAGGAAAAAGAGGTGATTTTTAGCCACTCTCGATTTTGTACTTAGAAAAAATCCAAATTTTTTTTTTTTTTTTTTCCGTTTTTTTTCTAAGTGTCTGATCGAGAGAAGGAAAAAGAGGTGATTTTTAGCCACTCTCGATTTTGTACTTAGAAAAAATCCAAATTTTTTTTTTTTTTTTTCCGTTTTTTTTCTAAGTGTCTGATCGAGAGAAGGAAAAAGAGGTGATTTTTAGCCACTCTCGATTTTGTACTTAGAAAAAATCCAAATTTTTTTTTTTTTTTTTTTTTTTTTTTCTAAGTGTCTGATCGAGAGAAGGAAAAAGAGGTGATTTTTAGCCACTCTCGATTTTGTACTTAGAAAAAATCCAAATTTTTTTTTTTTTTTTTCTGTTTTTTTTCTAAGTTTCTGATCGAGAGAAGGAAAAAGAGGTGATTTTTAGCCTCTCTTGATTTTGTACTTAGAAAAAATCCAATTTTTTTTTTTTTTTTCATTTTTTTTTCTAAGTGTCTGATTGAGAGAAGGAAAAAGAGGTGATTTTTAGCCACTCTCGATTTTGTACTTAGAAAAAATCCAAATTTTTTTTTTTTTTTTTTCCGTTTTTTTTCTAAGTGTCTGATCGAGAGAAGGAAAAAGAGGTGATTTTTAGCCACTCTCGATTTTGTACTTAGAAAAAATCCAAATTTTTTTTTTTTTTTTTCCCGTTTTTTTTCTAAGTGTCTGATCGAGAGAAGGAAAAAGAGGTGATTTTTAGCCACTCTCGATTTTGTACTTAGAAAAAATCCAAATTTTTTTTTTTTTTTTTCCGTTTTTTTTCTAAGTGTCTGATCGAGAGAAGGAAAAAGAGGTGATTTTTAGCCACTCTCGATTTTGTACTTAGAAAAAATCCAAATTTTTTTTTTTTTTTTTCCGTTTTTTTTTCTAAGTGTCTGATCGAGAGAAGGAAAAAGAGGTGATTTTTAGCCACTCTCGATTTTGTACTTAGAAAAAATCCAAATTTTTTTTTTTTTTTTTTCAGTTTTTTTTCTAAGTGTCTGATCGAGAGAAGGAAAAAGAGGTGATTTTTAGCCACTCTCGATTTTGTACTTAGAAAAAATCCAAATTTTTTTTTTTTTTTTTTCCGTTTTTTTTCTAAGTGTCTGATCGAGAGAAGGAAAAAGAGGTGATTTTTAGCCACTCTCGATTTTGTACTAAAAAAAATCCAAATTTTTTTTTTATTTTTTTCATTTTTTTTTCTAAGTGTCTGATCGAGAGAAGGAAAAAGAGGTGATTTTTAGCCACTCTCGATTTTGTACTTAGAAAAAATCCAAATTTTTTTTTTTTTTTTTCTGTTTTTTTTCTAAGTGTCTGATCGAGAGAAGGAAAAAGAGGTGATTTTTAGCCTCTCTTGATTTTGTACTTAGAAAAAATCCAATTTTTTTTTTTTTTTTTAAATTTTTTTTTCTAAGTGTCTGATCGAGAGAAGGAAAAAGAGGTGATTCTTAGCCACTCTCGATTTTGTACTTAGAAAAAATCCAAATTTTTTTTTTTTTTTTCCGTTTTTTTTCTAAGTGTCTGATCGAGAGAAGGAAAAAGAGGTGATTTTTAGCCTCTCTTGATTTTGTACTTAGAAAAAATCCAATTTTTTTTTTTTTTTTTCCATTTTTTTTTCTAAGTGTCTGATCGAGAGAAGGAAAAAGAGGTGATTTTTAGCCACTCTCGATTTTGTACTTAGAAAAAATCCAATTTTTTTTTTTTTTTTTTTCCGTTTTTTTTCTAAGTGTCTGATCGAGAGAAGGAAAAAGAGGTGATTTTTAGCCACTCTCGATTTTGTACTAAAAAAAATCCAAATTTTTTTTTTTTTTTTTTCATTTTTTTTTCTAAGTGTCTGATCGAGAGAAGGAAAAAGAGGTGATTTTTAGCCACTCTCGATTTTGTACTTAGAAAAAATCCAAATTTTTTTTTTTTTTTTCTGTTTTTTTTCTAAGTGTCTGATCGAGAGAAGGAAAAAGAGGTGATTTTTAGCCTCTCTTGATTTTGTACTTAGAAAAAATCCAATTTTTTTTTTTTTTTTTAAATTTTTTTTTCTAAGTGTCTGATCGAGAGAAGGAAAAAGAGGTGATTCTTAGCCACTCTCGATTTTGTACTTAGAAAAAATCCAAATTTTTTTTTTTTTTTTTCCGTTTTTTTTCTAAGTGTCTGATCGAGAGAAGGAAAAAGAGGTGATTTTTAGCCACTCTCGATTTTGTACTTAGAAAAAATCCAAATTTTATTTTTTTTTTTTTCCGTTTTTTTTCTAAGTGTCTGATCGAGAGTAGGAAAAAGAGGTGATTTTTAGCCACTCTCGATTTTGTACTTAGAAAAAATCCAAATTTTTTTTTTTTTTTTTTTCATTTTTTTTTCTAAGTGTCTGATCGAGAGAAGGAAAAAGAGGTGATTTTTAGCCACTTTCGATTTTGTACTTAGAAAAAATCCAATTTTTTTTTTTTTTTTTTCCGTTTTTTTTCTAAGTGTCTGATCGAGAGAAGGAAAAAGAGGTGATTTTTAGCCACTCTCGATTTTGTACTTAGAAAAAATCCAATTTTTTTTTTTTTTTTTCCGTTTTTTTTCTAAGTGTCTGATTGAGAGAAGGAAAAAGAGGTGATTTTTAGCCACTCTCGATTTTGTACTTAGAAAAAATCCAAATTTTTTTTTTTTTTTTTTTTCCGTTTTTTTTCTAAGTGTCTGATCGAGAGAAGGAAAAAGAGGTGATTTTTAGCCACTCTCGATTTTGTACTTAGAAAAAATCCACATTTTTTTTATTTTTTTTTCCGTTTTTTTTCTAAGTGTCTGATCGAGAGAAGGAAAAAGAGGTGATTTTTAGCCACTCTCGATTTTGTACTAAAAAAATCCAAATTTTTTTTTTTTTTTTTTCCGTTTTTTTTCTAAGTGTCTGATCGAGAGAAGGAAAAAGAGGTGATTTTTAGCCACTCTCGATTTTGTACTTAGAAAAAATCCAAATTTTTTTTTTTTTTTTTCCGTTTTTTTTCTAAGTGTCTGATCGAGAGAAGGAAAAAGAGGTGATTTTTAGCCACTCTCGATTTTGTACTTAGAAAAAAATCCAAATTTTTTTTTTTTTTTTTTCATTTTTTTTTCTAAGTGTCTGATCGAGAGAAGGAAAAAGAGGTGATTTTTAGCCACTCTCGATTTTGTACTTAGAAAAAATCCAAATTTTTTTTTTTTTTTTTTCAGTTTTTTTTCTAAGTGTCTGATCGAGAGAAGGAAAAAGAGGTGATTTTTAGCCACTCTCGATTTGTACTTAGAAAAAATCCAAATTTTTTTTTTTTTTTTTTCCGTTTTTTTTCTAAGTGTCTGATCGAGAGAAGGAAAAAGAGGTGATTTTTAGCCACTCCCGATTTTGTACTTAGAAAAAATCCAAATTATTTTTTTTTTTTTTCCGTTTTTTTTCTAAGTGTCTGATCGAGAGAAGGAAAAAGAGGTGATTTTTAGCCACTCTCGATTTTGTACTTAGAAAAAATCCAAATTTTTTTTTTTTTTTTCCGTTTTTTTTCTAAGTGTCTGATCGAGAGAAGGAAAAAGAGGTGATTTTTAGCCACTCTCGATTTTGTACTTAGAAAAAATCCAAATTTTTTTTTTTTTTTTTTCCGTTTTTTTTCTAAGTGTCTGATCGAGAGAAGGAAAAAGAGGTGATTTTTAGCCACTCTCGATTTTGTACTTAGAAAAAATCCAAATTTTATTTTTTTTTTTTTCCGTTTTTTTTCTAAGTGTCTGATCGAGAGTAGGAAAAAGAGGTGATTTTTAGCCACTCTCGATTTTGTACTTAGAAAAAATCCAAATTTTTTTTTTTTTTTTTTTCATTTTTTTTTCTAAGTGTCTGATCGAGAGAAGGAAAAAGAGGTGATTTTTAGCCACTTTCGATTTTGTACTTAGAAAAAATCCAAATTTTTTTTTTTTTTTTTTCCGTTTTTTTTCTAAGTGTCTGATCGAGAGAAGGAAAAAGAGGTGATTTTTAGCCACTCTCGATTTTGTACTTAGAAAAAATCCAATTTTTTTTTTTTTTTTTTCCGTTTTTTTTCTAAGTGTCTGATCGAGAGAAGGAAAAAGAGGTGATTTTTAGCCACTCCCGATTTTGTACTTAGAAAAAATCCAAATTTTTTTTTTTTTTTTTCCGTTTTTTTTCTAAGTGTCTGATCGAGAGAAGGAAAAAGAGGTGATTTTTAGCCACTCTCGATTTTGTACTTAGAAAAAATCCAAATTTTATTTTATTTTTTTCTTCCGTTTTTTTTCTAAGTGTCTGATCGAGAGAAGGAAAAAGAGGTGATTTTTAGCCACTCTCGATTTTGTACTTAGAAAAAATCCAAATTTTTTTTTTTTTTTTTTCATTTTTTTTTCTAAGTGTCTGATCGAGAGAAGGAAAAAGAGGTGATTTTTAGCCACTCTCGATTTTGTACTTAGAAAAAATCCAAATTTTTTTTTTTTTTTTTTTCATTTTTTTTTCTAAGTGTCTGATCGAGAGAAGGAAAAAGAGGTGATTTTTAGCCACTCTCGATTTTGTACTTAGAAAAAATCCAAATTTTTTTTTTTTTTTTCTTTTTTTTTTCTAAGTGTCTGATCGAGAGAAGGAAAAAGAGGTGATTTTTAGCCTCTCTTGATTTTGTACTTAGAAAAAATCCAATTTTTTT
The DNA here is from genome assembly GCF_033978785.1 of Entelurus aequoreus. Classification (NCBI taxonomy): domain Eukaryota; kingdom Metazoa; phylum Chordata; class Actinopteri; order Syngnathiformes; family Syngnathidae; genus Entelurus; species Entelurus aequoreus. The sequence continues at coordinate 156,789 of NW_026907965.1, read as the reverse complement.
TTTTTTTTTTTCATTTTTTTTTCTAAGTGTCTGATCGAGAGAAGGAAAAAGAGGTGATTTTTAGCCACTCTCGATTTTGTACTTAGAAAAAATCCAAATTTTTTTTTTTTTTTTTTTCCGTTTTTTTTCTAAGTGTCTGATCGAGAGAAGGAAAAAGAGGTGATTTTTAACCTCTCTTGATTTTGTACTTAGAAAAAATCCAATTTTTTTTTTTTTTTTTTCATTTTTTTTTCTAAGTGTCTGATCGAGAGAAGGAAAAAGAGGTGATTTTTAGCCACTCTCGATTTTGTACTTAGAAAAAATCCAAATTTTTTATTTTTTTTTTTCCGTTTTTTTTCTAAGTGTCTGATCGAGAGAAGGAAAAAGAGGTGATTTTTAGCCACTCCCGATTTTGTACATAGAAAAAATCCAAATTTTTTTTTTTTTTTTTCCGTTTTTTTTCTAAGTGTCTGATCGAGAGAAGGAAAAAGAGGTGATTTTTAGCCACTCTCGATTTTGTACTTAGAAAAAATCCAAATTTTTTTTTTTTTTTTTTCCGTTTTTTTTCTAAGTGTCTGATCGAGAGAAGGAAAAAGAGGTGATTTTTAGCCACTCTCGATTTTGTACTTAGAAAAAATCCAAATTTTTTTTTTTTTTTTTCCGTTTTTTTTCTAAGTGTCTGATCGAGAGAAGGAAAAAGAGGTGATTTTTAGCCACTCTCGATTTTGTACTTAGAAAAAATCCAAATTTTTTTTTTTTTTTTTTTTTTTTTTTTCTAAGTGTCTGATCGAGAGAAGGAAAAAGAGGTGATTTTTAGCCACTCTCGATTTTGTACTTAGAAAAAATCCAAATTTTTTTTTTTTTTTTTCTGTTTTTTTTCTAAGTGTCTGATCGAGAGAAGGAAAAAGAGGTGATTTTTAGCCTCTCTTGATTTTGTACTTAGAAAAAATCCAATTTTTTTTTTTTTTTTCATTTTTTTTTCTAAGTGTCTGATTGAGAGAAGGAAAAAGAGGTGATTTTTAGCCACTCTCGATTTTGTACTTAGAAAAAATCCAAATTTTTTTTTTTTTTTTTTCCGTTTTTTTTCTAAGTGTCTGATCGAGAGAAGGAAAAAGAGGTGATTTTTAGCCACTCTCGATTTTGTACTTAGAAAAAATCCAAATTTTTTTTTTTTTTTTTCCCGTTTTTTTTCTAAGTGTCTGATCGAGAGAAGGAAAAAGAGGTGATTTTTAGCCACTCTCGATTTTGTACTTAGAAAAAATCCAAATTTTTTTTTTTTTTTTTCCGTTTTTTTTCTAAGTGTCTGATCGAGAGAAGGAAAAAGAGGTGATTTTTAGCCACTCTCGATTTTGTACTTAGAAAAAATCCAAATTTTTTTTTTTTTTTTTCCGTTTTTTTTTCTAAGTGTCTGATCGAGAGAAGGAAAAAGAGGTGATTTTTAGCCACTCTCGATTTTGTACTTAGAAAAAATCCAAATTTTTTTTTTTTTTTTTTTCAGTTTTTTTTCTAAGTGTCTGATCGAGAGAAGGAAAAAGAGGTGATTTTTAGCCACTCTCGATTTTGTACTTAGAAAAAATCCAAATTTTTTTTTTTTTTTTTTCCGTTTTTTTTCTAAGTGTCTGATCGAGAGAAGGAAAAAGAGGTGATTTTTAGCCACTCTCGATTTTGTACTAAAAAAAATCCAAATTTTTTTTTTATTTTTTTCATTTTTTTTTCTAAGTGTCTGATCGAGAGAAGGAAAAAGAGGTGATTTTTAGCCACTCTCGATTTTGTACTTAGAAAAAATCCAAATTTTTTTTTTTTTTTTTCTGTTTTTTTTCTAAGTGTCTGATCGAGAGAAGGAAAAAGAGGTGATTTTTAGCCTCTCTTGATTTTGTACTTAGAAAAAATCCAATTTTTTTTTTTTTTTTTAAATTTTTTTTTCTAAGTGTCTGATCGAGAGAAGGAAAAAGAGGTGATTCTTAGCCACTCTCGATTTTGTACTTAGAAAAAATCCAAATTTTTTTTTTTTTTTTCCGTTTTTTTTCTAAGTGTCTGATCGAGAGAAGGAAAAAGAGGTGATTTTTAGCCTCTCTTGATTTTGTACTTAGAAAAAATCCAATTTTTTTTTTTTTTTTTCCATTTTTTTTTCTAAGTGTCTGATCGAGAGAAGGAAAAAGAGGTGATTTTTAGCCACTCTCGATTTTGTACTTAGAAAAAATCCAATTTTTTTTTTTTTTTTTTTCCGTTTTTTTTCTAAGTGTCTGATCGAGAGAAGGAAAAAGAGGTGATTTTTAGCCACTCTCGATTTTGTACTAAAAAAAATCCAAATTTTTTTTTTTTTTTTTTCATTTTTTTTTCTAAGTGTCTGATCGAGAGAAGGAAAAAGAGGTGATTTTTAGCCACTCTCGATTTTGTACTTAGAAAAAATCCAAATTTTTTTTTTTTTTTTCTGTTTTTTTTCTAAGTGTCTGATCGAGAGAAGGAAAAAGAGGTGATTTTTAGCCTCTCTTGATTTTGTACTTAGAAAAAATCCAATTTTTTTTTTTTTTTTTAAATTTTTTTTTCTAAGTGTCTGATCGAGAGAAGGAAAAAGAGGTGATTCTTAGCCACTCTCGATTTTGTACTTAGAAAAAATCCAAATTTTTTTTTTTTTTTTTCCGTTTTTTTTCTAAGTGTCTGATCGAGAGAAGGAAAAAGAGGTGATTTTTAGCCACTCTCGATTTTGTACTTAGAAAAAATCCAAATTTTATTTTTTTTTTTTTCCGTTTTTTTTCTAAGTGTCTGATCGAGAGTAGGAAAAAGAGGTGATTTTTAGCCACTCTCGATTTTGTACTTAGAAAAAATCCAAATTTTTTTTTTTTTTTTTTTCATTTTTTTTTCTAAGTGTCTGATCGAGAGAAGGAAAAAGAGGTGATTTTTAGCCACTTTCGATTTTGTACTTAGAAAAAATCCAATTTTTTTTTTTTTTTTTTCCGTTTTTTTTCTAAGTGTCTGATCGAGAGAAGGAAAAAGAGGTGATTTTTAGCCACTCTCGATTTTGTACTTAGAAAAAATCCAATTTTTTTTTTTTTTTTTCCGTTTTTTTTCTAAGTGTCTGATTGAGAGAAGGAAAAAGAGGTGATTTTTAGCCACTCTCGATTTTGTACTTAGAAAAAATCCAAATTTTTTTTTTTTTTTTTTCCGTTTTTTTTCTAAGTGTCTGATCGAGAGAAGGAAAAAGAGGTGATTTTTAGCCACTCTCGATTTTGTACTTAGAAAAAATCCACATTTTTTTTATTTTTTTTTTCCGTTTTTTTTCTAAGTGTCTGATCGAGAGAAGGAAAAAGAGGTGATTTTTAGCCACTCTCGATTTTGTACTAAAAAAAATCCAAATTTTTTTTTTTTTTTTTTCCGTTTTTTTTCTAAGTGTCTGATCGAGAGAAGGAAAAAGAGGTGATTTTTAGCCACTCTCGATTTTGTACTTAGAAAAAATCCAAATTTTTTTTTTTTTTTTTCCGTTTTTTTTCTAAGTGTCTGATCGAGAGAAGGAAAAAGAGGTGATTTTTAGCCACTCTCGATTTTGTACTTAGAAAAAATCCAAATTTTTTATTTTTTTTTTTCATTTTTTTTTCTAAGTGTCTGATCGAGAGAAGGAAAAAGAGGTGATTTTTAGCCACTCTCGATTTTGTACTTAGAAAAAATCCAAATTTTTTTTTTTTTTTTTTCAGTTTTTTTTCTAAGTGTCTGATCGAGAGAAGGAAAAAGAGGTGATTTTTAGCCACTCTCGATTTTGTACTTAGAAAAAATCCAAATTTTTTTTTTTTTTTTTTCCGTTTTTTTTCTAAGTGTCTGATCGAGAGAAGGAAAAAGAGGTGATTTTTAGCCACTCCCGATTTTGTACTTAGAAAAAATCCAAATTATTTTTTTTTTTTTTCCGTTTTTTTTCTAAGTGTCTGATCGAGAGAAGGAAAAAGAGGTGATTTTTAGCCACTCTCGATTTTGTACTTAGAAAAAATCCAAATTTTTTTTTTTTTTTTTCCGTTTTTTTTCTAAGTGTCTGATCGAGAGAAGGAAAAAGAGGTGATTTTTAGCCACTCTCGATTTTGTACTTAGAAAAAATCCAAATTTTTTTTTTTTTTTTTTCCGTTTTTTTTCTAAGTGTCTGATCGAGAGAAGGAAAAAGAGGTGATTTTTAGCCACTCTCGATTTTGTACTTAGAAAAAATCCAAATTTTTTTTTTTTTTTTTTTCATTTTTTTTTCTAAGTGTCTGATCGAGAGAAGGAAAAAGAGGTGATTTTTAGCCACTTTCGATTTTGTACTTAGAAAAAATCCAATTTTTTTTTTTTTT